>NC_138893.1:76475953-77075953 GCF_965194825.1 Balaenoptera physalus
CAACATTAAACGCACCAACTTTCGAATTATAGGCGTTTCAAAGTAGGCAAATGGAATGTTAGAGAGGTAGAATAAAGCAGAATTCAAAATGCAGGTCCTACATTCAAATACTAGCTCTCCCATTTCTCAGGTGAGGAAGTTGAATCAAGTTAGTTATTTCCTGAACTATAACAGAGGGGAAATAATAACCACCTCATGGTTTTAAGGAATAACAAAGGCAATGCATTTAAGGATCTTGATGTATTTCCTGTGGCATTGTGAGAACTCAAAGAATGATAGCTGATTTGGGGGCTGCAGGGACCTTGGACCTCTCTCTGCCCAGGACATGCTATCCTGCTTCTGACTAATACACACATCCCAGTCAGCTAAAAACTAATCACAATTACCTTGTTTAGAGGACAAACTAAAGATTTCCCGAATGTTAGATGTCAAGGAGATAATCAATAAATGATCAAGTCCAACGTATTTATTTTAAAGAGTGAAGCAGTGACTTGTTCCTGCTCACCCAGCTAAATATTCAATGAATCCTAACCCTGGTTTAAATCTCCTGATCTAAAAATTGATCTGATATTGATCTCCAGTTTTACCACTGAGCTAAAGTGCCATCTCTCTGTCTAGGCTTTCCTTTTCTCTTTTTCTCCCACTTCCTCTCTCTCTCCTCTTTAGTTCCTAGTTGACATTGGAAGTGACTAAGGTTCTTCACTAAGCATCATGAAGAAGTTTTCCAATCATCTGTGAACTGGTCCCCAAATACCAAAATTATCCAGTAAGACTGTAGTGAACATATTGACAAGTCTTTATGTCTCCAAGGTTTATCTTAAATAAAAACACGCTACTTGGAAGAAATAATTTCTGAAGAGCTAGAATTTATTAACACCTGAGCCCCTATTCACTGTCTGCAAAATCAACACTGCCTGTCAGATGACAAAGGAAATTTTAGAAGACAATTGGCAGGTTGTTCTCCTGAGCCCTTGATCCATTTACACGTATCTTTACTCTCAAGGCTTTGAAAAATGGAATCGGTACCCATGCCAACACAGCCACCTTCTCCAGCCCAGAGAAGAGCAAAGCAGTCTGTCACTAGAAGATTCAGTCAAGATGCCACATTCTTCCTGAGGCAACTCAGACAGACAGTTCTCTAGCTGTCTGTCTCTAAACAGATTGACAGATCAAGCTGTGAAGTCAGCCACGGAGGATCAGCACCACCCACTCTGGACAGACGCAGGCTCGGCTGGTCCTAACCCCTCTCCAGGAGGCAGGTGGCAGGCAAAGGAGCCGATTCGTGATGAAGACTGCCTGTGAGTGTTGGCGCTAGGCTTTGCCAAACTCGAAGTTATGCTCTGGTCAGAGCAGGCACTACAGGGTTTCTGAAACCACTATTAAGTAGGGAGACCACGGTAATCTGGTTACAGTCTCTGAATCTGGCATTCGAAGAACAAGGGAGAATAATTTAGAAGAAAAGCAACACCACGCCAGGGACAAAAGATGGGGGAGGAGGGCTTGAAATCCCAATGCAAATTGCATGCCTCCAGGTACCAATTTGCCTTGCAGTGGAATTTAGGCTTCCTAAAGTTAAATTATGCATACAACAGCCTCATTATCCACAGTGGTATTTTCATATAAAGATCTGAAGACAAAATGTAAACTTGCCTCTCGGAGTCTTTAGAAAAAGCCATTGGCTAATCCACATACGGAACAGCTCTGGTTCCACCTGCTGCCGCCTATACAAATGGGAAAGATGTGACAGAGGGGCCTCCCTGCGGCAGCCAGCACCACAGACTCAGCGCTGTAAGCACCTCAGTCCCAGGCCTCTCTTTCAGATGCTGCAATTTTACAAAACATTTTAAAACACTATTCTAAAGTAGCAATGCACGCAGCTGGGCTGCAGTAAGAGATGTTTCCTGTAACAATATTTGGTGGATCTTTTGTTCTCACGCTAACATATCCTTTCCGGTATTAAGCCAAAATAAACATGTTTGGGAGGTCTGTTTTTTCACACAAGACAAAGCCAAGTATTTATTATTTATAAAGGCATCCTTTAGGAGTTACTTTCCCCAAGAGGAATGATATTGTTGCTAGATAAATTTTTCACTCATTCAACAAATGTTATTGAGCTGCCACTCAGCTGAAAACTGGAGTTGAAAGACAAACTAGACCTTGTCCTGCTTTCAAGATGTTCACGATCTATTTGTGAAGTAAACAGGCCAATTCTGTTACAGTACATTGAGTTCTTTGCCGTGGGCGCTAAGCAGATGCAATAGCGGGAAGAGTAGTGACATTGGAGCGAGGTCTTGAAAGAACAGTGAACCTGCCAGAAAGACAGAGAAAGCATAGCTCAACAGTTGCTAAAGTATGAAGGTTGACAGGGAGGGGCTCATGTGTGAGAAGCTTCGGGAGATAGAACATAAACTCTAAGGCGGTCAGATGCAAGGGAGCTGGACCATGAACAACCTTCCATGCCGTGTTGAGTCTAGTTTTTATATCGAGGTTCATAGGACATTCCTAAGAATTCTACATGGAAGTGAAAAATGACGATCTTAAAACCTCTTTTTCTTTCTCCTGTTGATGCCATTTACATACATAAATCACAGGAATTGTGGAAAATAAACTGTAAGAACAAAAACGACCTGTGACACCACAAGCATGACCATATGTTTATGTTAAATCGAGTATTCTGGAATCAGTGTGGAGAGTCTATTGCCCAGAAGAAATTGGAAGTAAGAGACTCAGGAGAAAATTATGGTAATATAAGTAAGAGATAAGAGATAATAAAGGGCAGAACCAGGTGAGCGGCCGTGAAGGGTGAGAAGATGGAAGGATTTGCTGGATAACAAGAAAGGTAACTAACTAGACAATTCTTGGTCATTGGATGTCACCCATTCTTGGTGATCTAGGGGAATATTCATTTATTCATTAACTCACCAAATATTTAATGCCAGCTGCATACCAGATACTTTTCTAGATGTGGAGGACAGAACTAAACAAACACAAAAAAGAGGTTTTTGGTTTGTTTTGTCTTGTTTTGTTTTCTCCTTCTGGATCTGACTTTTAGGTGAGGAAAATAAAATAGTTTCCAAATCTCCAGTTTGGCAAACTGGATTACTGTTGTATTCCTGTGACAGGAAATTCATGTCTGTTGCAGAAAAAAAAAAAATCTGTTCTGCCTTAGATACACGGAATTTGAAATCTGCCGCTAAGCTTATTTGAGGGATTACACACCTACAGGAGATTAAGAGAAGACAGTGCACATTCTGTACCTTTCTGGAAAGCGTAGGAATGATATCTCAGAAACAAAACCTTCTGACTTTCCGGAACTGGTGACAACAGGAAGTCATAGCCAGCTGATGAGAAAGGCAAGCTAACTAGCAAAAATGACCTCATGCCACACACATGGGTTAAAGTCAAGGTAAGAGTAACTGAAGGGTGACAATTACTTCTGCCTGACGATGCTAAGCAAGCAGCCCAGAATCTGTTCCATGATTTTATCTGGATTAGGTTCCCCTGCCCATCATGAAAACAGCCTCCATAGGTAAATTCAGCTCTGCTTTGGCTGAGATTATAGAAAACTGAACTGACAACTCTGCTGAAGAAGGATGAAAGCGCCACATTCTCCATAGGGAGACAAGTACATAAGTGAAACTGGGCAGAGGTTTCAACCTTTTCCTTTTGAGGAATAGAAACTTCTGATGAAATGAAATCTTATCCCATTTATGTCAGATAAAATAAAGCAGATGAGGAAAGTGTGGCTGGGGGGTGAGCTGTACTTATAATGAGGCTACGTCAAGGGGCCCAGAGTGAATCGTAAAGTGGGCTCCTAGTCTAACCTCTTCATTTTATCAATAAGGGGAAAAAAAAAAGGCCATCAAGGCAAAAATATTTGTTCATCTAAAAACATCAGTTGAGTCTGATTTGGAATCCAGATCAGCTCACTTTTTACTTCCCACTTGGATTTTCAACAGAACTGGCTTTAATACGTCCTCACAAAATGCACTGGGAGACAGAACACATTATTTACTTAATTTTATGACTGCTAATATAGTCATTTCCATTACAAAAGCCCCCATATTGCTTTAGTTATAAAAACAGCAAATTGAATCTCTATAGTCTTATGATAGTCATAGAAGTGTCTTGAACATTATTCTAAGTTCTTAATAATATTTTAAATAATTTTCTCTTACACTTCTTCAAAGTAAAACTGCAGTATGTTCTTCTCACTGGGGCTGAGATGTTTTAACTAGATGGAGATAGAAGGAGAGGCCTCTGAGTACATGTCCCAGTAATGGCTCCAGGTTCTTATATGAACACCATCATTACTTGGGGCCAGTACTGAATTTCCTGTAAAGGTTATAATTATTGTAGGCCCAAATCTCCCTCACTCGTCCTACCACAACTACAGACACAGTGGTAAAAACCATTGATACATATGATTGCTTTGTTTTTGACACAAGAGATATGATAATAAGGTAAATAATCACACATGTTCAGCAGAATCCATTCATGTATCCAAAATAATGTCATCCTTCAAAGGTGTCACCTCGAGAGGCACTATCCCTACAGGAGCAGCCACTGCCTTCTCGTTTCCTGCCAACTTCAATGTATGATCCCGATAAGAAAAGCAAGTCCTATTACTGGCTAGGTACAGCTGGCCTTTGACTAAATGTGGTTTTGCCCATTTTGACTGCCGTGCTCATTTTTACTTCAGGCCACTTTGAAAACTCAAATCATTCCTCAAAGATGAAGGTGAGCCCTCGTGTTCACTGACCACCACGTGACCAAGGGTGCCTCAGGCTCCACAAAGGGCTCAGAAAGGAAGTTCAGAAGTGCTCAGAGCAGTGAGTGCTTTGGCTCACCAGGCATCTGCTTTTTTTTTTTTTTTAATTTTTATTTTTGGCTGTGTTGGGCAGCGAGCGGGGTCTACTCTTCGTTGTGGTGCGTGGGCTTCTCGTTGCAGTGGCTTCACTTGTTGCAGAGCACGGGCTCTAGGTGTGCGGGCTTCAGTAGTTGTGGCATGCGGGCTCAGTAGTTATGGCTTGTGGGCTCTAGAGCTCAGGCTCAGTATTTGTGGCACGAGGGCTTCATTGCTCCGTGGCATTTGGGATCTTCCCGGACCAGGGCTCGAACCCATGTTCCCTGCATTGGCAGGCGGATTCTTAACCACTGCACCACCAGTGAAGTCCCCCAGGCATCTACTTTTAACAGACCTCACACAAGGCTAATAACAGAATTTACACTGCTTTTATGTTGAATGAACTCTATTATAGTAAAACTTCGTAAGTCTACACATATCATTTTAAACAGGGACCATATATACAGTATGGAAATTCCATTATTCTGATGATGCATGGAGAAACAAAAATTTGTGGGTACCCATTACTTCAACTGGGATAAATACACACACACACACACACACACACACACACACAAACACACGCATATATTTATATTCAGCTAGAGAGAGTCAAATCCAAATGCATCGTTTATAGTTAAGGAAATTAAATCCCAGAAAGTTGACAGTGATACACCCAGTGACACAAACTTTGGTCAGAACCAAAGAGCCTGGGTAGCTCACCTCCCACAAACTCTGTATTTTATTGTTTTCAGTCTCTTTTTGATGTCAATATCAGAATGCTGGAAACAAAGCGGTAAGTCACTTTCCCTACCTTGGCATTTTATACACGTTACATCATTGACTCCTCATATACCTGTATCATATATGTTTTACTGTCCTAATTTCACAGAGAAGCTATAAATATTTGTTCCAAGTAATACAGCCAGAATGTCCTGTAATCATGATGAGGTGGCTGGGATAGAACCTGTAAAAATGAGTTCAGACTATCAAGGAGATTATGATGGCAGCAGTAAATCCCAGGTCTACTGTTGACTACTTGAATGATTGTAGATAAGATGATTAACTTCTCCATGCCTCAGTTTCCTGTCTGTGAAATATGACAGCAGTTGGAAATGATACTACCACCTTCATAAATTTGGTGTGAGTATTAAATGAGATAACACAGGGGTATACCTAATACCTGGCACATGGAAAGAACTTGGTAAATTTCTGGTAACTATCAAGTAGCAAGTCCACACTTGTTCATCTACTTTCCTGATCCAACTTGGTTTTGCATGTCCATATCCTCCAGTTTTTTTGTTTGTTTTAACTGTAATAAAAAAAATAACAATACCCATTTTTGGGCATAGCCAATGAGTGCTATATCAATCATGAAAACATTCATTTCACAGGTATTTACTTGATCTGTCTCCACTCTATACAGATGGAGAAGAGAGCAAGCCAAGAGATCACTTCATTATGCTGCGTGGGAGTAGTTAAGTTAAAAGTATGGCTATCCCATGAACCTAAGAAAGAAACAATTGCCTTAAACAATGAGATCCCACTTAAAATTCATTTAAAAATAATAATGCCAGATGATCTCACTTCCCTGAAGGTACCTCACTCTTTCCTACTAGGCATCTCAGAGAGTAACATCTGATCAGTAGTCACGGGAGGAGCTAGAAAGAAATGTCGCCTTTATTTGACCCATCTTTAGGGGCAGCAACACAGGTGTCCCCATGTTTGCTACACTGGCTATCTAACTTCTCGTGCTGATGCTTGTCTGAGATTTGACATTTCCTGAAATGAGTTCCTTCCTATCTAGATTCTAAGTGAGGAAGGGGTAGACGATGAGAGAGAGAGAGAATTTTTTGTTGGTGGTGAAAGAATGAACATCTGTCTCTCCAGTTTTTGTATCCTGCCTCTGCCAAAATGTATCCCCCCCTGGATACACTTCTTACAGTATTTTGCAAGTGGAAAAAAATGATTGAAAGAAATTACTGGCATATTCAACTCAGCTACCCTTATGGCCCTTTCACATACAATAGCCTCAAGTGGTTGATGTGTATATTTTGGAAAATACAATATTATTCTTTTGCGCTCAGTTGTCTCAATGTTATTCATTTTCTTTCAATTTTATTTCAATGAAAGTTGAAATCTCCAGACTACTTTGATAGTTGTATAAAAATAGTTTTATGTTGTAGAGAATTCTTCTATCCCCACGCATAATAGCACACTAACATTTGGGGGGTATTCATTATTTGACAGATAATAGACAAAAACCTAGGAATGAAGAGCATTCAATCTGGGTCTGCCTGATAGAAAAAAGCCATAATTCACCTCTTTGACTTACTCATGAAACATAGCACAAGTAACAGCACCTTTTTGGTGCCTGCTCTAGCCCTTCTACACACAAAAAAGAAAGTGCAAGAATGAAGGAGATAAATGATATTGCAGCAATGCCACACTCAGAATCGGAGGTCACTCTTATATGAAAAGATTACTCTGACAGCACTGAGAGGGGACTGATCTGAAGGAGAGATTGGAGGCTTCCAAAGATGCCAGTTAAGGAACAATGGCAATTGTTCAGGAGATATAATGAAGGATTGAGAAGGGGAGAGAATGTGATTGCAGAAATAATTTGGAGATAGAATGGCCACATATTGGTTAAGAGGATTGAGGGAGAGGGAGCGTTTGAGGTTGGTGTTACCATTATAGATAGATAGATAGATAAATGTGATAATAGAAATTATTAAACAAAGAAGAGAATTGAGAACAATTTGTGTTGAAAGGTGCTGACATTATGTGCTTTTACCTGTTCAAACTGCCACCCTTGACACTTACCTCTCTGATACTTTCAATCAAAGTTTCCATGTTTTTACTCCTATGAGTGCTACTTGCTTATCTCTTTGTTTTGGTAAATTATTTAGCCTCTCTTTTCTTACTGACCTCCCTCGGTCTGTGACTTGGAATACAGATGATTTCCCTAGAAGTCAGACTATTGCCTACCTTCCTTCCCTGCAGCAGGACAGCTTGCATATAGAAATCGGAATTCTCCCAGATACACAAACTTGAACCCTACAGGGCATCAGAAACCATTAGCCAATCAGTGGAGGCTTCTCACAATTTCTTTTTAATGCAAAGCGATTTGTGAAATGAAGCACTGTCACCTTCAATTCAACTAAGGGACCTTGAAATATAGCAAGTGGCAATGTGGGAGGTGTTTTCTTTTAAAGTCTTACCCATGGCAGCTTATAAATACAAAGAGGTATGCTAAACCCTTGTACCAATTTATTTTTCCCTTGTTCTGCAATCTCATAAAACTTTATATAAAACCTATCCATAGGCAACATTGGGAAAGGATGGGAGATGGTGGCTTAAACACATCTGGGAGCTCCTTTACCCCCAGCAACAACCCAGACAACATATGGAAGATGCTGGTGAAGCCTCAGACACTGCCAAGAGTTCTGAAGTCCAGAGCTAGCACAGGAGTTTCTCTACTCGGAGCCTGATAAGATCTTGGGAGGATCTAGGGGAGGAGAGTAGCGGTGGATCCTGGCAAGTACATGACCTGCAGAAAACTATGGATCCCAGGAAAAAGTGTCACGTCAGTTGATAGGAGTGGGCCTGATTTCTCTAGCTCCCAAACAGCTGAGGGAGAGATGAATCAACAGTGAGTCCTGTCTATACCTGAGGCTGGAACATCTGAAAGAGAAGGAAAACGAAGAGGCTTCCTTGTATTTTTAGTAGAGTAGAGAGCTGACACCATGCTTTTGCTACATCATTGGGCCATGGTAGAATAGACCACAGACCTTCCTGCCATTTCATGACATGGCTCCAAATTAATGTACTACAGAGTTCAACCTGAGTCCCAGGAAGTAGATAAAGGGAACTTCTAGCACATATAAGAAATCCTATAACCAGAGAAAATAAGCACAAGTGAAATAATCAAGAGAGATCCTAATAAATTATAGCTTCTGAGAGTTACAGATTAATACATGAACTAAAAATTAAGAGGAAGAAAGCTTGGTATGAATACGGCTGTATATGTCAGAATTTTTCCTCTCATACTTCTTGTAATCATAAAGAATTAGCAATAAAATATAATACATACAAAGTCCATTTTCAGGGACATTAGGTTACAATATTCATATTCAAAAATATAAGTCAGGGCTTGCATAAGTAGCTGAGATCAAGCAGAAGCCACAAAAGAGACACACCAAAGAGCCCAGAAGCAGAAAAATCTCCAAGAACTCAACAAAAATGCCTTCCTTGAAAGTAAGAGTCTCTCTCAAAGTTGAAAAATGATACTTCTTGTTTGGAATAAGAGATGGGAACATAGGGAAGTACCCTCTTAAACCAAGGTTAGTTTAAGATATTAAAAGAAGAACAATTTCAAAAATAGCAACAAAATGTATCTACTCACAAAAAAGAACTATTGCTCTGAAACAGAGAAAAATATGATCAAATACTTATCTAAGAATTAAAAAGTGAATTAATGAAGTAATCACACTTATGAAGGAAAACCCAAAAAGGATAAATGTAAAAACTTGTGAAAAAGATAGTGTTAACACAGAAAAAGATGAAATATAAATATGAGCTGGCAGAAGTTAGGAAAGAAATAGAAGATTAAAATTTATGACAGATAAACGAGTAACTTGAAGGAGAAAAATAAAAGGAAGCAGAAATTTTTTTAAAAAACTTAAAATGGCTTAGAGAAAAACGAGAAATGTAGAATACCAATAGGAGACTCAAATATTTAATTCAAGTCTCTGAAGAATAAAGCCACAGTGAGACAGGACAAATATTACAAACATTATTTTTAGTGAGTTAAATATTACAAATATATTTTTAAATATGTGAAATAAGGAAATGACTCAAAATTGAAAAAGTGTTAAGTATCAGAGAAAATTTGTTAATGTAGTCACATTGTGAAACATCCAGGTAAAAGTACTGGAATTTTTTAATGATTTAATCGTTTTTTGCCTCATTGCCCAAAATATATTTTTCTTTATTTTTAAAAGGGAAAATACCAAACTTGTCTTAGGTTTCTTCACAACCAACAACGTAGAAGATACTCCAGGAAAAAAAGTATAAGCCAGTGATTTCGTTCTCTCACTTAATCATAAAAGTACACACGTTTGAACATGAAAGACTCAAGTTAATACTGTTATTATTATTGTGAGTATTCTTAATATTCAATGATAATGTACTTTCAATTCTCACCAACAATGATCAAGTAAATAAATTAAAATATAAAAAGTCTAAATAACATGATTAATGTGACAGATTTTACTGATATATAATATACATGCCTATGTATATGTAATTATGTGCATATATATGTATGTGTGTTTATATGTATAAAATAACATTTGTCCTATAATAGTACAATTTTACGTGCCCATGGGAGAGCCACAAAAATTGACCATAAAATAGCACACAAAATTTATAAGTGCACAGAGTATTCTTCAATTTAAAAATATAATATGATAAAAAATTAATGACTAAATAAAAAGACAAAGAATTCTCCCCCTAAAAAATTCTTAACTTTGTGTCAGAAAAAAGAGCAAATTTAAATCATGATTTTTTTTAAGGATGATATTGAAAATCAGAAACTTCATATAGGTAAAGCTAAATAACATGAATAATAGTCTAGGAAAACATAATTTACCAAAGTCATTAAAGCAAGATCAAAAATCTAAATGGACAAAATAGATGAAACTGGCAAAGAGCACGCCCCCATCAAAAAAGCAACAGGCTCTGATGTTTCCATATGAGACCTCTATCAGACTTTTAAAGTAGATAATCCTAATAATATTTAAATTGTGCTAGAATATAAAATACAATGATTTTTTTCAAATTAGTTTTAAAAAAGAGTGTAAAAGGATTAATCTCCAAAATATACAAGCAGCTCAATATCAAAAACACAAACAACCCAATTCGAAAACGGGCAGAAGACCTAAATAGACATTTCTCCAAAGAAGGTATACAGCTTGTCAATAAACACATGAAAGAATGCTCAACATCACTAATCATTAGAGAAATGCAAATCAAAACTACAATGAGGTATCACCTCACACGGGTCAGAATGGCTATCATCAAAAAATCTACAAACAGTAAATGCTGGAGAGGGTGTGGAGGAAAGGGAACCCTCTTGCACTGTTAGTGGGAAAGTAAATTGATATAGCCACTATGGAGAACAGTATGGAGGTTCCTTAAGAAACTAAAATTAGAACTACCATACGACACAGCAATCCCACTACTGGGCATATACCCTGAGAAAACCATAATTCAAAAAGAGTCATGTACCAAAATGTTCATTGCAGCTCTATTTACAATAGTCGGGACATGGAAGCAACCTAAGTGTCCATTGACAGATGAATGGATAAAGAAGATGTGGCACATATATACAATGGAATATTACTCAGCCATAAAAAGAAATGAAATTGAGTTATTTGTAGTGAGGTGGATGGACCTAGAGACTGTCATACAGAATGAAGTCAGAAAGAGAAAAACAAATACTGTATGCTAACACATATATATGGAATCTAAAAAAAAGGTTCTGAAGAACCTAGGGGCAGGACAGGAATAAAGACGCACATGTAGAGAATGGACTTGAGGACACGGGGAGGGGGAATGGGAAGCTGGGACAAAGTCAGTGAGTGGCATGGACATATATACACTACCAAATGTAAAATAGATAGCTAGTGGGAAGCAGCCGCATAGCACAGGGAGATCAGCTCAGTGCTTTGTGACCACCTAGAGAGGTGGAATAGGGAGGGTAGGAGGGAGAAGCAAGAGGGAGGAGATATGGGGATATATGTACACATATAGCTGATTCACTCTGTTATACAGCAGAAACTAACACACCATTGTAAAGCAAGTATACTCCAATAAAGATGTTAAATAAATAAATAAATAAATAAATAAATAAATAAATAAATAAATAAGAGTGTATTCCAGAACCTGATCAAGATAGTACAGAAAATAAAACTACACACCAACATTTGTTACAACTAGTAATGTAGAAGCCCCACACAAAATATCAAGAAATTGAATGCCGCAGCATGTTAAAAGAACAATACATCATGATCAAGTGATGCTAATACCAGGAATGTAAGAATGGTTCAATAGTAGATCTATTTATATGAACACTCATATTAGTAAGTCCAAAGAGAAAACCATATAATGGATGCTGAAAAGTACATTGAGACAGTAAAGGAACTGCATTTCTAGAGAGACTCATCAAGAGGGCTTGAAAATGGGCACTCCAAGGAAATTCATGACAGAAGCACCAGACCGAGATAAGCACGGGCTGTAGAAGGCAGGCAATAAATACTTGCTGAGCTTTCCTTGCCAGATGTCAGCACCACTGCTGAACAGAATAGTCCAAGAGAATCCCCAGCCAGACCCTTTTGTCTACATGGATGATTCCAGCATGAACTTCAAGGATGATTCACAGATACCAGCTGGCCCCAAGGAGTCTAAGAATGCACACTTGTTCCATTTTCTTGCTAGATTTCTGACCTTGTTCCTTTCTTACAACTCTGTCATCTGCCAAGTCACACATTATAATTGGAACATCATCAGTGTCTTTAAGTTGAAGAATCTGTTCTCTCAGATTTTATGAATCATTAAATGTGGATTGTGCTGTGATAGAATAAAATAAAGCAAAGCCTTGTCCATGTTTCATGTAAAAAAAAAAATACATTGATATAATTCAATTATTTATTTTAAAAAATCAATAAAGGAATAATCAATGTTAACTAAACATACTGTGGTAATCATCTCATAATATATACACATATCAAATCATTATGTTGCACATCTTAAACTAATACAATGTTTATATGTCAAATATATCAATAAAACTGGATAAAACTAATGGATGGATATTAGCCTTTCCTAGGGAAATATATTTATGTCAGCCTAAAGTGTACTATGCTAAATATGAAATATTACAGGCATTCCCAGTATAGTGACAATAAGGAAATGATGTCCCCTGTCATCAATATTCCTTAAAATCATATTTCAGTTAATTAGAAATCAAATAATGTTCAGTCAATTAGAAAAATGAAAGAAATTGGATGTACAAAATTTGAAAGGAGGAGGAAATATGATCACTATTTATAGAAGTTAGAATTGTACATATCGAAAATCTGAAAATATTACTGTATAAAGTTCATATACTAAAATCAGTAGTTTGCATAGAAGAAATAATAACTACTACAAGAGATATTAGTAAAAGATCCTATTTATAATCAGAACAAAAAGATAAAATATTTCAAGCCCAATAAAACATATGTAAGAAGTATAATAGGAAAACATTAAAACACTATAAATTGAAACAAGAAGTCTTGAACAAATGGAAAGTCATAATATGTCTTGAAGAGGAAACCTCATCATTATTTACATGCCACTTCTCCATAGTTAACTTATATATTCTCATTGTCCTCATAGAATTCCCTACAGGTTTTTCTTTTTCAATAAGATAAGCTTATTCTAAAGTCAATGTGGAAATTATATCAAATAAATATAAACCATTAAAGCTCTTTCAAAAAAGAGCAATGAGAGATAATTGGTCCTTCCAGACAGTAAAATGTATTATAATCTTGCTTTTAAAAACTAGTGACTTGGGCTTCCCTGGTGGCGCAGTGGTTGAGAATCTGCCTGCCAATGCAGGTGACATGGGTTCGAGCCCTGGTCTGGGAAGATGCCACATGCCGCGGAGCAACTAAGCCCGTGCGCCACAACTACTGAGCCTGCGCGTCTGGAGCTTGTGCTCTGCAACAGGAGAGGCCGCGACAGTGAAAGGCCCGTGCACCGTGATGAAGAGTGGCCCCTGCTTGCCACAACTGGAGAAAGCCCTCGCACAGAAACGAAGACCCAACACAGCCAAAAATAAAAAATAAATAAATTAAAACAAAAAAAACCAAAAACCAAAAAACATGTAGGGAAAAAACCAAGTCAGCCACAACATTAAAAACAAAAACAAAAACAAAAACTAGTGACTTAATAGATGCGTGAACCAGGATATTAGAAGAGAAATCCCAAGAAGATCTGTGGTAGGCAGAATTTAAAAATCGCTTCCAAGATGCTCTGTGTAATCCCTTCCACTTGAATGTATGTGGGACCTGTGAATATGAGGAATGTCATGCTATGCCTAGATTATATGATATGGCAAAAGTGAACAGTTTTACAGATGTAGTTAAGGTGTCTAATCAATTGGCTTTATCAAAGAGATATCAAAGAGATAAGCTCTTATCAAAGAGATAAGCTAGGGAAGTGCAAGGCTCTCCAGGGGTTCAGAGTAGCTCAGGTTGACCTCTAGCTAGAAAGCAGGGACTTCAGCCTTACAACTGCAAGGAATCGAATTCTGCCAACAACCATGTGAACTAGGAATAGCATATCCTCACCTATTCTGACCAATGCAATGACTCAAAATCCAGAAAATTCAGAAGCAAAAAAAAAAAAAAAAGTCAACTACAAAAATAGATTTTTAATGTTCTGTGGGAAAATAACTCATTAAGAAAAATCAAAAGACAAATGACAAACTGGAAAAATAATTTTTATTTATAAATTAGCCAAAGGAGCCTCTCTGTCTAACATGTAAAGTGCTCCTAGAAAATAAGAAAAAAGACAACAAGGGACTTCTCTGGTGGCGCAGTGGTTAAGAATCTGTCTGCCAATGCAGGGGACACGGGTTCAAGCCCTGGTCCAGGAAGATCCTGCATGCCGTGGAACAACTAAGCCCACGCACCACAACTACTGAGCCTGCGCTCTAGAGCCCGTGCTCCGCAACAGGAGAAGCCACTGCAATGAGAAGCCGTGCACTGCAACGAAGAGTAGCCCCTGCTCACCGCAACTAGAGAAAGTCTGCACGCAGCAACGAAGACCCAATGCAGCCAAAAATAACTAAAATAAAATAAATACATTTAAAAAAAAAGACAACGAGCAGAGAGAAGATATGGGCTAAAATATAGCCAATTATGAAACAGGAATTGCAAATGACTCTTAGACATGAAAAGAACTCAGTCATACTCAAAATAAGAAAAATAAATTTAAACAGCACAGTGGTACAATTTTTCACCTGTCAAGTTGGCCAGAAAAAATAATCCCAAATTCCAAAATGTTGACAATGTAGGCTATTGGTGAAGCTGCAGGAAGACAGGTATTTCCATGCATTTCTGGTAGGAGCGCTGATTGTTGGTAGAAACCCTTGGGAAACAATTTGGCACTATCCAACAAAACACACTAAGACGTACTCTGATACTACAATTCTACTTCTGGGAATGTATCATAGACACACTTGCCTATATGAGAAAGGACAATGTTAATCACCGCTGTGTTGCTTGTAATGGCAAAATTCATAACAACCTAAATATTTATAAATGGGGACAAAGTTCATTTGTATCCCTCTCCCACTGAAGAGTGTTACAGTGTTTTTCTAATTTTGCTATTACAAAGAATATTGGAATGACATAACAAATTGTAAGTCATATGCCCCATCTGATAACAATATTCAAGGTATGATATGAGCCTCCAAATAAATTATAATAATGAGTCACCAGGTGAATTGGAAAGGATAAGAGAGGACGTGCCCTTCTGTGCATGTGTATGTGTGTGCATGTATGTGGGAAGAAACATTGAGATTATTCTAGGGTTTATTTTCTTGAGTGGGAGAGAGAACAGTAGTGCCTTGATAGTGTCATGGTGAAAAAAATACAGCACATCTTAGTCCCGTGTAATGGTAGAGATATATATGATTGATTATTAATGCTAGAAAAGTGAAATAAAATGTTGAGTGTCCAAATTATTTAATTCAACCTCAAGATAAAATTGCGGCTGAACCTGAAGGCCACATGTTTCATTGAAAGTTAATGAAGAACCTTAAAAAATAGAAAGACAGTTGACACAGGTGCTTTGAGAATACATTGCATTAAGCCAGCCATTACAACCCATTATTGAGATAATGGTAAAAGCTTCAGACTATTTACAAGTCCTATATCTTAAGGACACTAAGTCTACATACATTAAGAACATTGGGGTGAAGGTCCTTTCTTGTCAGATTTAAACTTATCCTAAATCTTGCCATCATGAAATTGAATCTTAGCTAGTTTGTTTGCAAGAAGCTCTCCTGGGACATCCTGACTTAACTAAAATGATTTATTGTTAAATAACCCTGCACTGAAGACACTGATGTTATTCTAACTGGTTGCTGGTGTGAAATTGTATTGCTCTTTTTATGTTTGAATTAGGAAATTGAACTTATATATCAATCTTTAATATTTAACCTAACAATGACCCTACCAATCTTATTACATGTAACTCAAAATGTATATAAGTAATATATAAAATATATACATAATCTATAAACCATTTCGGTACAGTAGAATATTCGCAATGATGCAAATGTTCTCTAAATTTGCACTCTCCCATATGGTAGCCACTAGCCACATATGACTCCTGATAAATTGAAATGTGACGAGTGGGACTGAGAAATGGAGTTTTTAACTTTAATTTTAATATAAATAGCCACATGTGACTCTGAGTATGGAATAGATTTTCTTGGAATAACTTTTTTTCTTCCTTATATAAACAACACTAGTATAATAAGTGTAGGTTATAATAAAATTATCATTTAAAGTTCAACATGGGCTTTTTCTTCTGCAGAAAGTAACCTTTAATAGAGTTACAAAACAGAACTGCTAAATGATGAAGTGGGAAAAGAAAGTAAATAATAACTTGGTCAATTTTTTTAAAAAAAGGAAAAAGGACAAAAAGAAACAAAAAGTAAAAAGTAAAATAATAAACATAAAGATGGAAAGAATGAAATTACACATATTATCATGTTCAGAGTAAATGGAGTCAATTTTCACATTAAAAATAGTGTATTAGATAGAATTATAAAAGAGACTCAAGCCATATGCTGTTTACACACACCAAAAGAAAAACAACCAAAAACCTTAAAGCAAGTCATCATCAATAGCTGCAAATAAAAGAAGGCTGGGCAACAAGATAGCAGGCAAAAGCAAACCCCAAAATTATAACAATAATAGTAATAATAATGATAAAACTGTCAATATCTATGTCAGACAAGGTGAGATTTAAGCTTAAAATTACCAATCAGGATAAAGTGGTACATTAATAGAAAAAAAGGCAAACATTTACTACTAGTACTACTACTAATAATAATAATAGAAACTAAATGTAGTACAGTTCAAAAATAAAATTGCAAGGAGACTGTGACAAAATATATAATTATAGGGCGCATTTTAATTTGCTTCTTTCAGAATGGGTTAGAATTAGTAGAAAAAAAAATACGTTAGGATGTAGATGAATACAACAGCAGCAATTTGATTTTAAAAGTCTGGAACGTAAAGTTGGTAACAGCAGGACTCTTGTTTCTTGCTACTTCTCTCATGCCTGCAATAATGCCTGGTACAGGGCGCTCAGTAATTATTCAAAGCATAAATGACTGGCTATGTAGGAACCTTATTTCCTTCAAATATAAAAATATAGATTATATATTTTGAAATATCAAAAATCTGAAATATGTGAAAATTAAGAAGGCACTAATGTATATAATTTTCAGATCAAATTGGAAATCAAAATGAAAATTATAGTGTCAGGAATGAATGGGTGGAGGAGCACGTAAAAAAATTGTTTTGTGATTGTTTTTCAGAATTGTCAGATTGATTGACATACTGAAACCTTGTTTTTCACAGGTGTTAGATATGATTGTTAAAGCACAACACAATTACTAAGCTGATGAAATGTAATATTCAAATTAATTTCTGTAAAAGGTATTTTATGCATATTTACCTCCTCCTTTTTTAATAACAGGGACATTTCTTCAAAAGGTGTTTTTTAAGTCAGGGTGTATCTGCCTGCCTTTCAGAGGGGCTGATGTGAAGCCCAAGCATTTCATAATCTATCCACTGGGGAAACTAGAGAATCAAGAAGGGAACTGTGTATTCATTTGTGGGAACTCTCCTGTGCTGTTTGCCACCCTCATACTTTAGTTCACGCTGGCAGTGATGACAAGTAGGACAAAACAAAGTTGTCAAATAATTTGTAACTGCACAACAGGTGTCCTATCCTCCTTTTCCTATTTATGCTTACAGTCAACTTATCATTTATTTTCTGATAGGACAAAAAAAATAAGGGATGAACATCATGAGAAGCATATGACGAAAATACTGAGTTTTTCTGCATTCAGTTCATGAGAAAATATTGCAACTGCCTTAATAACTTACATAGTAATTTTGTAAACTTTTGATTATGGACATTTTCAAACACACAAAAGTAAAAATGATGTATAAGTATTTCTATAAGTATAAGAAACCCTAATATATTAATCACTTAGCTTCAACAAGTATCATTAACCTGGGTATATTTTTCCCCATACTCCACACATTTTAAATTTTTTTTCTGTAGCATTTTAAGGTAAATACAAGACAGCATTCCATTTTATCTATAAATACTTAGTAGGTATCTCAAAGAAAAAAGACTTTTTATTAACAAAAAAACTAAATAGTAACTTCTAATATCTATTAATCCCCAAACTAATGTGTTTAGACTTCTTTATTTGTATATAACTACCTGGCATTCTTCCAGAGCCCCTGACTAAATGTCTTAATTTGGCTTATAATTTACAGTTTAGGCCAAGCTAATACTTAAATAGTATTTTCAGGCAGCATAGGGTTGTTCTTTGGTAAAATGCTCCTTTCTGCTTTTTCAGCTAAGAAGGCATCTAGATATTCATTAAAGACTTGGGTGTTTTTTTTCATCCTCATGTAACTGGGGGACTTCCTTGGATCCATGTCACTCCTTGGATGACCTCTGGTTGGAGTTTTGGGTACCTTTTGTCCAGTGCAGGGGTTGGCAATCTTTTTTCTGCTAAGGGCCAGACAGTGAATATTTGAGGCCTTGCAGGCATATGGTCTCTGCCACACAACTACTCAACTCTGGTGTTATTACATCAAAGCAGCCACTGAAGGTACATAAACGAATAAGCATGACTGTGTTCCAATAAAACATTTACCAAAATATAGGTGGAGAGCCAGATTTGGAGCCCTGGCCATTTTAAACCATTCTGGCCTCCTTGCTGTAGCCCCGGGTAGCTTGCTCATGGAGAGGAGGTACAGCACAGTCTATGGACCAGACTGTCTACATCAAACCCTGGCTCTCCATTTATTAGCTGTGTGATGCGAAGAAAGTTACTTACCCTTTCTGTACTCAATTTCCTCACCTGTAAACTGGAGACCATATAAGTAATTAACTCATAGGTATTGTGTGAAATAAGGATTAAGTTACCAAATACATGTAAAGCTCTTAGAAGAGCACTCAATAAATATCAGCTATTACTTCTATTATTATGATGTTAGGGAGTGTCAGCCCTTTGGTCCTCATGGACTCAGCCTTCATGTAACTCTTACTTGACTGCAGAGTTCTGAGTTTTTGCCAGGTCATTTATCTATAAACTAGCCCATTGGTTTCAACCCAGTCTCTACAGTGTGGTTGCCATCCTTAGGCCATAGGGCATGCCGCTGGATCTCAACTCGCTTCAAGGCTCAGAAAAACCAAGGAAGTCTCCCTCTGCATGGTCATGAACATTCTGATCCACTCGGGCATCTTTGAGGTGATTGTGCCCAGGTAATTCTGGAAAGCCTGCAATGCAGTATCCTTGAGAAGTCCACCTGATCCCTTTCTTATCTAAGGCCTCTCCCACTACCCCAATAGATGTCTGGATATGAGAAGACAGAATCCACATTTCTCTCACTCTCTCTCAGTATCTCCTTCTCACAGCATCCTAAAACTCGAGTAAAGAAAGACATTATTTTTTACTTCCACTAGACAATATCCTTAGAGTTAGCCTTGCTACCCTAAGTAGATGGGGCAGTCTATCTACACCATAGAATTACTCTGTGGTTTTGGTATGTCAAAAGGAAAGAGAAAGGAATTTCAGAAGTGGAGTTGGAAGGACACTGATCATAGATCCTGGCTGACAAGGCTTATTATCTTTTTGCATACTCTAACAATGAGTGTCAAAAGCTAAATACAAACTTGGGACTTTCTCTTTATATTCCTTCTTGATGGATTTTGACCTCATTTTTAAAATGTTGCCAAGCTTAGACAAAGGTGAGAATTCAAGAAGAAACCTAGCAAAATTATAAATAGTAAACATGTTACATATAAGGATGAACTCATATTCAATAGACTTTGAAAGCCATATATTAACATGGTCATGATCCATTCAACTTTTAAAAACAAGCATCAAACCACTAACACATCACTTTTAGATAGTTAAGAAATAGATTTAGGGAATAGATTCCAGATTTTTTTCTTAGTATTGGTGTGTGTATTGGCTCAACACTTGCTAGACTACAATATCCTTGAAGGAAAGAAAGAAAACAATACATACAATAAATAAATGTGATAGCACATATATTAATATATAAAATGCAATAAACAGCATATGTATGTTATAATATATGTTATAACCACATATATTTATATAATCCAATCCAATACATATGTATGTATACATATGCACATATATATTACAAAGAGTTTTCACATGCATTATTTCAGTAAGCTGAAAGGTCAGAAAGGTTTGGGGACTTTCTTATGGGTAACTTTAGTCAGACTAAGGGGAACTACTCTTGGTCATCCTACATTCTCTTCTCTACTAAACAGAAAGAATTGTCAACGCAACTCTTATTATGTTAAAAATGTTATCCTCCTCTCTACTAGTTGATATTCATATTCTAAACAATATTGACATTCATCTTCTGCCCTGATGCTTATCAACAGCTTCCTCAACTCTCACTCTTCAAATCCTGTTAAATTTATCCTCTAATAATAGCTCACATCATCTACTTTCCTCCCCCACAATCACCCCAGCTATGAGCATCTCTCATCTAGACGACTTCAATAGCCTTTGACCTTGTCTACTGGCATCCAGGTAGACCACACAGGAGGTAAAATGGTCTTTTCCAATACAAAACAGATTACATCACCTCACCCACTCTCAACCCTGCTTAATAAACTCAGATGGTTTCTCGTTGATTTGAGGATAAACTCTAAGATGCACAAAATGCTAGGCACCACATATGTTCATCACTGCTTATCCAGCCTCCTTCTTCCCATCCCAACTCCAGCCACAGTGACTCTCCATTAACCCTTCTCCTTCCTAAACACAAGACCTACTCACATGTCATTTCCTCCACTTGGAATGCCCCTCCTCCTACCTTTCATCAAGCTAAGCATGCTTATTCATTAGCAACCAGGTTAATGATCATTTCCTCAGGAAAGCTTGGTGCAACTCCATGATTAGGTAAAAGCCACACTTATATGCATCGATTGCACCACGGTCTCTTCTTCACAGCACTTACTATAGTGATAATTTTACATTTATCTATGAAATTACTTGAGGTAATTACTTAAGCTCCCTGAAAGCAGGAGGGTGGTTTTTTTCCCCCTAATTTTGTTCACTTTTGGGTTCTGAGAGCTTAGCACTGCACCTGCCACATTGGAAATTCAATAAATATATGTTGAATTAGTGAATAAATTTGGAGAGAAAAATAAATACCAAGATATTCTACTGACTGGTAGAAGATGCTGAGAAAATGTTGATAATAGAAATATGAGAAGAGACTTCTCCAAACTAAGGTAAGAGGTTAAAATAACATACTGAATCCTCCTGAATAAAATCACTGTGTACAATAATTGGAGAGGGCTAAAAGGTTTCAGAGGAAGGAGAGTTTTTCTTTATTTCTCCCCTGACATATTTTTAGAGTGTCCGTTTCGGGAACTAGGTTGGAGACTCCATGGCCTACCTCCCAGGATGTGGAAGACAGCATGACAGTGAGATTCCTTGAGATTCTTTTAGCAAAATCTGTTTGACTTTTCTCCACTTTACCCAGGGTCCCAGTGGTATCATCCATTAAAAGTGTACCCTTGATAACAAAAACAGACCTCATCGAGGTCACACAGAGATTTTGACACTAAGCTCATTCCACTACAATACACATGCCACTCTTGAATGAAGTTTATAGCTGGCGACCAATCAATTCTATTACAGCACCATCATCAACCTTTGCTCTTTTCCGTAGAGTATCCCCTCTACATTTTAAAATGAAACTAGTTGTGTCTGTTTTTGTGTTAGGAATTCTACTGTTGATAGTCAACATTGCATTAGTTCAACTCTCATAAGTTTGGGAAGGATTAGTCATATTCTTAGTGAAACAAAATAGGCCAAAGTCATGTGTATTTTTTAAAAATAAGATTCAACATTAGTCATTAACAGGTTGAACATGGCAACACTTTATGAGTCAGTGGATAGCACATGAATCACATGTTTACATTTTATCATCTAAATTTCACTTCAGAGCTTCTTGATTTATTTGTACACATTACTTAAATTCATCAAGAACTTGTATCTCTATCTTTCACTGTTTCTTAAAAACCCATGGCTATGGATTACCATGTTCAGGAACTGTTAAAAAAAAAAAAGAATAAAAAACCAGAAGGGAATAAATAGAATCACTATTGATTGGTTTATAGCTACCATTCTCAAATATTTACATTCCTCAAGTACAAATTCAAATATTCTAAAAGTAGAAAATAAAGAAATATAAGTAGACAGGGAAAACCACAGAAGAATCCAAGGAAATATGTAAGCTTCAGTTTGAGGAAAACTCATGTGCTAAAACAGAAACCTAGGACGGAGCAGGTATATTGGTGCTGATTTTAAATTTTAAATAAAACATGTGAGGCAACTGAAACCAGACGCTTATCTTAGTCCAAAGGGAAACAAAAGTGGTGTGTGTGTGTTTGTGTAAAAAAATCTTTAAAAATATTTAAATGTGGGTCTTTGAGCAGTGCTAGTTCTAGGGTAGCCCCCAAGATTTACGGCTTATTAAATATATCCAAGAAACTGCAATCATTGGGGGATGGATATATACCAAAATTAATAATTTTTCAGCAATAATTAGGGTTCAGGTAGTTATAATTCATTGTCTTTGAGGAAATTTTTCATTAATTCATTCTTTCAATACTAATTCACGGTACAAATAGATAACAAATATGAACTCCACTAGAATGTCCTTCATGATTAAATATGGCAAAAAAATGAAAATTTTACCATTGGAATGCAATAGAAAAACAATCTGAAAACTGGTGCTATTGAAGTTTAATATAAGTTTAACAGCAAAAAATCATGATTAGGCAAAGTAATTGTAACATGGTGGCTTCAATGTGACTGTTAGCCATTTATCAGAGCAGTTAAAACGGGCTACATCCAAATACTATTCTCTTAAAACGCTGAGTGCACATCTGAGAAGAAAACCACGCATACAACAGAAATGCAATAAGAGGAGGAATAGGAGGATTGTGAAAACATCAGGGGGTTAGGACCCCTTTTAAGGCAAACAGCAACTCTACAGCCCTTCCAGAGGATGCTGTTACAGCAAAAATACAGCTGTCACAGTTGGCAGAAGCGAGGAAAGGTGAGTTTGTAGTCAAGGAGATTAAAATTGGAGTGATAATTGAGGCAAATCCGTTTTGAGTGATCATTTATTCAACAGATGCCATATACTCATTTGAAAATGTGAAAATACAGTCAAAATTAGAAAGGCATAAATAGAACCTTCAAAGGAAACAGGGCCACAGGGAATTGGGTGATGCTTGTTGTTCTAACAATGCTTGCACGCAGACACCAAGTCGAGGATTGGTTATTAAAGCCATTATTTCTTTTGCAATTACTAAATGAACTTTCCATTTTGTAAAAATATATGTATGCATTAACTGAGGAATCTTTCTTTTGAGAACTCTGATTTTTAAAATATTATATTGAGGCAAAAATGTTTTCATTTGGTGTTTTTACATGCATGGAAAAGACAAAAAAGACAAAAAGGAATTTATTATGTGAAACCTCATGACAAAAAATTAAAAGGCTGGAGGAAATTAAGATTATTTTCATATGTAACAAACTCCCACAAATACAGCCTGTGTTATTACAATGGCAATAAATTAATCTTTTATCTCAACTCAAGAAAGCAAATGTGAATGCAAGGAAGACTCATGTTATTATAAGGATAACCTTGAATCTACTCTACTATCACTTTTTTCCTCAATACATCTTTCGCAGAGATTGGAATTTATGTTCTTGTTTGTATAATGAGTATTGTACCTGTGGTGCGATTAGCTTGCTCTTTTCCTAAACAGATTATAAGATAACTAGTTAACCATTGGACTTCTCTGGTCACCTGTCACCTGTAGATGAAAGAGGAAGAAAGAGGTTTTTCTTGGGGAGAAGGAGCAGTGGGGGGCAGGGAGAGCAACGCTACCCACCCCTTTCTGCACCCCATCGGTCCTGCTCTGTTGGTCTCTAGTGCTGATGGAGTGAAAGGTAGAGTCAGAAAGTGAAGTAGCCAAAGTCCAGGTTGATGGACCCAGAGTTGGAGAAAGCGCCACTGCTCCACTCTCCCCAGCACCTCAAGCCATGGAGAAGCTGAGAAGTACAGCAACTGGCATGAATTTAGGCAAGTCCATTGCTCCTGAAAAGACTTCCTAAGGGAAGAAGTAACAGCACTTTTTCTAAAGACACATGTGCATGTGAATCACTGCCCTGGGGTGGGAAAAGGTGGCCAGGCAACAGTCATTACTAGTCGAGCCTGTTAATGCTAATGGGACCAAATACGGACTTACAGGCTGGCAAGGAGGTCTGGTACACTGGAAAGTGACAAGTTACTTGTGACCTACTTCACAAGTGTGTTTCACAGCACCTTATGTGGGGAGACAAGCCAGCATGTCTACTGTGTCATCCATCAAAGGGAACGTGAAACACCTGAACGATGAAGGGTCTAGGTGTGATTGCAAGTTATTGAGTCAGCATCACTGCCCCTGTGCCAGCTGCATTCCACTGGCATTGAGCTCCAGAGGGCAACGAATTTCTTTTGTACAGTTTTAACCACAGTACTTGGAACAGTGCCAGGCATGTGGTAGGCACTCCATAAATACATGACAACTGAATGAACACATCCTGCACAGTGTGCATCTGGGCCTGTGTACAGCTGCTTCCTCCTCCCTTCCCAACTCCTACTGCATGAGCACCAGCGAAAGCACTCCCAGCCCTCGACAGTCCAGCAAAAATAATGCCTCTTCCACACACACTTCTGAGCTCTGAGCCCTTTCCACCTACTAAGAGAATAATACCAGGTAAATTACTTAACCTCTCAGATCCTCAGTTTCTTCAGAAATAAAATAGGAATAATAATAGAAACTCAGGAGAGTTGACAGTATTAAATGAACTAACTAATGTAAGTGAAATAGAAAGTGTACAATAGCTTCTCAATAAACAGAAGTAAAATTCCATCTCACTATTCAATAAAGATATAGGCCATTTATCTGAATGGAGTTGGGTTTCTCAAATAAGATAGTAAGAAAACTTCAGAGCACCAAAGAAAAACATATCTCTCCATTTTCCAAGTAACCATGAGGCAATGAATGGGATTCCACTGGGGCTCTCCTTATAGAGAATCGCATATATGTGGGTTTTGTGTCCACAGAAATGTACCAGAATGAAGTCCTGGGTATTGACTTTGAATTGGGAAAATTAGCCAAGTCAGCTCTACTGGCCTGGAATTTAGCCCTGATGACCATGACCAACACCTACGCCTTATATGATGACCACTGGTTCAACATTAGGGCTGGGCCGAAGTTTCAAGAAACCAGAAGACACAGGTCCTTTCTTAGGCCGTTCATAATACACCACCCAAGTGCCCATTGTCCCTACAGTTCTGGCCTCCCCTCCACCAGCTTCAGTTTTCATCTATGCCCGTGAACAATGAACAATGTTCTTTGTGAACAATGATAAAACCTGTGGTCAAAACACTCCCACCTTACGAATTCCCTGGCGGTCCAGTGTCTAGGACTCAGAGCTTTCACTGAGGAGGGTGTGGGTTCAACCGCTGATCAGGGAACTAAGATCCCACAAGCTGTGCGGTGCGGCCAAAAAAAAAAAGCACTCTCACCTTAAACACACACACACCACCACCACCCCCATCACCCCATCACCATCACCATCACCATCACCATCACAAAATGTTAAATGCAGCTAACCATCTATAACTGCTTCCTTTTCATTACCTTCCTTTGAAACTTACCCCAAACTGAGGTCTTTCAGGATAAGTTCCTTTGCCAAATCATTTTGAAACCAAAAGCTTATGAGTTTCTAGCACAATTTTTTAGACCCTTACCCTCCCACTCCACCCCCCAACCACATTGAGAAAATGAAGGCCATAAAGATATAAAACCTGAACATTGGTGGGCTTAGCTCTTTGTGTATAGAATAAATACATAACAGACACACACCACCCCACGTAGCCAACCTATTTTGAAAATCAGGAGTGTCTACCACCAAGGAATTGGTACTTGATATCTGTCCCACCCTCAGGAACCTCAAGGATAGTTCCTAATCATTCTTCTCAAAACAGCAGCATTGTTCCTTCCATGAAAATAAACCTAGGAATTTCAGGGAATAAAGAAGCCCTATCCTGAAGGTGGGGCAGTTTAGATCTGTGGTTGGAAAGCTATGTGAAAAGAAGGTGAGTGATTTGGCAGGAAGTCACTGGGAGGCCAGGATTTAGAGGCAGACAAATTAGCTTCTTTGAGCAGAAAGCATGGTGGTCAGAAGACAGTGGCATATTGGCTCCAACTGTTGAAGTTTCCCTCCCTTTCTTCTGGCCACCATCCGTGGCACGTGTCCTGGGCCGGACACTGTAAGTTCACATGGCGAGAAATTATTGATAAGATCTCTACTCTGGCCAAATAGTACCTATCACTGCCATCTCAGGATAATGTTGTATAATGGATTGTAAAATCCATCAGTTTATTAATTAGGCCACGATATCCTGGGGAATTGGTTACAAGAAAATTAAATCAATAAAATAAAATAAGGACATCTCAAAAGTCAGCTGGAAAGGTGACCTCCCTTTTCTTATCATGAGTTTGGTGAGTGGGTAGTGCAGTCTTTAGAACACAGGCCATATAAAGAAGAAATGAGATTTATCCAGGAACAAAAGTACCTGAATTTATGAATTCTTCCTTGTCTGTTAAAGTCAAAAGATTCACTTTATCTTATAGCAACTTGGTAATTCAAGTTTCCACCCCCAGACTCAGGTGCTCTTTTCCTAACTTTGTGACCATGAGCTGCCGTCTTCCTCTGATGGCAGCATACACTGACTCAGTGTGAGCCTGGAACACTTCAGAGGGAGGATCTGTTTCCTGCTGAGGGCTAAGCATTTGCTGTTCAAGGCCCAGTGGAAGCGAGCAGCTTCTAAGTCCTTTTCAGAACAAAGGGATGGTATCAACCAACCAAATACAAGTTAGAAACAGTAGTTTAGCCACAATCTATTTCTGAAACACAGTCTCCTGGGGGATTCTTTAGGTAGAGCTAAAATATTAATTCAAAGCCAAATGGGTTTTAAACATGGTGTGCTTTCCTGTATAACTGCAAGCACCAATTAAGAAAGAAAAATGCTTACATTATAGAACTGGGGAACAATACATTCCTAGGATTTAAATAGAAAGAAGATCTGATATTAGAGTGAGCTTCACGTGAAACACAAGAGTCAAGCTTACACAGCATACGCCTCTTTGAGAAGGTCAATACATCCTAAGATGAAATGGCAAGAGAATGATTTTTTTAAAGAAAAAAACGAAAAGAAAAAAAAAAAAGAAAACTGTCCACTCATGAACCCTGAATTTTCAATGTCGTGAATTTCAGGGATGTTAAAATTAAATTGGTATGTAGAAAACAGATGGGAAAAAAAACTAGAGAAAAGAAAGGACCTATAAATAAATGAGAACTTGCGGAAATTTATTAGGGAAACCATACAAGGAACAGAAATATTTTCCTGTAGAAAAGTTGACCTTTTCAAAGAAAGAGATTAAATGGAAAATAGGCTCAACCTAATGGGAAGTCTGATAAACACAACAGCTTGTTAATAACATGTCCACTTTGCAGGGCAAATAGACAGTCCCATCTCAATCACAGGGAGACTCCAGTATCTTTCACGCTCACTCTTGGGTCCATGTGAAACCAGCATCCCCACAGCTTTCTATACAGAAACATGATCTGCTATGAATTTAAATCTATGACAGCCCATGTTTCTGGCTGATTAAACTAAGTTATTTAGATGTCTGTGGTGTGAATTCAACTTGGCAACAATTAAACCATACATCTTTTGAGCAAGGGACTCACTGGCATAGACATCTGACCGTTCATCACTTACCATGGACCTTTCCACTGTCATCTCTGCAGCTCCTTGATACGCAGATATTGGCTCCGGTTCTGAAGTGGGTTCATTTGTCACTATCATCAGGTGGCATACAGTGAGTGCCAGTTCATTCAAGGTTCTGCACATATATTTTGTGTTGGAAAATTCATAATGAAAGCTTATGTTAGCAATGGCAATGGCACACTCTCTCTCTCTCTCTCTCTCCTCTCCCTGTCTTGTTCTTCCTCCTTAGCAAACTGTACACAAACCATAAGCCACAGAAAAGCCTAATCATAACCCCAGTATCACTTATGCACTCATTCAGGAACCCTTTCCTCAGCACCACTGTGAGACTTGGCATGCTCTGTGTTGTCGAAAATTCAGAGATGAAACAATAACAGCCTCAAGCCTAAAGAGTTTTACCACTGATAGATGCACACAGGCGATGCCCTGAGATAAGCACTGGGGCATGGAGGCACAACACGTGATTCCCATGACCCAGTCCGAGGCCTGGGCAGCATGGCACCTGCCAGATCCAGGGCAACAGGAAAACTACATTTCTTCGCATGAGAAATTCACAAGCATCAATATATTTAGCACAATAATAATAGATTTTATTGTGTCTTCATTATTGAAAACCTGCTGCTGGGTGTGTGTTTCCCTCGGCTCTGATAGAGTGTTGCATACCAACCGAGCTGGAGATTTCTTTCTCCCACATCTTTGTTCCTGACTATTTATAGGCTGAACTATTTTTGGCAAAAATGAATCAAGGTTACATATAGGAAACTCAGGTTGCTAAGTTATAATAGCTCTTTTCCAATGAAAGCTTGACTTTGTGTACCGACAGAAAGCATCCCATGTTAACATGGTTATGAATTTTCTCAAAAAACAATGCAACCTGAATTCAGGCTGTTCAATTACATTTGTGCAGAGAAATACGAGAGGCCATGGATATACTCCTGAATGGCACGTGGAACAAATTTACCAGAGGCCAACACAGAAATCAACTAAGCACACAAAGGACCAAATGTTCACTCTTGGAGTCCCATTTTTTTTCCTTTTTGTTTCCTTAGGAGTATTTCCCAAACTTAGTAGTAAGACTTTCAGTAGATTGAGACCAGAAGAACTCAAGGTTATGGAGTACGTGTTATGTGTCATGAGCTGTACTGGAGATGTTGGATCCTCAGAGAACAAGGTACACTTGTAAACGTTTAGACAACAAAGAGATTGAGGTGAAGAGGGGGTGAGACAACAGCTCAAAGTAACACATATAGTAAATATGTGAGCCAGAGTCTGAGCCCAAAGACCAAGCTCTCTCTGCTCTACAAGTGGTTCCACACATGGGGAAACAGCAGAGTCACCAGGGAAGTATGCTGCAAATTCAGTCACCTGCGTCCTACCTTGGAATCAGGAAATTTGTTGGGGTGTTGGTGGAAAAGCTCCCAGGGGCCTGACACAGCTGTTCCACAGGCTGCCACTCAGGGGCCACAACGTCCCACCTTGCTCCCTTGTTCCTAATGGCAAAGGCAAATACCTCTGCCACTGATGTGTATTCACTGATTTGATCATCGCAACAACCTTATGAAACTCATGCTTGTATTTTCTCTATTTTATAAATGAGGAAACCAAGGCTAGAATCATTAAGCAACTTGTATGAGGTCGCATGGCTGGTAGGCAGGCTGGCACTGAGCTGTCCTTTTAACCTCTGTGTTTCAGAGATTTTTAAGTTCTGTTGCCTTAAATCCTACACAGTGTCCCAGCCTCTAGAGGACTCACCACTAGTGGATCTATACCAGTGACAAGGAAGTGACTTTTCTAAACACGAATCCACAACTTTCACTGGCTCCCAATCACTTACACCAGAACAGGTGAATTGGTGGCTTACAGGCCAGCTACATGATCCAGGTTTTTTAAAAAAAATTAGTTATAATTCACAAAATTAAAAATTTCTTACCAAAAAATCCAGTCACCTGCCTAGTATGTATCCATTCTTGGGGAAAAAACTGGCTGGAACGACACTGGGGCACCTTCACTAGACCAGGTGTGCATTCTTCAGCTCATCACAATCCTTGCTGCCCCGCCTCCCTCACTTACATTTCTACTTGTCCCCTGTGGAGGTTGGAGTTTGAGATCCACAGCCATACAAGAACAGGCTTGGGATATAGTACTTGGGATAAGGAAGAAAATGCCCACCCTGCTTGCTACCAGAAGACTTCACAAAAAATACAGAGAGAAGCTAACCAACTAATGTGACTTCTGCAACAGCCATTTCCACTGTCAAACCTATCTCTATAAATATTCCCAATAGATGATATAAAACTAAATTAGAAGCTAATACGGGGGCAAGAGAAACCTAGTGTCCAGTGCCCACGAGATGAGAGCTGACCTCCCTGGGTTCTCACATCTGGCCATATCAGGGAAAGCACAGAGTGCCCCATCCACACCCTCGTGGCAGAAGATGGAGCTCATAATCACTTCCAGGACTCAGTTCCAGGATCCACTTGAGTGTCCCGACTCTCCTTCCTGCAAACTGCATGTGGAGTTCAGTGCAGAGTGTTAACCAGTGTCCCTGCAATCAGCTCAACCCCCACGGCCACATCTCTCCACCCTCTCCCACCACTGCAGCTCAGCTGGGCACTAGAATTATTCTTCTGTCGTTTCTACCAGGTTAAAGCATCATACCTAGAACTCCAAGTTTTCTCTGAATACTTCCACTCTTAATCACAACAGGGAGTCCTGTTGTCTTAACAAGTTCCTATAAATCTTCCAAAGTAACACATCTAGTAAATATGTGAGCCAGAGTCTGAGCCCAAAGACCAAGCTCTCTCTGCTCTACAAGTGGTTCCACACATGGGGAAGCAGCAGAGTCACCAGGGAAGGCTAAATCCTATTTTGTTTCCTGCACACCATTCAGCAATCACACTCCATCTGGATTGATGACTGGATTGATGACTGAATGTCTTAGTTCCCACACTCCATCCCAGATGGAGACTAGCTCAGGAACCTACACTGTGACAAGGCAAGTAGTTAAAGAAAAGTAAGACATATGACCTTTCTTCAATGAAAACACTGATGGAAATCCAATCTAGAAAATAAAAGTGAGGTGGGAGTGAAAAAGGGCTCTCCCCTGTTTCTAGGTCTGTTCCCCCAAGGTATCTCAGGGCACAGTGTTTGCACAGTACATTGTGCACTAAGGGTCTGAAGGCCAGTGAGCTATAGCATTTGTACACAGCACCATGTATCACCCTTATTGGGACCAACGCATTGAAACACGTGGCTTCTCCTTTCTCTACCCAGAACTTGGTAAGAACACTAGGATGTCACTCCAAGTTTTCCGCTTCATAAAAGCACCAATTTAAACTCATAATTATTTCCATAGTTTACTATCTCAGAAAGTTTACATACAAGAGCCATTTTACACAGAAAGAGAAAACAGAATAAAAACAAGAGCTATTTAATCAGCCTACAGTTATAAGACAACACTAATTATTTTTAGTGTTTCTGCTTCTGGGTCCAAGGGGTCTCCCCATCAAGCAGGCATGAGTCTGCTCTGGGTGGCCATGCTGGCACAAGATGGATGGTCATTGGGGGGCTGTAAACACTGCAACTTCCCTTCACTTAATTGCCCATGTCTCAGGCAAAGGAGCGTTTAGAGTACTCGTTGCTAATACAAAGATAAACAATTGCCTTACTGGGAGCAGAGGTTTTGCAGGAAGAGTGAGTATAGAAGCTATTTTATTACTGTGTAGTCCGCAGGTAGGTGAAAGACCTTGCCAAAAGAAGACTTTGCAGAAGTTCCAAAGTGAAACCTCCAAAATGCCTACACCCACCGTTAAAAGCACAAGGGCTATGGTCGGATGACTATATAACTTCCAGGGTAGTGGTTTCGGTCATCTTCCAAAGCACTTCTTCAATTTTGCCCAGACCAAGAAAAGAAAGTCATCATTTGATATTTAACAGTGAATTTTGTTGGGTCCAATGAGGAAACACTGGGGACAAAGTCTTCCAGGAGGGGATTTTCCTAGATTGCATCATATTATCAAAGACAGCTGTCCCAGAAGACACTGTCACGTGACATGCTGAGCCGAAGGGAACCCAACTGTTTAAATGATCTCTGTTTCTTGCCCTGATTAATATCATTCTATAAAGTTCTGTGTTAATATACACAGCAGCACATTCATTAATACGCATTTAGAAAATAAAGATGCTTTTCTCAGCTTTCCCCTTTGACTGGAGAGGGAAAAGAGAAGTTCTTCAATGCTACATCTCTCCCTCTCCTTCCCTTTCCCTTACTTTGTTTTAATTAGGTACTCACTTCAACTGTTAATCACCATTGCCTCCAATCCCCACTCCAATCCCCAGCTCCTGAGAGAACTACTGTTATATCAGTCTGGAGACTTCTCTCATTCAAGCAAAGTTATTTCAATCCCACTGACCTCTCATTTACTTTAAGAAGCAGATTCAATAGCAAAGTGTTTGTTCACTATATTTTGAGAAGTCTTCCAGGGAAAGGCCATTACTTATTGCAGTAAGCTGAGGATAGAAGTGATTTTACTGTCTCTCAGGATAACTAATTTCAATTGATCTAGTTAAGCGGTAAAACATGTTGCCAAGGTTAATTATAATTCATCAATCACACCAACACATGAAGTTTACTGATGGAGACAGCCTCACATATTTGCTTGAGGTATGCAACAACATCGTGAGAGATCAGTTTTAATAATCTTTCCCTCCATGTTCATTGTCAGAAAAATGTGATTTATGGAAAATCATTTATGCCTCCCCAAATGTATTAATGCAAAACAACTTTACTTTTTTTATTCTTTAGAAAGAAAATCAACACAGCCAACAGAAATCAGTTAAGTATAAAAGGTTTTCAGTCAGTTTAATCTCCATGAAGTGTTTATTGATGTTGTGTGAAGCCAAAACATTATTTAGATAAATGCTTTTATTGTCTATGTGGATTTCGGAGAAAGAATGGAATGGGTTTCTTTATGGTTTCTTTCTAGGTAAACTTTTAAAAAGGATTGCAAACAAGTCAGCAGTGGCTTCAGTTTGATGGTTCTTTTCAGCAGGTTCTGACACTGATGGAAAACTTAGAGACTTGGAATCAAAATGAGAGTTGCCTTCCAAGGCCGGGGATATTTCCCTTAGCACAATTTGAGTCAGATGACCAGCATGCCCACTGCTACCGAAAGGCTTTATTTGCTAATGACCTCTCCAAAAAAAAAAAAAAAAAAAAAAAATCCATTCATTCATTTATTCATTCATTCATTCTGAAATGACTATTTATGAGACCTTCTCTACAGGGCATTGAGCTAGGCTCCGTCAGACCAGCAATAAACAAGCCAGGTATGGCTTCTACCTCCACACAGCTGACAGTCTCATGAGGAAGACAATCCTTTAAATAAACGGCTCTAATAAAGAGGGCTGTGAATCATCGGAGGAACAGCACAGGGCACTATGTGAGGGGACTGAAGCAGACACCTAACTCATCTAGGAGGCAAGCAAGATGCCCCGATGGAAGTACTTTTAAGTTTATATCTAAAGATAATTCATACATCGTCAAGGCAAAGAGGAGAGAGGATAACTCCAGTCAGAGATGGAAGGGCTCCTTACATTTTTTCAGCCATGAGACACAACAAAATTGTCACTCCATGTGTGGAATACAGAGCAATGAAAACAAGCAGGGACATGCGACTCTGTCAGAAAAAAGAAGATCAAAACCAAGAACTAAACACCATCTCTTCCAGTCACTTAAGAACCTGCTTCTTATTTCACACAGGACCAGCAACAGTTCTTAAATGAATTTGTTAAACAAACCAGTGTCGATTCTGCTTGCCTGAGAGAAAGCTGTTTGCTATTAGTGAAACCAAGGGTCCTGCCAGTGGACATTTTCAATGGAAGAGAGAACAGGGAAGAAAGTGTGGAAGAGTCATCAGGGTTTGGTCCCCAGGTGCCACTAAGACCCCAAGATAACCTTTCTCTATCTAAAGTCCTAACATTCCCTTCAGCACTACCCACTACAGAAGCAGAAAAGAATGCCTCAGCAAGATGTGTAGGTCTGCAAGAAATTCATGAGTACAAATGCACTTTCTCCCAGTCTCAGGATGTGTGATTCTGTAATTCCATTCAGTAAGAATAAAGAAACCAAGAGATGATAGATAGATAGATAGATAGATAGATAGATAGATAGATAGATAGATAGATAGATAGATAGATAGATAGAGGGATAGAGAGAGAGATAGAGAGAGAGAGAGATAGATGATAGACCATTACTTGGAACTGATAAGTGCCTTGGAGATTTAGAGATTTAGATAACCTTGGTACAAATCCTCATTTCAAAATATGGTGAAGTCTAGGTTCATCCCCAAAACCTTCATACATTTCTGTCCTCTTCATTTCTGCATTCTTATCTGTGTGGTGCTCTAATTTCAACCCCTCCTTCGTTGTCTTCACAGGCATGTAGTGATGTTTGAAGCTTCCTGAAGACTAGAAGTGATATGGCAAGAAATCACATTTCACAACACCACGTCTATCATCTTACTGACTCCCCCAAAGCTCTCCAAAAGATGACAAAGGTAGACCAATCTGCTTCTCTCTCTGCTTCCCTTAAAAAATCAGAATGACACTTCCCAGAATTCTGGTGAAGAAAATAATAATATTATTATTATTCACTGTGGCTGGAACAAGATAAAGCATAAAAGCTGTATATTTGAAGGGTAAACTTTGAGGATCTTCAGACAGATACTGAGAGCTCCCTGTAAGGTCTCTGCAACATTAATGTTACGATATAACCAGACCAGCATGGAGTAATAGGACCCAACTTCTTTTAGTGGCGGCTGGAGAACTACATTGAGGATGCTGGGAAGGGGGTATGGACACGACCAGAGCCAAGGAAGAAAGGTCATTCTAGTGACTACTATTTCTTGAATTTTGCCTTGCTGCCTAGTGAGGAGAAAATTATTATTATTATTAACATTATCTACCCCTAACACAGAGAGTCTTAATGATCATTTGCAACTAATACAGATATTAGTTATATATATGTATATATATATGTGTGTGTGTGTATATATATATACATATACGTATCTGTATATATATATATAATACACATTAATGTTTGAATTATCTGTAGGTAAAATAAGCATAATTCAAAGAGTGACATAGCTTTTTCAATTTTCAAATTGCATGCCCTATTCTGGAAGAGAATTATCTGAACTGGGTGGCAATCATTTGCAATCATGCCAAGGATGGTGTTTCAGTGAGAAAAATAAATGGAACTCTTTTCCAAACGAATGCTTCCCTATTTAAGAATCCACACTTTTTCCATTTATTTTATGGTTCAAAAAAGCATTTACTAATCCCTTAAAGGCCCGTTCTAGATTGAAGGTTTCAAAAGGACATGAAAATAACTCATATTCCTGTAATAAACATATCTATTAATGCCCAATTTGAATGAAGAAGCTGGACATGCAAGAAAGTTGAAAATAAATATCTGCTATGGAGCACCTGAAATTTAAATTACGTAAATGGTATGGTGACTTCAACTTCACTAATGAGGAAGAAAAAAATAATATTAAAAATATTCTTAATATATATTAAGAATAAAATACATTATTGTCTTTGTAATTTTACAAGTATGCAAGACAGTTCAGGAAAAAGATTTTTTTAAGTTTAAAGTTTAGCCTAATCAAAGAAAATGAACCATCTTCTTTAACTGACATGTTTTAAGGGTTGTAAAATAATACTTTTGTGCTAAACATATATAAAGTTCAATTCAAAAATATGTTTGAGTGCTTATTAAGTGCTAAGCATTACAGATAGAAAGATGAGTATGAGCATCATTTTTTCTGCCCTCAAACATCCATAGAATAAGATTATCTACCTACCCACCAAGCCAACTCATAAAATTATATTGAACAAGTTATACATCATCATCTGTGCAATCAGAATAAAAATATAGTATTTACCTCTATTTTAAGGTTAGCTTTTTGTAACTCTTTACTGCAAAAACTTAAAATGTTGGGGCTTCCCTGGTGGCGCAGTGGTTGAGAATCTGCCTGCTAATGCAGGGGACACGGGTTCGAGCCCTGGTCTGGGAGGATCCCACATGCCGCGGAGCAACTGGGCCCATGAGCCACAACTGCTGAGCCTGCGCGTCTGGAGCCTGTGCTCTGCAACGGGAGGGGTCGCGATAGTGAGAGGCCCGCGCACCGCGATGAAGAGTGGCCCCCGCTTGCCGCAACTAGAGAAAGCCCTCGCACAGAAACGAAGACCCAACACAGTCAAAAATAAATAAATAAATAAATAAAGTAGCTATTAAAAAAAAAAAAACTTAAAATGTTGATTTGTGTTATTCAGAATAATCCTGTACTACATTTCTTTGTGAAAATGCAAAGCAAAATCATGTTAAAATGTTCTGGTGAGTTCCTTTACACCTTCCTAGAGAAAGGGATTTACAAAAACATCAACCAAGTATATAAGATAACCTACAGAAATACAAAAATTCATATCCCTTCAGTATTTAGTATTTTTCATGAACCAGATTTCGAATTGAGAATAAGAAACACATTTTAGAATCAGTTTATTCAAATCTTATAGAGTGGCATTTCATTAACTTAAATGCAAAATACGCTAATGTTTTAAACAGAAGTGGCCATTCTCGAGCAGGTATTTGTAGTGTATTTCTTGTTTACACCCTACCTTGAGTTAATGGATTTATATGTGAATTGGGGCAAGTTACCTATTTATGTCCATTATGTTCAAATAATATTTTGCCCTGATATGTATTTTGAAAAATGAATTCTGGATGAAAAAAATGAACTTACTGTTGCCATTAAATAAATAGTTCATCATCTTAGTTAAAATTGGGTTCTTTGCACAGTATGCATAAACATATTCAGTTTTTGGAGGACTGTTGTATATCTTTACTTAGTTTTGCAAAATATTTGCATGTTTAAGTCTTAATAACATCACACACTAGGTGATCATTTTCTATTCTGGGACATAGGTGATTCACAGCGTCACCGGAAGGATGAATTATATTTGGATGTTGTTCCTAAATTCAAAGTTAAAGCACAATCACATCTAGTACACTTTAGTCTATCACTTAAACTCGTTTTTTCTTCGTATCTAAGGAACGTAACATGATTACATCCTTTGAGATTTTTGAAAGATGACCTTAAAGTGAAAATATATGAAGGGCTTGATAAATAATACACTTACAAGGCATGGACTTTTTTGTTGTTGTTTAAAAAGAATTCCTTATGCAAATCTGAAACAGACAGCTCTCACACTCTGGGGACCCTGACTGCCACCATCTCTCTCTGCTGAAAGTCACACTAACCCAGCCTTCAGTATCTTTCACTGGCCTTTTGCCTTCAGGGAAGCTAGACTCTCATTAAGAAGCAGAGTCCGACTTTTCAGGTCATGTCAGTGCCTGACCCTTCTAGAAAATTCATATTTCAGTATCCTACAGATAAAATGAAGTTCAAATAGATACTGTCTTCTGCTGCAATTTCAGTTTATGGAGCTGTAGTCTAACATAAATTTTTAAAAGTTTCCTAACTCTATGCACATGTCAACTCTGGAAAGAATTCAGCAAAAAAGAAGTCTACGACTTTCAACAGAATAGTGTGGATTCAGCACTCGTATAGCTACATTGAATAATGTCGGTAAGTTAAGGAACAGATGTACAAGTGTGGTCTTTAAACCATAAGAAGAAACTTTAACAATAGTTATCTCTGGGATGTTGGATTCAGAGTTGTTGTGGGGCATTAAAACTTTACTTTTATTGTTTGACTTATTTGACTTTTTTAAAACATAAGAGTGAGTTATATTTTTATTTAAATAAAATACTATGTTTAAAATAGAGTATATCCATGGATATTTGCTTTCAAATAACGAGAGCTGGAAGGGACACTGAAAAATCATCTAGTCTACCCAGTCTCCTATTAACTAGCAGGTGGTTTTTCAGATATTTCTTGAATCTTGATAATGGAGACAACTGAAAATGTTCAGACACACTGAAATGAGATATGAGTTAGATAAAGTGGAGGCTTTCCAACTGAGCCAGTTAAAAGCTTTAAAAGAGAATGAAACACCAATCTTCCAGAAGCATCATGACACCCTAGATGGGGCCAGAGAAAATATTCCATGGAGGAAACTAGATTGGAGTGCAAGAAAGCTAGATGGAAGTTCAAAGAGAGGCAGCAGAGGCTAGTCTAAGTATAAAGCATGGGATCTGGAAATGGACAGGCTTGGCTTTCTAAGCAGCTGCGATCCTTTCTAGTCGGGTGCTTTGGACAAGAGGTTTATTCTTCTTTCTTATCTGATCAAATGAGTAATAAATGGAGATTGCAGCACAGTATGATGGGCAGATCAAATAAGCTTATGAAATGCTAACATTATGGCTTACAAACAACAACAACAGTAAAATATGCACACTTCAATAATTTAAATTTTTAGTTTTTAACATTTTTACTAATTACCAGGTTATATTTGGTTTTAGTTCTCTAGTGTTTCAAAGAAATGATATGAATGAAATATTTCTTAATTTTTAAATTAATCTCTTTTTGTAACCTGTGCTTTCTCATCATACTCATATTATTGTCCCTAGTGAAAGAATCAAGCTCAGATATATAGTAGTCATTTTCATTCATTTTTGTTCCTAGATGAAGTGCTTAAAGCAAAAATTTTAAGAAGGCATTAATAAAAAATAACATTAATTCTAGTTCTGTCAAGTCTTCCCTTAATATGGGAATTCAGAGTTGAATAAAAGGTTGTGGATTTTTTTTAGTTCACTTAATCTTCCAGCAAGCCTTGAACTTCCAGTGAAAAAAGCTTCTATGATTTTGGGGAAGAGATTTCTCTAGATACTTCATTTGTTTTTGCTGTACTAAAATTTTTGCACATACAATTAGAGACGATTTGTCAGTGCTCTCTTCTTATGACTATGGAAGTTTATTTTATATTCATTGACAACATTTTGGAAATTATACATTCTTTTAAATTTTAAAATTAACATGAAATGTCCGAGAAACCAACTCTTTCTCCTCCTCAATCCTCTCTGAAATCATGGTCATCATAGGAGGTAGAAAGCCACACAATCATAAAAGTATATTTTGGTTTGTAAGGAAGTTGCAATAATCTTATCACTTTATTCTTCTGAATAGAGCCTTATAATTAAGTTCTTTTTACCTCAATCATGTGTATTTGGGGGTGAGTAATATTGGTGGAGAGTGAGAAAAGAGTGCTTCAGGGTTTGTCTGGCTCATTTTTATCACCAACAAGTTTTCTTCTTTGCAGGGATGAGGGAATGAGAGGAAGACACACTGTTCTTTCAAAGAACTTATTTCTTTCTCTGCCAAGGACTTTTATGAACTGAGTTCCTTCTACTTTCAGATTACCTCTTATTTAAATGCTTTCCTTAATCACTATTATTCTTTCGAAGTTCACCCAGTGAATTTACATGGAAAATAGTATTTTTGTAAAATAAACCATATATTATAAAATATTAAGAAAAAATGTTTTAAAGGGTTCATAAATACTAAAAGTATGTTAGAGATTTCAAAACTCATTCAAGCTATTCTTTGATACATTTTCTTCAGTTGAATGCACTTTCAAAGGGCCATTCAGCTTCTGTGGTTTACAATTAATAAAACTGAATCACATTCATTCTAAATTTTAAAAATATGTTTTTAAAACTTTGAGGCAGCTAAAAAATAATTTAACTCTTAAAAATAAATAATTTGACTAGGTTTTGTGAAGGAAAGCAGAAGGTGTGAACAATACATCATTCTTATACTTTTCTGGCACTACATGTGTAGAATTGACACTAATGTCTACTCTGTAGAAGAATTTTTCTGGCTTGGGGTAAATGTGTTAGAATATGACTAAGTATGCAGACAGAGAGCAATTAATGTGTGTAGATGGAAATCAAGAGGTCAACCTAAAGGCATACCACTTTAGAACAGTTAAGAGTAACATATCACAGAAAAATATACAGATACAATAAATGTAATGAAGGATGAAACAGTGCTCAAGAGTTAGAAAAACCTATTTGAAATGAAATTTCAAATAGAATTTCAAATGGAATTTCAGAGTCTGTGAGAGAAATTCAAAGACAACTCCAACTTAAAAATGAGGGGGCAAGAGGCAAAGAGGCAACTGTGAAATCATTAGAATCTTCACCCAGAGAGTCTAAGGCCCAGCCTGAACACACCTGATATGAGAAGCTAAGTGGGGTTGGGCCTCATTAGTACTTGGATGGGAGAATCTTCAGCTAGGTGATAAATGCTCCTCAAGCTCTCGAACTGACTCAAAACCTTAAACAGGCCAACAGTTCTAAGGTCACAGCAGACCTTCTGAAGGAAAACCAAGGTAACCCCAAAACAACAGAGGCAATTCACCAAAATTTCTATGTTAATTTTATCTCAGGTTCATAAAAGACAGAAATACAAAGAGGGCACAGCACAGTTTTGAGGAAGAGAAAGAAAAAAATAACCTGGCAGATCATGGCCACATTGAAAATGATTGTCAGGATAAGGGGAACCTGTGAAAGGATATCATAGAGGCCAGCTCAAAGGTTTTTGAATTCAGGAACAAAAAACTAGAAGCATTTAAACCCTGCATCTTGTTTTCTAAGCAAACAAACAAAAAATCTGAATCTAGAAAACAGATGAATCACGAGTGATTATCCATTTTATCATCATATTTAACCATCAAATTCCTTACATGGTTAGATCTACAAGCATTCAACGTTCATGTACAACTCCAAATAAAATCTTTGTCTCACTGCCATTTTTATAAACTCCAGTGGCTTCCCATTGCATCAAATAGAATCCAAATGCCTTACCCCACAAACAACACTCTCCATAATTGCCCTGCTAGCCTCTCTAGCATGTGTTTTTTTTTTTCTTCCAAGCACTGGGCACCCACAGCTAGACCCTTGTTTCTGTCCTCATCTGAGTTGAGTCACTTGCTTTTCTCTCTGCTTCGAGAACTTGGAACCCATTTTTCGCCAGGCACATTCTTTATCATCATTCATGCATCAGTTCAAAAGTGGCCACAGCTTTCCCCCCAATCCAAAGATGGTCACTCAACTCACCCTGATCACCTCAACTTTGTCATCATACTTCCCTCATAGAAAATACAAACATCTAAAATTATAGCATGGTTGTTTGTTTGCTAGCTCACTTTGTCTAACTTCCATTTCCAGAAGATAATCTCCATAAGAATAGTGGGTTTATCTCTTTCGTACATTGTCGTGGCTCTAGTGTCTAGAATAGACCTTGGCCCCAGAACATACCCAAGTATTTATTGAATGAATAAATGACTGTGTTTCTGAACAACATGTATTTCAAGGTATTTAATAACACTGTCAGGAAAGGAATAAGATAACCCCAAATAGCTAAAATACGAACTATATTAATCTAAGAGAATAAATATCTTTAGAAAGGTATGAAGTTCTAAATAACACCCACACTCTTCCACTATTAAATTTGATGCACTAAACATAATAGAAGCACCAAGGTTCTATCTTCACAGCATCGGTTCATGCTAGTTGGTGGAGAACAACAGTAAATCAGCAGTATTGCTTACAGGACTCCAGTCAATTTGAGTTAATTAGTTAGTAGTTGTGGTGTTACATATAACATGTAGCCAAGGGGTCATTTCATCATCTCATATGTTTGTAAGCAACAGTGAAGACAGAAATTAGGGATCAGAGGCAAAGGCGTCTTAACAGCTTTAAAGGGATGGTCTTGATTGCTATTCTACACAATATTCATAAGAACAGCTACTATTTATTGAGCCAAATACTATACTAAGTCTTCTATATACATATTTCCCTTTAATTTTTACAACAGCCCTGAGAGGTAGCATTGTGACCTCTGTCTTTAAGAGAATAAAGCCAAAGCTCAAAGAGTTTAATTAGCTGCCCAAATTACACAGCTAGTAGGTGGTGGAGCTGGGAGTTAAGTATCACTTATCTGACTTGCACAAATTAAAACAAGAGTTCTACACATTGAAGAGACTCCATGAATAGATATCCTCAAAAACGCTTTGCTCTTCTTGGTCTTGTGGGAGAATTCTCCCTCATCCTTTCGGCTGGCATCTTATGCCTCAAAATCCAAGAACTCACCCCCAAGCCTGCAGCTACCGGTACAAACCAGATTATTTTCACTGATCTTGACGTTACGCTCTCAAATCTAAGTGGTGAAGACTTGTCTTCATTCCTGTTCTGATATTCTTTCTGCCCGTTAATATCATTCTCTAAGGTAAGGTTTGGCTTTCATCTTGGAATGAAGAAGGGGAAAATGGCTATTATAATCAGAATAAAATTAAAATTGAAAACTCAAGGTATGTCTATTTATTTTGAATTTTTCAAAATGCATCAAACACCTACAGTGTAAAATATACTGCAGGGCAAGGGAGACAATACTTGATACAGATGCTTCCACACACTCAACCTGGGTTCATAGCAGAGGTTGCTCATGAACCATGACATCATTTTCTATTGAACCCAGGTAGATCTGGGCCTCAGGATCCTTATAACCTCCCCCAAGAAGCTACCATCAATCATTCAGCACTGTCATGAGGAATGAAACCAATTTGCCAAACCTTTGGATGGAGGAAATGAAAGTTAACCAGGCTTTGAAGAATGAATTAGATTCCACCTTGTGATAATAAAGGAAAGGATATAGCAGATGAAATGAATTTTATAAAAGAAAGCACAGAATCAGGAAAGCAAGGAGTTCAGAAAAACATAGACTTTGTATCATAAATATCGTGTATGGAGTAGTGAGAGGAAAGAGTGAACAGTCCAGGTGCCAAGGAAGGTGCTAAATGCCCTGTTAATATATACAAAATGTGCTTTCTGAGCAAGACAGGAGCCTATTTACAATAGTTGCTTAAAAGGGATTAAGGTAGAACCTAGCAACAGGATGAAGTTTGGGGAGCAGGGATAGAGAAAGAGACAGTACTAACCAGTTAAATGGCGATGATTAGGGTCAGATGAATGACAATATGATTATGCACTTGATCCCAGCCATGGTAACAATGAGAAGGAAACAGATATATTCCAAAGCCCGGATTGTTAGAACATGGGAGGTAATCAGTCACAGGGAGTGAGGGAAAGAGGAGTAAAAGTCATGCAGTTACAGCAAATGGTTTTTAAGGGTTTGCCAAAAACTAGAGTGGGCACTTACAATATTAACTCGTTCAGTAGTCACAATTTTGTGAGGTAGATACTTTAATTATCCTCACTTTACAGGATAGGAATCTGAAGCTCGGAGACATCAGGTAAATTCTCCAGGATACATGACGAATATGATTGAGAAGGAATTTACGCCTAACTCAATCTGGCTGCAGACTCCTCTACTAAAACAGTTCCTTGGGCCAGTGGCATCAGCATAGCTTTGTTTTCTAATGCAGATCCTCAGCCCCCAGCTCAGACCTGCAGAATCAGAAACTCCAGAGAAGGGCTCTACCAATATGTGCTTTCACACAAGAGCTTTTGCTCTCACTAAAGTTTGAGAAGCACTGAACTAAAGCACTATACATATAATTTTCCTTCTTCCTCCCACCCCAGCTCTGTTGAGGTACAATTGATTCATGACATTGTGTAAGTTTAAGGTGTACAATGTATTGATTTGATATATTTATAAATTGCAAAATGATTACCACCATAGACCACTCTATATATTTCACAGCTGGTTTAATCTGAGATGTAATGCCTGGATGACAAAAGGTTGAACAGACTTTACATAAAATAAAGAGTTAAAAATACAAACTATTTGAAGAAAAGAGGATGAGCTTGCCATCATCCCTGCTGAGTCTGGGACACCAGAGGGCTTTCCAGTTAAAGATGATCAATGAGTAGAGAGTGAGCAATGAAAGGCCGGAACTTGAAAGAGTGTGAGGCTAGAAATAAAGATAAGCTCTACATGCACAGAGTGCATTAGCTGAAATCTCGGAAGCGGATGAACTCTCCAAAGCCTTCCAGAAAAGGTCCAAGGGCAGCACATTGTCTGTTTTTACTTAGGGAATAGAATAGAAAGAATAGCCAGAACTGGAAAGATGGAGACTTTTAGGAAGAATCAGCTGTCACCATGCATGTCACCCAGACTCTGCCACGCACTTAACACAGGCTAAAGTCAAACTGAAAAAAAAAGGGAGAAGAGATTTCTAGAAAGAAATGATCAAACAGTGACTAGCACCAGAGGAAAACTAAGATGACTGAACTTGTAAATTTTTTCAATGAATTTCTTAGAGAAAATAATATCAGAAAAATGTAGAGGGAGGGAATGTTTTGAAGGACTGTCATCAAAGTACATTGAAGGAAGTAGTACTGGCAAATATAGACAATGGTTTTAAGAACTTTTGCAGTGAAAGGAAATAATTAACAGGGGGATGGTGACAGCAGGACAAAGGAAGATGAGCTAAATCTGCAAAAGGACTGCCAGTTGTACAACTTCAGGGTCGCTGTTCACAAAGAATATCATACAGTGTCACCCATGAAAATGGCATTAGTCATAGTCTACTGGGAAGGTCTTCTCCGGGGTCACTTATCACCCCTGTCCCACTGCCCAAGAGAAACACTAAAATCAGTCCTTGATTCAGGAGTCTAGTTTTGCACGGGGTGATAGACAAGGAATAAATCAAAATATAAATAAGCACCTCAGCTTTCCAGGGTCTTTAGTTTGGCGATTCTAAAATGAGAGAAAAGAGACATGTACAATAAGAGATAAAACCAACTCAGGTTTGCAACATAATTTTGCATTTGCTCAGTGCGCTAGGTTCTATTGTTTTAACAATACAACCAGAATCCAGAAAAAGGAACCTTAACAAACTCTATAAAAGGGAGGGAAGATAGATTTTTTAAAAAGAAGACAGTGTGATTTTCAAAAAGGGGCTCCTTGTAAGGGAAAATGAGTATTTCAGAATGGATGGATGTGGAGTGAGGATGGTTTTGAGATTTCAGGGGCATAGATTTTTACCAGGGTGAGAAAATTTTTTCTCGATAGTATAAGAAGGCACCTGGGAAGATTCAGACCAACCACTTCGGGGTCTGAGTCCATACGTGCTGTTTACTACAAGCAATGAAATGGGAAAGGCATTTGGCAGCTTGAAGCCTGTTTCCTCACCTGAAAATGAGAATGATAATCATACCCTTGTAAAATAAAAGTATCTCATAAACGTTCCCACAGGGATTAAATGAGGGCTTCCTCCAGGAGGTGTGATTTCATGTCCACTTTTCACTTTCCTTTCTATGAGCTCGGGAAGAAAGCAGTGGGTAGTGAGAAGAATTTCTTCAAATCTAGTTCTAGGAGGAAGAGCAGTTAACAAACAGACAAGAAAAAACTCACTAATATCCACATAACAGTTTCGGCTATCATGCTACACCTTTTCCCCAAAACTTGCATTTTATAAGTACGACCTTTTTTATCCTTTTGTCAGGGCATAGAGCCAATCTGCTGTTTAATTAGAAAAAGAATTCTGAAGAGACAGGTGCTCCTTCAGTTAGTGTTATCTCAAATGACTTTGTACAGAAGGATGTGCTGCCCACCGTGACTGTAGAGAGAGGATTCACCTTCTGTCCAGAGAGAATGCACATCACCCCACACATCCGCCCCCACCATCACTGTGCAGAGCTGAGTAGTACGTTTCCACTAGGATACAAATTTAATGACCTCATCCAGCACAGAACTAATTCAATTACACTAACACATCAGTGGTAAAGACTGAAATGCTGGGCAAATCATGGCTTGTTTCTGAATTGACAGGCACCAATAGTCCAACAGTCATTCCATCTGTGGTTTTTCTCAACAATAAAGAATGTGTCTGCAGAGGCTTAGAAGCAGCAGCCAGAGCAGGAGAAGAAGCAAGGAGGCTGCCTGCATGTGGTGTTTACCTTGTAGGGAGCCCCAGACTACACACAAGACCTCAAGGGTCTGCCCCAGCCAGGCACCTGGGCTCTGCAAATTTCCTGGGTTATATGTACTCGTACTCCTGGATTGGGTCTCACCAGATCACAAACTTTGTACAAGGGCAGGATACGGTTGCGTGTGTGTGTGTGTGTGTGTGTGTGTGTGTGTGTGCGTGCACCTAATGACCAGTCTGCAGAAACTCTATGTCACTGAAAAAATCTCAAAATTCTAGAAAGGAGTAAGGTGTCAGAGGCCTGCAGCAGCAGCCGACCTATTTGTTAAACCAAAGAGGTTGAGCGAGTCAGAGTCTTAGAATATAGCTCTTAACCAGAGTTATACATAAAAATCATCTGGGAAACTTGAAAATTACTGATGCCAGGGCCCCAGAGATTCTAGTTTGATTGTTCTGAGATAGAATCTGGATATTTATTATTGATGTTCCAGGTGATTGTCTCTGAAGCCAAGTTTAAGAATCATTCCTCTAGACTCTAGAACAAGGGCATCGTTAAGTAGTAAGTTCATAGGATCAAATCAGGATCCCAGACTAAGAGGAAATACAGGGTTTCAGGCCCTGCTATTCCATGGCTTAGCATAACTACCTTTATGGCCGCTGGGAAACAAGACACCCACCTACCCAACACTCTTCCTCTCTCTCTGTGGGGACACTGCACGACTTGAGCTTCGCTTTTGTGTGACCCACTGCCTCCACAGCTGAAGATCTTGGCAGGTAACCAGGTTCTTGCTTGCATCACTCAGCTGGAACCCTCTCCCCCGCCCATCTTGGGGGAAATTGTACTGAATCCTAGATTCTCCCAAATGATCCCGTTTACTATGGTTGGTTGGGACATACTAGATCAACCATATAAATGAAGGCACCTCCACTGACAGGAGAGCAATAGCTCTCAGCTAATTAGAGCTCAGAATCTCAGTCCTGACCTGGACAATTTATTCAGGCTGGCCCTCCACAGTTTTCGACACTGCTCAAATGAGTCAAATGTAGGTCAGCTGGAGGTCAAAGGTATGTCTACTGTACTCCGAATGCTCTAGGCCCCATAGGACTCATGGAGCTCCCGGTAAGACGGTTACTGCCCACCCCATCCTCCAACGCTCTCTGACTCACCTTTAAGAACTGACTATGAGACAGTTACCCCAGTAGGGTTATATTTAGGAGATATCATCCCCCTCCTGCCCTTGTACCACCAAAACTAAGAGAGCAACAGTCCCAATCCCATTAGACCCTATATCTGTTTTCCTCAGTCCTGGCAGGGAGCCCAAGTGTCCTAGGTCAACTTTATTCACCAGGATTCACATACAGACACCGTTCTGAGCCCAAAGGGACTCAAGCTCCTACAATCTTCTAGATTTCCCAAACACTCTGGCACTCTGAATATGTCCTTCCCTTCCTGAAACAGAAAATCAGCTGACCCCTGGAAACTATTCTCTGAAGCCCTATCAAATGATCATTTTTTTTCTATTCCTCTCATATGTCATATACCAATAGTCTAGTCTTGGTGTTCATATAGGGATACTTCACACACCTTACTGCCACTTTCCAGAGTACTTTTTCTCTCTTCTCCCCTACACTGTAAAACTAAAATCTTCACCATCAATGAACCCTCCTTATTTTTGTTATTTACAGTCTTCTGATAGCCTCCTCCCATTCATCAGTGACACTGGTACCTGACATTGATTTTATAAGTAAGGTTATTGCCATTAATGTTGGTGATATCAGTATGCATGTAGATCATCCAGTTGCCATAATGGTTTCTTGGTTTGTTAACTAACTCCTCTCTAATATTCACGTTCTATATTTAATTATTTGTATTGAGGTATGACTTCATCATTACCAACTAGTATATCACTTCCAAAACCACATTACAGACATGGCAGTTTAGTTACTACCTTGTAAATTTCTCTCTCACACTAGTATCTCTATTTCTACTTTACTCATACCTTGACATTTTAGGACCATATCCCATTTCCATCGCCCACCATCTTCCTTATCGCCTTCCATCTTCCTTCCATCGCCCATCACCCTCCTTCTTAGCCGATTTACATTTCATTGTCCAGCATCATCATACCTTACATGAATCCACTTCAATATCCCTGCCCCCATCTCCTTCCACTGTCAAAAACCCCAAATTGGTTTGAAACCAATCTGTCACTTCCATACAGGAACCTTAAGATTAAACATGATGTAGATAAAAATAAACATCTGTGTTGAAGAGTCTTACTTTAAGTTTATAACCACAGCCCTCAAGTAGGTTCTCAGCACTGGCAGCTCCAGCATATTTTCCTCATGAATTCACTCTCTCACTTTCAAGGATTATTGTTTCACACCTTTTCTTCTCTTCTCACATCTCCAACACACCTCAGTCTCAGTTAACTTGCTGAGGGAATTTCCTTAACCTCCCACCTCCAACCCAACTAACTTAAATTTATCTGTAATGGAATTCTCTATCTTCCCTCCTGATCCAGTGGAAGGCTGATGCAAAATTCCTTGCAAGACTTGTCTGCATCTGCTGGCTCACTTCCCCACCTCCTCACTCTTATACCCATTCCAATCAGGCTTTTATTTTCACAGTTCTGGATGGTATTCTTGTCAGTTGTCCGGTTGGTAATTCTCAGTTCTCTTTCTATCTGACCTCTCAAGTAGCACTTGTCATGATTAATCACTCCTTTGGTCAACTCCCACTCCCTGGCCATTAGGACATCATCATTTCCTGATTTCTCTCCCAGCTCACTGGCTGTCCCTTCACTGTCGCCATTGCTGGATCCTCTTCTTCTTGATTTCCAAAGCTGGCATACCACAAAGTTCAGTCCTTCCTTTGCTCTTCTCCACATATACACACTCCCTGCATCCAGTCCCCTGGCTTTATAAAATATTTCTACACGGTCAACCAGCAGGCATCTAAAGCCATCACATCCGGGAAAATGATTCACCCAGTTGCCCAGGAAAAAAAACCCTTTAAGACAACTTTGATTTTTTTATTCTCTTACTCCTTACATGCAAGTCATCAGCATATCCTATCAACTTTAACTTCATGCTAGATTTCAAATAAAAACTCTACTTTGAAAACAACAACAGTTACAATAGTTGGGTCGCCGTTATTCAGCAAACTGTTTAGTGTTACCTGTATTTGGCTTATCGATAACATTGATCTTTAAATTCCTTATTGGAATAGATGGGTCACATGTCTTCTCTTGGGGGAGGAAAGGTAAAATTATACACCTTGGCTAGTCATGGAAGAAATTTCTACAATTTCAGGTACCGAGGTAAAGTCTGGAAATTAGGTATCAGTGTGTATGTGTGTGTATGAGTGTGTGTATGCAGTATAAGAAGGAAAGATTATAGGTTATACTTGAGTAGTCAGACTAAAATGCTCTGCCAAATGTTATTTTGAACATTTTTACTATATCAGTTCAGCAAAATTAATGCTTATAAATGCTGGGAGCATAACTGAGAGAGAAAACCATTAGCTAAAGGCTATAATCTTAGCACATTGGAAGAAAATGATTTGGAGGATAAAAATGTTCAACACAGAACTTGAAATAAAAGGTTTTAAAATGCCCAGAATTTCATTCAGAGTGCAGAGACTTTGTGGGTTCAGAGACAAAAATCCCAAACTGGTCCATATTCTCCTTCCCATCCCATAAGGGATTCAAGCTTCAATGTTGCTTTGTGATCATGTCTATCTTATATGCCCTTTTTTTTCCTTCTCATTTTTCTTCTCTTAGCCATCCCTGTCTTTCCCTTCCCAATACCTCCCACTGATTTACACCCACTTCCCGTTACTGCTATTGCAGAAGCTTCTTAGTTGCTTTGATAAATCCCCAAACTTACCCTTCTAGAAACCATCTTACATGCACTTCAGTGAGACGAATCTTTCTCTAGTGTCACTTTCATCAAAATACTCCCAACCCATGATTCATGACTCCATGTTTCTTAAAAACAAATATAACAGCTTCTATCTGTCTTTTAGATATGTGTTTAATGATTCCGCCATCACCTTTCTCTAACATAAAGTATATCCCTCATTCCTTTCCAAACTCATTTCCCACTACAAATAGCCCCTATGTCCTGGTCCCAACTGAGAGAGTAAGTGGTCTAGTAGAAGTTCTATTGGCAAGGCAATGCCAAGTAAGAAGTTCACAGAGGCTACATGTGGCTGACAGGAGTACTGTCGGCTCTCCACATCTATGGGTTCCTCGTTGATTCAACCAGCCGTGGATCAAAAATGTTTTTAAAAAATATATTCCAGAAATTTCCAAAAAGCAAAACTTGAATTGGCTCCAAGCCAGCAACTTTTTTACATAGCATTTGCACGGTATTTAGGACTATTTCCATAGTATTTATAATGCATTAGGTATTCATCTAGAGATGACTGAAAGTATAAGGGAGGATTGCATAGGTTATATGCAAATACTATGCCATTTAATATAAGGGACTTAAGCATCTGCATATTTTGGTATCCTTGGGAGTCCAGGACCCAATTGCCCTCCGATACTGAGGGAAAAATGTATTGCCTAATACGTCGTTTGAGCGCAACCCTGAGCCCTGGGAGCTGGATGTTGGCAGTGACTGAATTTTGCACTAACTCAGATGGAATTAGCTCCTGAATGTAGGAATTGAGAGGAGAAGGTGAGAACAAAATAAAAGTCGCTACATGTGGATTAAAAAAAAAAAAAAAGACCATTCTCTACATCTGTAAAATACATAGCTAGTGGGAAGCAGCCACATAGCACAGGGAGATCAGCTTGGTGCTTTGTGACCACCTAGAGGGGTGGGATAGGGAGGGTGGGAGGGAGACACAAGAGGGAGGACATATGGGGATATATATGTATATGTATAGCTGATTCACTTTGTTATAAAGCAGAAACTAACACACCATTGTAAAGCAATTATACTCCAATAAAGATGTTAAGAAAAAAAAATTCACACTTTTTCACCCAGAAAAAAAAAAAAAAGAGCTAGAACTAGAACTCTCTAGATAACAGATGTCAGACAGAATGGATTCTTTTTACTGGATGCAGCCATTGTTGTTAGCGTGGGGCTGAATACTGTAAGTTTCGGAACCAAAGCAGAAACCCAGAGCAAATCAGAATCATCTCCCTCCTGTGACCCACTAGGCAATCCTTGTCTATGATATGAAGCATGCTGTTCCCTACCCCCATTTTAATAGCCAACTCAAATCTCACCTTGACTTTGATGTCTCCAGCCCTCACTTCTTACCTACTTCTCAGAACTCCATTAGCCCATGAGGAGTGTACAACATCACACAACACCTAAATATATACTGTTTATAACAGTCATTTCCTATTTCCCCAACTCCGCTGAGGCTATTTCTTTTATATCCACTATCTTTCTAATGTCATTTGGTGAAAGGGAGAGAACCAAACACTACCTTTCCAACAGTCACTACCTTCCCAGTCCATCCTCACTCTGCTTTCACAGTAATCTCGAAACCAGATATCTGATTCTGACATATTCCCACTGAAAATGCAATTGCTTAGAAGATAAACGTCAAACCTCTTGGATGCACATTCATTGTCTTCACCTAATCTATCTTTGCAATGTTATTTCCCAACATCTATTTCAAAATATAACTATGCTGCCCACTTGAGATTTCCTGAACAGGGGGAAGAATTTGATATTTGATGTCTCAAGCCTCTGCTCGATCCAGTGGACGTGTCACTTGTAAGAATCCCTTCCTGATACTCCAAGAAACACTTGAATTCATCCTAACTCTATTCTCATAATGGTTTGCTTACATCTATAGGTGCTCTTAGAATTTTAAGTGTTTTCCATGTGTTAACTGTTCCATTACCATATGTTCCACCAAAGCCAGGGCACTGGGTACAAGTTCCAAACTCAGTGATTTTCCTAGATTGTTTAAGAGATACACATTTACGGTGAATTATAAGCCCTCTGTCCCAAGAGAGCACTGTTTGGGGGTAGGGGAGAGGGTGCATTAGACATGTAGAGTATGGCTTAAAAAGGTATACATCTTTCTGCTATAACCAAAAGGAAGAGAAATGAGTATATGAATCAACACCGAGTAGCTGCCTTCTCAGTCTTGGGAATGCATGTGTATACATTCTGAGACAAGAAAGAAAGTGCGGCATTATAGCAACAGGAAATACTTTGGTGCAGCCTGATTGACTTCATAGTGAGCTCAGCACTGGTAGTCACAGTCTCTCTAGCTATTCTGCTGCCATCTTATGCTGAGTTTTGTACTTATTCCTTTTTCTATGTTTGTTCATTACCATGGTTCACAACAATGCCTATTCTATAATTAACAAAGAACAGCCTCATTCTTAAATTTTTATAGGCATCCTGAATCTAAGGTTACCATGCAGAGACTGAGAGTCAGGTGCTCCTGGGTTTCCTTAGATTAGGTAAACCAGGAATTCTTTCTGTTAAGGACCCTGCCACAAACACTACTGATTTCTCTAACGTCAGACAACGATTTTGGCAGCAAAAAGTAATGTGTAACTCCAAGAACACACAAAGACCCTGAGATGGATTGATTTTCAGTTTTATATGGGAAGTAAAATTAAGTGAAAAGGAAGAGTAATTGTTCTGTAATATCAAACATTGGGGTTTTTGTTCATCAGCAGATGATTTCCTTTGTCTGAAATTAGCCCATGGTGATATATAGGATCCCCAGCTTTTATCTTCCATTTTTAATTAGTTTCTCGGGAGTACCATTTTCAGGCACAATCTTCACAGTTCTCATCCTCTAATCCACAGCCGCCTTTGTTTCTATTTTCCCAAGTTCCAAGTAAAGTATATAGTATGCTTAGAGTAGATGATTGATATTGTCCTTGGTGGGAATATACCCAGCTTTAAATCCTGGGTCTATCACAAAGGAACTTTGTGGCCTTGAGAATGGCATTTCACACTTCCAAGCTTCAACGTCCTCATCTACAATGAGGACCACTCTTCTCTTGTAACTGTGAGATGAGGCAGTAGATGAATGTATGGCCTAACACACAGTCCAGTTGAAAGCAGGCACTCAATGGGTCCTTTTCCTCTAATGTAACATCAGAAAACTTTCACATCATTCGGCAAAGCACTTAATTAATATCAAGTAAGTTCACCATTTACCCTGCTGCACTGGCCTTTTTAGTAATGATTATTATTTAGTCTATATAATGAAAGTCCATGTGATAGATATAATAAGGATGCCTACTTAATTTGTGAATTCGTATTTCCGATTCCTCAAATACATACTTACATATCACATACACAAATTCAATGTATATGTCATATCTCTCTCAAGCTCTCACAGTAAAATAATGGACTCTAATATGAAAAATAAAATTATCAAATATAGAAATGTTGAATCCCAATTACGAGTCACACTTTAAAATGATAAGCCATAATTGAGCTTACCTATTACCATCATCTATTCCCTAGGAGCGTTCCATTTTCCATCCATGACCAGTATAACTGAGATAAATAAACCAGGTTGGAATCATTTTAAACTGCTGCATTTTCTTCTGGTACTGCACCTAGAGCACTGCCACATCTGGACAACTATTAAATAACAAAGCTATTAAGAAGAGAGATGGTTACTCAAGTTTGCTGTCTCTTGAAGGCTGTGTCTTAGGTACGAGCTGGGAAACAGGGATGATCTAAATACTGAGTTAGCACTGGTTTTAGCCACGGACTTATGCAGGATGTGGAAACTTCTTGGGAGTTAACCATTTATGTAAGGTTACGTAGTCAGCAGGTAACAGGCTGGAGTTTTTTGTTTTTGTTTTTGTTTTTTAAAGATTTATTTATTGACTGATTGATTGATTGAGTGAGTGCTATGTTGGGTCTTCGTTTCTGTGCGAGGGCTTTCTCCAGCTGCGGCAAGCGGGGGCCACTCTTGATCGCGGTGCGCGGACCTCTCACCATCGCGGCCTCTCCCGTTGCGGAGCACAAGCTCCAGACGCGCAGGCTCAGTAGTTGTGGCTCACGGGCCTAGTTGCTCCGCGGCATGTGGGATCTTCCCAGACCAGGGCTCGAACCCGTGTCCCCTGCATTGGCAGGCAGACTCTCAACCACTGCGCCACCATGGAAGCCCCAGGCTGGAGTTTTAATTTAGATTTACCAAATTCCAAAATGTTCACTCTATATGAATACCCTGCTTTTCATGATGAGGTACAGAAAATATAGTGATTTCATTTTGTTTGATAGACTTCCTAGGAAAAATCAGAATTCTTATTGACTTTTTTCTCCATATTTATAAATGTTTGAGAATCATTCCAAAAAAGGCATAAAATTGTTTAAAATATGTCCCATCATTCAATCAATTAACAAAAATGGAAGGCCTTTTATGAAAGGTGTAATAAAGCATTGGTACATTAATGCAGTCTGGACTCATTGCAGCTGGATTCTTGAAAGAAAGAAAAGACATTTTTCTCCATTCTCCCTTCTCTCACTTCCCCGCTATCTTCCTCTCCCTATAATCCTAATCTGCCAGAGAGGGAGGTGGTTGCCTTTAGACTGAATTGGTCTCTCAAACAGCACTTTTTGGCATTCAGAGTGTTTTAAAAATCAGAAATTTTCACATGGAATCCAGAGTTCTAGCTCCTTTTGAGAATTTAAGACTATCTTGCAACTGGGCCCACTGTTGGAGCTAAATTCTGTTACAGAACAAGGGAAAATGGCACGAGAAGTAGTACTGGCTATAAACCATGTTGTCTACACATGGTCAACTGGGAGAAAAAGCAATTCCAAGGACCACAACTTCGATTTATCTGGCCATCATTTGCAGAAAGTCATTTCCTAGAGAGTAGAAAAACATGCCTTTCATTGGAGATGGAGACGTAATGTTGCCTGCTTCTTTTCTCTGTAAGAGCTCAGCTACTGATCCTGCTGGGATTTGGGGCCCTTCCCCTTCCACTGCTGAAAGGCTTCCAAACACCATTTCCTTACTTGACCTTACATATTCCTTATAAATCCAAGAGACTATATTTATTTTGAAAAGTTAGAAAACAGAAACGTAGGAAGTTGATATTTACTGGCCCATGATGCTACACAGAGTATTAGAAAAGGAAATCAGAACTTAATTCTCATATTCATCCTACAAGAAGAGTCAGAGGGGAGTGAGAGCAAGGGAGTGAAGACAGACTCAGAGAGAGGGAGCGTGGAAAAGTGCCTCAGGACTTGAAGGGAGAAGAAAGCCTAAGAAAAGTCATAGATGCTTGAGAACATCCAGCATGACACCTTGAGGGAAAGGCAAGTTGTAGAAGACTGTCCTCAATCTGTGGAACATTTTGCAATATGCAAAGCATTCAATGTAGCGTGATTTCATTAAACCTTCACACATGTGTGCTATGATGGGAAGTCCAGAGCAGAGATCTCCAGCAACCACTACATGTCAAGAAGCAAATCTCAGCTCGCCATGCATAATACAATGGATAAGAATTTTAGAACCTTCAGGTGTTTTAGCAATACAAAAAAACAAAACAAAAAACCCACATTGACTGGGGAAAAGAAAGCAGATGCGTCTGAATATTCTTAAGACTACAGCAAGTATGTGATGATCAAGATGATGATGATGATGGACAATGTACAGTAATTTTTAAAAGACTATATATATATATTTTGTTTTAGATTTACAGAAAAATTGAGAAGTTGGTACAGAAGGTTCCCTTATACTTCATATCCAGTTTCCTCTATTATTTCCTCTATAGAATGTATTTATATTATATCTTATATTATATGGTACACTAGCCACAATTAATGATATCTGATATTATTGATCTGACACATTATTATTAACTCAAGTCCTTAGTTTATTCAGACATCCTTAGTTTTGACCTAATGTCCATTTTCTGTGCCAGGATCCTATCCAGGACTGCTCAGGTATTTTCTAGAATGTCCTACTGTTGGAATTCGGCTCATGTTTTTCTCAAGATTAGACTGGGCTTATGCGTTTGAGGGAGGAAGACCAAAGAGGTAAATGCCATTTTCATCACATCACATCTAGCGTACAAAATATCAACATGATTTATGACTGTTCATGTTGACCTTTGTCACCTGGCTAAGATAGCATTTGTCAGGTTTTTCTACTGTAAATTCAGTCATTTTTCTACTGAAAACCAACCCCTGCCCCATTCATATGTACTCTTTGAAAGGAGGTCACTATGTAAGCCCTCATCTAAGAAGTTATGCTCCCCCTCCTTGAGGGTAAAATATTTACATAAATACCTGTAATTTACATAAATTACCTGTAACTCTTCTGCATGGAAGATTTGTCTCTTCCTCTCCACTTATATATGTGTTTGTGACTACTGGGTCATCAGCTATGTTTTCCACATAACATTTTAGAATTGTCAAAGTGTGTTTTCTACCCATAATCACATTCAAACCTCATGATGGTCCTCTAAGGAGTACTGTGCTCCTATTGTGTCTCTAAGGAAAGTAAGTCTCTTGAGAGGCTGAGGCACCAAGTTCAAGGCCTCAACTCTAGTTTATGGTAGAATGTTTATCAAATATCCCATATTTCAGGCATTGCCTAAGACCTGGATGATAGTAGTGAGTGAGCAGATCTGGAACTTTCCTTTCTGAATCTTACAATATAATTTCAGATACACTTTAAATAGGTAAGCACATAAATAAATATTTAATCCAACAACAATTGATCCTTTAAAGGAAAAGTACATGATACGGGTACTGTGAGAGTGAATAACAACAGCACTTAGCCACAATGAAGAGGGAAGGGGGAAGGCTCATGACCGTTGAGAATGTGATATTTAAGCTGAGCTCTTGAAAGAATGATAGTCAGGTAATGAGTGGTTGCGGGTGGTTCCCAAAGAGAGGAAAAAGGGTACGCAAAATGTGCAAAATGTCCTGACCTGGAAAGAAGCCAGGCATAATCACAAAGCTAAAATGAGATCATGAAAGTAGTGTCATAAGTAAGGCTGAATTCCTACCTGTACGAATGAAGAGATTTAGACACAGCAAAAACCATGCAAGGCTTGCAGGCTAAGTGAGGTAAGAATTTTTAAAATATTTTATTCCATGAAGAATGGAATGTCACAAAAATATTTTAAAGCAAGGGAAGGAAATGATAAAATATAGGATCTAGTTACTTTGATTCTGTGTCGAGATAAAGAGGAAAGGAGGCAAGGCCAAAATCAGGGAGACCAATTAGGAAAATATTTTGGCATTTAAGAAGGATGGGGGTACCTCAGTCTGGAATGTTTGAAGTGAGAATGAAAAGAAATGAGAGAGCAATTTACGTGACAGAGTAATTTTAAAAAATGGATAGAAAAATGTAGTGAGATTGATGGGCTGTGCTAGGAGTTAATGATGACAACCTGTATATAAATATCATAAACAATACAACCTATATCCCCAATCGGGTGATTACCTCCACCTCTTTGGTTGTCAACATGGAGGAGGTTGATAGGGAGTCTCATTCAGAATTGGGTGTAGGCATGGAGAGGGAAGAGAGTCACTGACAGTGGAATCATGGGATCCAAGCAGGGGAGAGAGAAAGGTGGTGTTCATAGGAGGCCAAGTCGTAGGCGAAATGGAGAGTTTGTTGGAGTGAAAGAATTTTGGAGGCATTTGAACTAGCCAGCTTGTGAGAGAGAGGGTTTGACACATAAATGGAGCATTTTAACACATAATGTTAGATGGGATGTAGTTCTTGGTGATGGCAAGTGCCCAGATGTGATGATGAATGATGAAATGAGTGGCTCAGCTGAACAGGAGATGAGACGAAGGGACTGAGAGATCAGGGTGCTGGATGAAGTGGCCCTGGGGATGCTGAAGCCCTTATGCTAATAGTGATAGCCGTATTAGAGAAGGCGTTGGGCTGAGTTCCAGTCTTTAATGAATGAGGGGGAGCGTTCAAGGGTTGGTTGTTGGGAGAAATCAGGAGGAAGAAAGTCATACAGCCAAATCTAAAGCTCAGCAGAACAAGGGATACATTCTTCTGTACCCACTATTTCAAGATCATTGTTAGTATTTGGTACTTATTATTCTCTCCATTCCAGGAACCTTCAACAGAATACCTGAGGGATCATAAATAAATCTCAAGGAGGAATTTTAAATCCCTCACCCTGGGCAGTCAACTATTCTGAACCATAAAACTTTGGAAACAGAAATAAGTGAATCCAAATCCTCCTTTTCCATCACTGACCAGCAGTATCATCCCAGACATGTCCTGCAAATGCTCTGAATCTCAGTGTCCTCATTTGTTGTGTGGAGCTAAAGTATCCATTGCACAGAGGATTTTTATGAGAATCACACAGAAGCATGCATGAAAAATACCTGGCACACAGCACAACACTTCGACTGCCTCTGTTTTCTCATCATAGTACTCACCTCATAGAGATTTTGTAAAGATTAACTGGGGTCCACAGTGTCTGGCACATGTTGGAGGTTACAGAAGCACTGGCTATTTTTTATTACTAAAAGAAGCACAAGGTAAGACACCTGGTCCCCAAGTGAGCAATGTTTGTGTTGACATCATGTGTCTTCATTCATTGATTTACTTATATAACTTTTCTACAAGAAGGAGTCAGTGATTTTCTCTTCTAATCTGTTTGTCATATGGATGGTGAAACAGGGCCTTAAGAGTATGAATCTCTGTTTTGGCCCCTCAGCCAGCTGTGGACCAGAGGAAACCCCAGTCTCTCAGTCCTGCTTCTCTGTCCACAGTGCCTGCTGGGCAGTGCCCTCTGGGGAGGAGCTGTAGCCAGTGAGGGTAGCACAGAAGGTAGAGGCAGGACCCACCTCCCCACTGCCCCATGGCTCAGGAGCCATTTAGGGGAAGGATGCCAGAAGGACCTGCCTCACAAGGAGACTGAACTGCCAGAAGGCACCCAGGCCACAGTGATCGGAGTTAACTGGCCTTTATTTAGTGTCAGGGCTGCTCTGATATGCCTCGTTAACCCTGGTGACCGCATGGTGCTTTTTAATGAAGATCCTCACTTGCCCGATTCTCAATTTAAACAAAGCCACCTTTGAAAATCTCTAAATCCCACACTGATCAATTTCTACTTAGGAAAAATCAAACTCTTCTCTGCTGGGTGGTCAGAAGCAGCACCCGGATCTGCCAACCTTCATTCTGCTCAGGCCACAGCAGGTGGCAAGACCGGGGTCAGGGACGAGGGGCAGCTCCAAGACAAGCCGGGGTGCAGGGTTGAGGCCCTGTGGATCTGTGAGGGAATCCCAACCATGACCGTTCCCTTCTGGGGTCTGCAGGGCTTCTGCAGACGTGGAGCCACCTGTCGTTCTGCAGGATGGTGGCCTGGAAGAGCAGCCTTCTTGGGAAGCACCATGGGTGCTACTCTCCCTTTTACAGAGTCAGTAGGAGGAGGGAAAGGAAAGGCTTGGGATCATCCCTCTCCAGGGATAAACGTAAAGGAAGGTATTTGCAGCTCAGTGGAACACGTTCAAATGCTTGCAGGCCAACTGGGTCAGAGAGAAGTGGGAACCAGCCAGCTTTCAGTGGAAGGGCTGGGGTAGACTAGAGAATCCTTCCACCAGCAGCTGCCATTAAATTCTGCTCCAGGTTTGTGTAGCAATGGGGGCTCAGTGTTGTCAGATCTTCAGCTATTTCAAGAGAAGCAGGAAATCTGGATTGGTGATGGGTATGTGTGTAAAACCTCTCAGCGTGTAAATGTTAGTGACTAAAATTTGGTTGTTCTTAAAAACCTGTGCACCAAAACTTCTTCAGTCAAATATACAAGACTGTGGGTCAAATGTAGCCTGTAAGCTGTCCAATTGCTTCTGAGCTAAAGCATCATACCTGGAGTGAATAATGGCCATGCCTTAGTTTCATCCCTTTCAATACAGCATCCAATAAATATTTTGCGACAGATGTTGGGCAAGTTGCTGGAGAGGTGCGATCTGCCTTCAGTGTGTCTTGTAAATGGCAAGTATGGATTATGAAATAAGCAATCACTGCTGTGTAATATGTACAGTGCAGACAAATACAAGGTCTTATGGGGCAATATTAAATTCAGTCATGGACAGTCAGGCAAGGCTTCCTGGAAACAGTGGCCAAGACAAACGCGGTCTTGACATCTCAGCAAAACCGTACTTCTTATTTTTACTCTGACTTCTGATTGGTATGTCAACACTTGCTTAAATGTTTAGCTGGATACACAGAGGCTACCTAACTTAGTATTCTTGGCCTCACTCCATCCCGCCTAGTAGGGCTACCAGTAATCTCAGATTAACACACTGAAGGCTGAAAATCATTATGATTTCCCCATATTCCTAAATACACCACAAATAAGTGCAAGCAAAAAATAGAGATGAGTAAAGAAAAAGAAAAGCTGTGATATGAATATAGTAATCCACAATTCTTGTGAAATATTTTAACTCCCCCTCTTTTGCTAATAATCTTTTCAACTCCCAAATTTGTATTTCTGGAGTTGCCTCTGCAAAGGATCAAAAGTCACAAGATGACTCCACCCCCTGGACAGGGGCTTTGCTTTTGTCACTCTGTGGCCCCAGGGCGGTGCTCAGGAGATGCGCACACAGCCCTGGACCTCTGAAGAAGAGGAATCAGCTGTCCTATTCTGGCCGATCACCTGAAAGCACCTTCCACGCTCATCCCTGAGGAGTTTCTGCACCAGCTCACATTTATACTCAGCTTGTGGGTCCTCATTCATTCCTGCAACAATTTTATTTTTTTTTTTTTGGTGCCAATGACACTGTTCATATGGTTACCCCAATGACACAAACAAAGTGAAGGGTATATTAATTTGAATCTTAACCAAAGCTTATTGCAATATAGAAACAAGGTTGATTTTAAAAAGATCAAAGAATGTACTGCAAAAGCCAGTATTTTGATAGGTTTGTCCAGTGTAGTTAGTAAACGTAAGCATGCCTCTCAAACTTGAGACTCGATCTATGTTTTCTACACCATTCAGAAGCAAGTGTGGGTGTGTGTTTTACATACAAAAAACATCTCCCTACAATTTTTTCCATTTCTGGGATAGGGTGTGGGTCACTCACTATTTACTTTTTCTTTCTCATTCAGCAATGTTTACTATTTATTTTCTTCATCATTCAACAGATATTTACTACAATGAGCCAAGCACTGTACTGTTCAGTTTATCACACAACTCTAAAACCCAAAAGATGAGGAGAAAAAAAAGAGAGAGTCTCCGTAAGTCTCCTCCATTCATCAAAGCCAACAGGGCCAGTGGCCCATGCAAACACAGCAAGATGGGAAGTGAATATCCACTCTATTCTGATGTTGAAATCAACATGAATTCAATAGTCCTTCATTGAACGTTATTGGGTGTAATGTCCTGTGCTGGGAGCTGGAAGGCTGCATAAAGGCAAAAGCTCTTTCCCAAGGAGTTTATAATCTAAGAGGAAAGAGAACACCGTGTACATGAATAACTAAAATATCAGATAGAAAGATATAGGGCCAAAAGAAGCCTAAAAATAAAGAGCTTTGCTTAAGGGCTTCAGAGAAGATAGACTTATTCTTGATCTAGAGGATTACAAAAGGCATCAAGGGACTGGTACCCTTTGTTCTGAATCTTGTGAATGGCAAGTAGGATTTTAAATGCGTGGAGGTAGAAGGAAAGTAAGGAAGGCACAGTAGGGAAGGGAGAGGCCAAGAGTGAATATTATACTGTGAGTTTTGGCAGATAAGGCTAGAAAGACAAACCAGCCCCACTGAGAGGCTTTGAATAACAGACTGGAGCTTATTAAACCTTTTAGACAATATAGAATATAAATATTAAACATAAATATAACACAGCTTAATAACATTAACTAAGTTTTGTTTTAGGGTAATTTGGCTCCCCTGTACAGAACCCACCAAAGACAGCGGATCCAATGGCAGGAAGAACTATTTAAAATGATGACAGTAATAGCTAATACGAAAGCAATAACAATAATTGCAACACTTAACCACTTACCATGGGCCAGAAGTTATTTTAAGCCTTTTTGCACACAGTAACGCATTCATCCCTCTCAACCACCCCATAAAGTAGTTATTATTATTATCCCCCACTTCACCACTAAGAAAGCTGAAACTGACTTTATGTACACATGGTCACTCAGCTTGGAAGGACAGAGAGAGGTTCTGAGCCAGGAAGGCAGGCACCAGACTCTCCCTTAACCTCTGCACTCCGCTCCCTTGCAGAGATGCCAGCTCACCATCCTCATGAGAATCGATGAGAACCTAAAACTGAGGAGTTGCAGTGGGGGTGAAGGGAGAGAATTTACATGTAGGATGGGAGGAGTAGACACAGGAGACCACAAAGTAGCTCTCAGAAAGACAGTAGAGGTTACAGATGCCAGGACATGGAGGATGTCAAAAAGAGGGGCCGCTGCAGAGAGTCAAATGGTACAAAATAGCCAAAGCAGATTAGGATTCTGAAAACGCTGGTGAATTTAGTTACACTGGGGTGCTTTTCAGGGCAGCAGTTTTAATGCCAGGTAAAAGAGTAGATTGCAAGGGGCTAAGAGTAAATGAGTAATAAGGAAGAACCACTAGATAGAGATGTTGCTGCTAACAATTTCATGGTAAAATAAATCACAGAATCAGAAATAATAGTGTGTGGAACAATGACGGAGCTAAATAAATGATAGCTTTGCAATTGTTACTATTACTATTGTTACTATTGTTCTTGATATTATTTAAGGTGAAAAAATCTTTGGGGGAGGTTGGCAGAGAGAAAATCAACAGTAATTGGCGATGAAAAAGAAAACAAATTTAAATATTCAAATTCAGTTGAAGTATCAGGCTATACCTGAATAAATAGTTTCAAATTGAATCATTATAAATCATTATAAATATCCTAGTATTAATAGAGTCCAGCATTTAGATTCTGGTCTGAATATCCCAGAATTCAACTGAAGGTTTGGTTCAGGTATAATACTTTTCTATATGTTCCCTTTATGGATAAGACAGATGCCTGGGATTCTAACATTTCTCTGGATGTAGTTGTATCAAATATGAGATTTTGGAAGCTTGGGGATCATGAAGCAACTTGGACCCTAAAGTACATATGAACGGCACTTCACTGGGTACAATACACAAGGCAGATGCTAAAAAACGTTCGCTGAATTGAGCAGATGTGGAAGAGCAGATTCTCTGAGAAATAACAATGTTATCAAGGATGTTTCCCCCTTCGCTTCTTGAAGGCAACATCAGACCTTCCTAAGCCTTTTCTTAATCCCCAGCAGCTGGCACTGCAGCTGAATGGCAAACAGCATTATCACAGCTCCTGATACACTGCAGTTTACAACAGACTTCCCTGGATGTAATTTTAGTATGCCTTCTAGCAGTTTTCTCAAGTAGCCAAGGCTAAGGATGTGATCCTGTGCGGGAGATAAGGACAAGGCTGTGTGATGTAGTACCTTGCTCAAGGTAGTTAGTAGGTAGGGTCGTCATTCACATCTAGATAACTCTGAACCCTTCGCTATTGTACAAAATCCTTGTCAATATCAATGCCCTCTTTCTTCAGTAAAAGCAAAACATGGCATGTCATGATTTGGACTAAGATAATTTTCCTTTCATTGGTTTTTTTTTTTTTTTCCTGCTATAACTGTGTTTGACCTCTTTTAGTCAGACATCAATTATTGAGATTAATTTTCAATTTTTCATGCCAAAGCATTAGCATACCCCAGCTTGGTAACCAGGGAAGCAATGACTATACTGTTTGCCAAAAGAGTAGGTGCCCTTGTCATCCATCTCTAGGAAAAAAGTTTGTTTAGACTTTTCATCCTTTATGTTTTCTCTTTAATAAATAGTTATCCAGCTAAATTATTCATCACGGAGTGCTTCCTGGAGAAAATAAATTCAAAAACATGTTTTAACACCCTCAAGAAATGCATGTCAAAGCCTGAATGATTGCTAAGGCACACAAGTGGGGCATATGAGAAGCTCTGTAGTATGTGAGAGCAAAATAGGGCAGAGTCTGGGAATGGGCCGATATCACTGTCTTCAGAAAAGGAAGACAGCCACTGGACCAAGTTCTTTCCTTTCAAAATAAACCAGTTAAGCACAGGGACTGCCTTTCAAATTACAACTGCAGACTCCACAGAATTAAGTGGTCATATGTAAAAACTGCAAGGATATAAAGCCACCAACCAAAAAAAAAAAAAAAATTCACTATCACAAGGTGTATCCTATAGTTCTCATTCATATGTCATGCTTTCCTCAGGAATAAATCCCTGAGTGATTCACAGGGTATGTTGAATAGCAGGAAGATGGGCAAAATCAGGCTAATATTATGATCACTGGTATTTGCACAGTCTTAAAAATGTGAATCAGAGTAGATAAACATATTCTAACTTTGCATGAGAATATGCTCCTCTTTACCACGCTTATAAAACTATAAGCCTTTTATATCATTATACATATATAGAGCTCCACCAAAGCAAAATACATGGGAATTCAAAGTATGGAAGAAGAGTAGTAGAACCAAAGAAATTTAGATTGAGTTTACACATTAAAAACCATCTGCCTTTGTTTTTCCAATTAGGTAACAGCCACCCCAAAGGGATATATGCAAAGATAGTGCTACAACCTGGGTCCTCAGATTTCTAATCCAGTGCTCACTTTACTCATTGCACCATCTTTCTAAGCTCTAAATCTCTCTTATAATCTACAGAGTTGATACCATAGATCTCATAAGTGCATTGAAGAATTTAGCAGATAGATTAAGGTAATAATCTTCTTAAACAGCTTTGAGATTATCTGAGCTTCAGCTAAAAAGTCATAATTAGGTTCCCTGCCAGTTTAACAGCATGAATGCAATTGTCAATGTCCAAGCCCTGAGAAAGTATTATAGGACAAAAGAAAAAATTCACAATGGGGGTCTTTCTATGCTTTCATGTAAAAAGCCTGTTGATGATGAAAAGACCATGAGAGTCTAAGTCTGCTTCCTAAGACCTGATTAAGAAAGTATTTGCACACCTTCTTCCTTATCTATTAATTTCATTCAGCAAATTCAGAAAAAATACAGCAGCGTAATTAACATTAAAAAACCACAGCTTAATGTGACTTTTCAGGCAAATCTTTATTGAAATTGAAATTTCTCCTATTAAATGTTATCTTTGAAGATATTATTCGGCCTCTCATAACAATTTCTCTCCTTGTCTATAAACAACACAACTATTATATGCACAATAAAAAAATATAAATTTTACTCACAATTACAGTTCAGTTTGTAGCTTCTTCAAAGTCAAAAACTTAGCCTGAATCAAGACCTTAAAGATCTAAACTTTAAAAAAATCAACTTCAGGAAAATAAGAGTAGTTTATCCACTTTAACCCTAACGTGACAATTCAAACTGAGTTATTTTCCTTCAGAATCTGAATGCACTGCTACAATTTCTTTTAATTTCCAGAACTGTATTGAAAAGTCTAAAGTCATTCTGAGGGCTGATCATTAGGATGTGACTCTATTTTTCTTTTGAGAAGATTTTACGGCTTTCTTTTAACCCTAGTATTGTGAATTTTCATCACAATGTATCTCGGATATGGCTTTTTTTTAAATTGTGCTGGAACACTTAGTTGTAAATGTGGGGGAAATTTTCTTTTATTATTTCTTTGATTAAGTCTCCTCCATTTTCTCTTTCTCTCTTTTCTGCTATTTTAGAGATGTTTCTAGAGTCATTGTTGATGATCACCTGTGACCAATATATTGATTTTTCTAGAAGGCTGCTTTATTTTTCACATAGTGTAGTTTTAAATCTGGTTTGATTTTATGTTCTGCCAACATATCACTTTAACTTTGAAAAGGGCTGTTCTAATGTGAAGCGAAAGCTGAACAAAGAATATATGTTAACACTCCATAAAAACCCTCTATCATGGTGAGTTTTGTTCTTTATTGCCTGCTTTTTCTTGAGGATCAAGCACATTTAGCCAAAGGTTTAAGCACAAGGCTAATGAAAGATCTTTAACATTTCTTGCTCAAAAAGCTCAAGCACAGATAAAAACTCAGGGAAGAAGTATCAGTAGGAGGAGTAGACTGTGCATTTGTCAGTAGAGCCCCTTTCCAGTAAAATCAGACATTATAAATAAGGTAGAAATGGCTAGATGGGTGGGGAATGGTCCCTTACCTGAGATGTGTAGAAACTCAATATCTGGAGAGTACATTTGCTTCACTTCCTTGTTCTCACCCTCACTCTTGCTCTCACTCACAGTCCCATCCTTTCTTTATACCTAATCCCCTCCACAAGAACTCCAAAGGCATCTTCTATTACACAAATAATCAGTTCTTTCCAGTTCTGTTCCCAAATGTGGAGTATATGTCCATGTTCCACATGTTCATGTGGAATATATATCCATGTTCTCAGCAGAATGAGACCTTCCAGATCTACACTCCTATAAATAACATTTTTCTTTTTATTTTATTTCATAAATAAATGATGTTTAATTCTCATTATTTCACTTAGCACTTAGAAATTGCTCAAAAGAAAAATAAAAGACCTACATACGGGCAAATATTCTTGTCTGTTCTGTTCATGGAAATGTTCTTAGCATTTACTACTATTTCTGGTCTGTGGCGAGAACTTAAATATTTCTGGAATCCACAGGTTTCTTGCCTCCTTGTGTCTTTCCTAAAATATCACCTGCATTGCATGGGTTCTAATTTTTCCTATCCCATTGTTAGGAATGACTTGGAACAATTATTTAAGAGAACATCATTTATGATGTAAATGTGGTACTTTTTTTTTAACAGGTAAAACTACTTTTCCTAATTGAAAACAAACAAACAAAACTTCTTTTTTTGTTTCTTTGAAGAAACACGCTGATAAAAACTTTATCAACCAGATCTGTACTATGAATTTATAGAAGTAAACTTCAGTTTTGTGATTCTCTAACTTGTTTGAAAGCAGCATGGTGAGAGAGATCCTTCCATTCTACTCAGCAAAATGCTATAGTGGGGCTGTCTGTTTTTCTACACAGATGGTAATTCACAAATATATATATATATATATGTGTGTGTGTGTGTGTGTGTGTATATATATGTGTATATATATATATGCACACATATATATGTGTGTATATATATATACATACATACATATATATATATATATCTCCTGGAGACTTAATGACGTATTTCCAAAAGAACAACCATCCTGTAACGCTTACAAAAGTTCCATTCTTCTATTTTAAATCACTAGGGGAATTTAACTTCCATTACTTAAGATAATTGGTTCGACACATATAATTAGCAACCAGCATGAAAGAACAAAGATTACAAGATTCATGTAAATAAAGGCAAATTATTTCACTTCTCTAAAGAAATATGGGCTTTCCCCTTTGCCATTAGTCAAAGGCAGACAATTAAAAACGTATTAAGTGCTAGACCAGCTAAAATAAACAATGTGTCTTCCTATGGATAAAGCTCAGTTTAGCTGTTTTAATGTAAGAATCTGGGAACGGGGGTTGGGGAAGAAAAAGAAAGGCAAACTGAGACCGGAGGTACAAAAGATATCCCCTTGCTTGATGTCAAAAATGGGCATTTTACTGATAAGGGCATACGCTTAGAGTTGTAACTTGCTTAAGGTCTCAAAATAGGAATGTCAGAGCTGCGATCTGATCTATGTGCCACACTCTCCTATATATTACTGCTCCCACTAAATCTCAAATTATGACAAAGAATTTAAATTTTCAAGGGATATATTTAGATGTTTTTATAATTTGGATTTCATCCATAATTCGAATGCAACATTGTCTTTTTTACAAGTTTTTTGCACCTACTTCTTAGAGATCATTTCTGACACTGCTGTAATATATATAGAAAGTATGAATTTTTCTAGCTCAGAAAATCAGCAGATCTCGTATTTTCTACCACAAATTCAAAGTATGTCATCTCCAAAAATGTGTGCATTCTTAACAAAACCTTTCCTCTTGCAACTTCCTTCTCCAGCATTTGTTTAAGAGAGTTACAAAGTTACAGGAGTGAAACACTGTCATTATGAAATTGGATGAATACACTTGCCCACCTCATAATGTTGTCAAAAATCAGATGATCTCTACAAAATTGAAGCACTGAGCAAATGAGACAGAAGAAAACTCAACCAATAAAGAAATTATTAGCAATAACTCATAGAAGCCCTCTCTAAACACACTTGTATCAACATTAATAAAGGAAGATCTAATGTCATTCCATTTGACTGAAATCCAAATCTATTGAACTTTCAGACAAAGTAAATAGCCTATTTATTCTTGAATGAACTACATAATCAGCTAAATGCTTCACTCTGGTCCATCTTCCTCCACTAGATTATTCCCTGAAATAGTGTCAGAGATCTCTGTGGACTGAAAGCCTGTTTCCCTAAATGGAATTACGAACACATTTCTAACTTTTCATCTTCCCCTTCAGTTCTAGTTCATATTTCAAAAATTCCAACTTAAGCAGTCATCATTTAGAGAAAAGGGAATCTATAAAATTCATACAGTGCTATTATCAAACTATTATTTTAAACTAATCATAAATCTACATTTCCATCTTTGTGTTTGGAGATGAAATAAAGCCCTGCGAATGATGACCATTTGTTTCAAATGCATATAATTTACAAATTCAAATAAATTATCCTTAATCAATGAGAATTTCCTTTCAATTTTAGCTTCTCATTTAAACTGACATAATCATGTAAAATTATATCAATAATGGTATGTTAATTGCCAGGAACAAAGAAGAGTTTTTTGAAATATTCAACTTAAAATCCCATGACAGTTCCACTGAGAACTCTAGCCTAAAGCAGGAAGAACAAAAGGAAATGTGCCTTTACAGACTCACAAACATACCAAAAGCATTTTTGATTAGATCCACAACAGACATAAAATGTTATTTGCATCCATAAGGAAAAAAATGTTCATTGAATTTCTATTGTGGGAAAGGCATTTTGATATTAAAGAGTTATTTTCCTTTCCCCAGATGTAAAAATAAGTTCTCTTCATAAATAAATCTGAAAATATGGTAGATATTCTATTGCTTAATAGATGGTATTAGAAACACTGGTTCATTCTATAGCAAAAATAAAGCTAGAAATAAGCTAGTACCACATACAAACGTGAATTAAAAATCTAAGTATAAGAAGTAAAACTATAGTTTTTAGGAAAAACTATAAGAGAATATTTTTGTGACATGGGGAAAGCACCAAAAAATATAAGCTAAAAATTTTAGTAGATGACAGAATGAGAGACAATATTTGTAATATTTAAGACTGATGACAAGAAACTCTTACAAATCAACAAGAAGAGAAATAGCCAAAACAGAAAACTAGGCAATGATATGAATAGAGAATTTACAGAAGAGGGAACCCTGATGCTGATAAGTAAACAAAGAGAAGCTTAAATTTATTAGTAATCAGAAAAATTAAAACAATAATGAAGTATCACTGCACACCAATTAAATTGGAAAAAATTGGTGTAAGACACAGGAAAACCACTAGGTAAGATTACGTAACTCAGGCCTAATGACCCAAATTATGTGACATGTGCATTATGTCAGAGGAAATTTATTCCTAGATATACATCCCCAAAGAAAAAGTTGCATACTGTATGAAAGTATGTATGTTATCTACATAGTCATTTAAATGGCAGGGAGTTGGAAGAAAATTAGCTCTCCATTACTGAGATAAAGGATGAGTAAAATGTAGATGCACACCAAGAAAGTATCTTGCGACAATGAGATGCAAAAGCTTAGATGCTCACATACAGGAATGCTCATACGGAGGAATCTTTAAAAATAGAGTGTGTAATCAAACAAAACATGAAATAGCATTAAGTGAATAAAAATGCATGCATACAAAATAATACACAGTCTGCAAGAATACATACAAATCAAAATATACACATCATGTAAATTAGAATGGTGGCCTCCAGGAGACAGGGGAAATAGAATGGCAATTGGGATCAAGTAAACAAAATAGTGGGGGTGGAGAAAGAAAAAAGACAAGACTGGATGATAAAAAAGCCAGAAGGCAATCAGCAATGGAAAGAATATTGCTGTGAAGTGTAAAGACCTTGAGTCCAAATGCTAACAGCCATATACTCTCAGCGTGACTTCAAGCAAGGTCTTTTCCTGTAAGATTCTTTCCTTGCTGGCAAAATTGGGATAATAATTGTCACTTCATGGTACAATAATTAATATATTACATAACCCCAAATTTTTTTTTTCTCTTTTTAAGCTTTTTAAAACAGGCATTCATATATGCTTATTTTATAGGAGAGTTAATGTCATCAGTGATACTTAGAATACAGTCTGAATTCAAGTTCGTTTTGCTCGACTCTAAAATGGTGAAAGAACACTACAACGAGAATATTCATGAGTTATAGAAAATGCAGGTTTTGTAAAAAGCATCTCATAAAACATTTCATAATTCCACTTAAAATCAAGACCCTTGTTTTTTTAAAATCATTCTGAGATATGCAGCTAATGCAGAATCTCAGCTTTATGACTACTTCCAATATTTTAAAATCAATATCTTCACATTTAAGGTTACAGAGAATACATTGTGAGACTGCCGAAAGATATTTTAAAATGTTCCTTATCAACTGAAACCTGGAACAAATACTACATTTTATTACACTTTTTGGTGCACTAAACTTCAAAGAGAATTCTCCAAGCTCCTGGAAAATTAAAATGCTGAAGAGCAAACCAACAAAATGCATTTATTTTTTTCTTATTCCAAGATTTGAGAAAAGCATCATCTTGAAAGGGACTTAGAGTAAAAGTCATGTAAGGACCTCCATTCATTTTTTTACATCACTGGTATATTCACAACCTTCTCAGAAAAGATACATTTCAATACACAGGGCAGAATTTCAGCCAGCCATTTATATTCAAAGGAAAACATATTGTAGAGAGGTAAATCTACCGAAAGTCATGGTTCATTCGTTCATTCATTCACTCAAAAATAATTTATTAAGCACTGCTATATAGTAAAATAATCCACTGGGGCTGGGCATATACTAATGACCCAAGCAGACATATATAAAGAAGTAGGATCTCACCAAACAAGCACAGAAGTAAATACTTGCTACATATAGAATGACAAATTGTGATAAGAATAAGTAGAAAAACAGGATTCTAAGAAAAGTGATAGGAAGCACAGAGTACTTAGAGGTTCTGACAGTAGAACTGTAACTGCCTCCTGATAGATACAAAGAGTGACCCACGCAAAAAGAGGCAGAAAGGTGTAAAGGCAGAAGGAACAGCAGGTGCAAAGATTCTGGGGCAGGAAAAAGTTTGGTTTTTGAAGTCACTGACATCAGTCCATGGGGCCTCGAGCCTGGTACACTGCGGAAAAATCTCCAGGATATAAAATTAGTTGGCGGTATCGTCATGAGGGCTCTGCAGACCATGGCAGGGGAATTTGTTTTCATGACAATCAGCATGGGAAATCATTAGGAGTTTTGAGAAGACATTGCCTGATGTGTGTGTTTAAAAGATCATCCAACTTTCATTTGGAGATGGAGGTAGGAGATTCGTAAGAAGGTTTTTTCCTATCAGACCAGGGAGAAGAAAATAGTGGTTTAGGCTAAACAGATGACTGAGAAATGGATAGATTAAGGATATATTTAGAGAGGTTTGCTGATGGACTAGATGGAAGAAACAGCAATAATGACTTGGGGTTTTGGCTTCAGCAATGTGGCAGCTTGTAATGCTATGTGGGAAAGATTGAATGAGGGGATCAGAAATCACAGGGAGCAGGAAAGTCACCTGCAGTTAAGAACAGTGGCTCCCACATCCCAGGAGACTATAAGTCAGTGGGAGAACACGGCTGGGAAGCAGGACTTCCCTTGGTGGCCTGGTATGGAAGTTGCAGGTCTTTGGGACACAACTGACCTTTACTGACCATCTACTGTGACCTAGAGGCTTGCAGGTTCCTTCCAGACGATACCTCATTTACTTCCTCCTACAGGTCTGCGAGGTGGCTACAATCAGCTGCATTTGAAAGATGATGAAATCAAACATCATATTTTGTATCTTGTCCAAAGTTCCTTGATAAATGATAGAGCTGGAATTCAAACCAATGACTATAAAAGTACAGTGCCCAAAAGTTACCTTCGAGCTCTTGAAGTGTGTGTGTGTTGGGGGGTGGGGATGTATATCCTGGGGTGGGGTATGCTGAATAATGCTTGGTTTAATCCACTTCTATCAGCATCAACAGAAAGCAAGGAGGCAAGTCCTTATTCATATAAAGGTGCAGTTCAGACCTATTCATGCCAATGTCTACCATGTGGCAGGCACTGGGCAAGTTTCCAGGTCAGCAAAAGAGGCACAATCCTTACTATTGGCTGGCCAAAAAGTTCGTTCGGGTTTTTCCATAACACAGGATGGAAAAACCCGAACGAACTTTTTGGCCAACCTAATATTATGCAGCTCAGAGCCTAACAATCTGTCATACTCAAAATGCAATTTTCTTTACACAATGCCACACCAGTAGGCCTGTAGCCATGCACACACATGATTCACATACAAGGTCAAAACGGTGAGTGCCACAGGAGATAAAGCACCAGGTGAGCTCTAGCACTATGGGAGATAAAGTGCTATGTGAGGCAAAACACCATAGATGCTGAAAGCAGCAGGAGATTACTTGGGATGGAAAGGTCACAGAAAGCTTTATGTATCGATTAAGCAAATGCCTGGAACATCATAGGGTCTGAACTAGGTGATATTGGGAGGTATAAACAAAATCTCATTTCCCCTCAAGTTAATTATTAATATATAAATGGAGATATCAAAAAGCAGTTAAACTCTTCTAAAGCTATATCGAAGGCTTAGAATAAAGGAGATTACATCCTTGTTCAGAGATGAGCAATCTTTTCCTATAAGATAGTAAATAGTTTTGGCTTTGGACCACAAAATCTCAGCAGCACCTGCTCTACACTGCAGTTATAGCTAGAAGGCAACACATAAATGAATGGGTGTGGCTGTGTTCCAATGAAATTTTATTTAGAAAAACACGCTAGATTTGGCCTGCAGACCATTGTTTGCTATCCCCTGCCCTGGTCTCATATTGCTCCCCAAATTTAACAGAATTACTGTCACTCAAGTTCCTGAGAACGCAAGGAAGAAACTGAGTCTAATTAGGGCACTTCAGAAAAAAAACAAAATCTTGGAAAGAATCAGTATAAGGTAGGACTGAAGTAAAGTCCTTTCTCTTGAGGGTTTTTGCCAGGAAAGGAAATACAAACAATTCCAATTACAGAGCAACATGGCAGGCAAAGCCACAGGAAGAAACTTGCATGCGGAGACCCAGTACACGGCATAGTAATAACCACCATGGGTGAGGTGGTGAGGAGAGCAGTGTGGGCTACCTCGTCAGCATCAACCTCCTCAGCGTTCTCTCTCTGGCCTCTCTTGACTTGCCTCAGTGGAAAGAACTCGGTCACTTGAAGCCACTAATTGAAACCCAAATCTCAGTGAATTTTACAATGCCTTCCATGCTCTGGCTCCTCTCTCTTTCCCCATTTTTCTTCTTTTTTGTGCAGTTAATAATGTTTGATTTTTAACAAAAGTTTTAACCAAACTGAACTTAAATCATTCATTCAACAATTATGTATTGGGGACCTACTATGTGCCTACTCTTGAGTGCCTACTATGTTACTACACTGTGGTGGAAACTGAAGCTCAGAGAGTAAGGAAGCCAATCACATCATCCCTACCCTCCTGGAACTTATAGCCCAGATGAGGGGGACACAAACAAGGTCACAAAAAAACATAACCACAGCCTGTGGTCAGCTACTCTGGAGGAAATGAACAAGCTGCTGAGATGGAGAATCCCTTGGGAGGCATTCATTTAGACAGAGTACAGAGAAAGTTTTTCTACAGAGACCTTTATGTAATTAAATTTCCTTTAAATCGAGACCAGGAACACTTGTAGAAACTATTTCAAAAACACCATTACGTTAGAGTATAGTGGGGCAGTGGTGGGGAGGAAGAGGAAGAAGAGTGAATAATTAGACTGGAAAAACCAGAGAAGAGACCACATTACGTCGAGAGGACCTTTGGACCTTTGTAAGATTTGGGTGTTTCCTCGTGTCCTCTTGCATGCAGCTAAAAGCCAGTGAGGATGGTTTTGCACTAGGGAGTGATGTGTTTTGGTTCATGAAGATCACTCAAATTGCCCTTGAAGAAGGGTTTATGGAAGGGGAAAGTGTAGGGATCACTGAGACAGACAAGAGGTAAAACAATGGTGGTTTGCCTGGTATAGCTGGTGGTCGTGAAAATGAAGAGGAGTTGCTGAAGTTGAGATTTATGTTGGAGGAAGAACAAACACGTTTTCTGGTGGATGAGTTAAAAGGTTCATAGGTGAGGGTGAGTAGGTGGTGGTGGCACAGACAAGGAAGGGACACAGAGGCATCAAGAGGAACCACAAGGTTTCTGGTGTGACCACCTGATTGTATAATGGTGCCATTTATCATGAATAGGAAGAATGGGGGAGGAGTGAGTGTGGGGAGGAGACCAAAGTGCTATGTGCTGGAAGTATCTGAAAATCATCTGGTAGACAAAGAGACAGTTTAATACACAAACCTGAATCTCAGGAGAGTCATCAGAACATAGATGGTATTAAGCCATTGGACTGAATGACATCCTAGGGAGGAAGTATAGACAAAAAGAAGGTCCAGAACAAGTTTCTGAGAAATCACGTCCATAAATTTATTGAAAGAGAAAAACCAACAAACGTCTGTATATTAGTAACTAGAAAAACGGTCAAAAGGCAGAGGCTCCTGAGCAAAGTCTGAAATGTAAGCAAATGTCCCTTAGGAGAAGATCCATCTCTACTATAAACATAGGCAACAGAGAGTGAACAATAAAGATGTCAAGAGGGTGTGCCAAGGAGAGGATATAGACTTTCACCACAACTTTGTTCAAAAGATTACAGAAGAGTACACATTCACACCCATCATTATCTGTCCTAGGTCTCTGATAAGTTACCCAATCCATGTTGCATCATAAGACTGGATTTATGTTTTTATAAGATTCTGTTGGCCACTGCTGCTGCCACCAAAGTTCCTCTCCCCTATACAGACTGGGACTTATCTTAAGTATTCAGTTTATTATAATATATGATGTGTATTTTCTCCACTGGACTGAGGGTTTTGCAAGAGAGGATTCTATTGTCCCTTTCTAAGTCCATCCAATTGAGCATCTAATTCTTTACATAACTGAGAGAAGTATTACCATTACAATGTTTATTACAATAATTATCAATCATGACTACAGTAATACACCAGTCTTTTTGCTGTAGTTCCTCCATTCATTTTTGTAGGAAGAATACATTTAAAGGAATCTGGAAACTAGATTCCCAGAATCATTACATGTCAGAAAATGTTTGCCAGTTGCCTTTACTTTGAACAATATATTAGCTAAGTTTAGGAAGCTAGGTCACACGGTCTTCCCCAAAGACACAGGAGTCATTGATCTGCTCTCCCCTAATGCAGAATACTGCGGAGGGGACTTCTGAGGTCACGCCTTACACGGGACTTGATCTTGTTCCAAGCTTCCCAAAGGATTCCCTTTTATTTCAGAAGTCAAGCCAATTAGGATATTGATGCTGATTACTGTGTGCCAATTTTTCCAGAGTGTTGGCTTTCATATCACAGGTTTAAGTCAAAAAAGTTTATTCTCAAAATGTCTTCATATCTGGAAAAATAACTTTCAATATTTTTTTCTTCTCTACATGTTCATTCCTCCTTTTCAGGGACACCATTTAGATATGTTGAAACTTTTGAATTTATTGTTGTCTTCCAGATTAGTTATTTTCTTCTAGCCTTATGATCATTTTAACTCATTGTTTATTAAAAATTTTTGTTTCACTTTATTCAATTTCCACGCCTTTTATGATATATTTCAGCAATTTCTATTCTCCTCTGTGTTACTTCCAATGTAACTTTCATTTCTTTGTTAGTTTTAACATTCTTTTCTATTTTCCTTGTTTTATCTGCTTATATGCCATCTCTTTCTGTTTTTTGGTTTTGTTTTGGTTTGGTTTGGGTTGGGTTGGGTTTGTTTGTTTATCTGACCTAGGACAGATAATGATGGGTGTGAATGAGTACTTTTCTGTGATCTTTTGTTTTTATTGCTATGCTTTTCCTGAATTTCTTGTGTTCTGGATCTCTGCTTCAACACTTTAGAAAGGTCATTGCTTTAATAAGGTATGTTGTTTACTTATGGTAATATATTTGGCCATTAGTTTCATCTTCTTCATGGCAAATTTTTCCTGGTGAATGCTTTTCATTTGTTTTCTACTCCATTCCACTTATTATTCTTTCAGTACCTTTGTATTTATCCTATAACGGTTCCCTCCTTTTCACCACCTTGAAATAGGGTGAGTCTTCTTAAACTATATGCAGGAAGTTTCTCTTTGAATATGTAAGTATCTGGAATTCACTGGATCCCCACCCTGGGATCCAGCACAAAAGCAATTGTTCCTGGTTGACCTTGAAATGCATTACAATGAGCTTCTGTGTTTAGGTTTGTTTAGCCTTTACTTCTCCCCAGCCAAGAGAGATCAGCCACTCAGGACTGCTCAGATGGGAGTTTCTCCTCCAGCCTGGCCCAAGCCTGACTGCTTCCTATACAGTAGAGGGTTTCAATATGTCCTGTTTCAGCCTCAGGTCCCCCTGTTGTTCCATCATGTTCAGTGGGTTACAGGGACAATCCAACTAGCTTTTACTGTACCAAATAAGAGATTGTTTGCTCAGAAGGGTATACCATCTACTTTTGAAACTGCATACTAGAATCTGGAGCCCTTCCTCATATATTTGACTGAGGGTTAGTTTCACTAAAGGTGTCTTTTTCTGCTTATTTTAATTTTCACAAGGAGAAGGGGCTGTATTGTCTTTACTCTGCCATTTTAAAGGCCAAAGTCTCCTACATTTCAAAAATACTGTATAAATTAATTTGCACTTTAACCTTATCCAGTTATACGTAATTTGGTAAGCAGTATTACCTACAAAAAGAAAAAAAAATAAGGAAAACAAAGTTCAGGGAAGTGCTGTGATTTATCTATGGCCACACAGCAAACTAATACCATATTTGAATGAAAAATCATATGCTTTTGCTTCTAGATAAATTTTTCTTTCCATTAAGAATATACTTTATTTAGTCATTTTCCCCCTGGAAATTCCTCACAATGTTGGGCTAAGGGTACAACACAATATCAATTTAATCTGTGCCTCACATTTACAAAAAGCCTCAAGTTTGCACTTACATTCAATTACACAATGCATACTGAATTTATATATTTAGAAATATTTTACTATCTTGTTTATCACTCGGGCATATTGTATTGTATTTTGTGTCAAAAATAATTTTTAAAGCCTTTTTTAAATGCACTCATAAATTTAAAATGTTCCAGTTCTCTCTGGAACTCTATGGAGTCTGGGTCTGCCTTTGCTCTAGAGTTATATTAGGAAGGTCCTACTAGCAAGTCTCATATGCACACCCAGCTGGGGGCCTCTGGAACATCAGGGAACATCATTAGGTATCCTATTTTACAGGTGGTCTCTGGTCCAAAAAGAGAAATAATGAGCTGAATTTGGGGGCCAACAGTCAGACTCAAGGACAACTTAATTAAGATGCAAGACCCTCGAACTGAAGTGAAAATGAAGGCTGCCCTCAATACCAGGGCTCAAGGGTAGGGATTAATAAAGGAACATAGTGAGATGTCCCAGAAAGACAAGAATTTACAGAGAAGTGGAAAGAATAAAAGGTCCAATAGTATCTTCTGGAGCAACATTTCTTACAAGGTCATCTGCCAATGCCATGTTCTTTATATTCAAGAGGAGTTTTTATTTAAGAACCTTTCATTGCATCTTCTCCACTTCAACATCCCCTTTCATTATAAAAGTTATTCCCAGAGTCCGTCAAGATCATTTATTGAATGCTTCTAGTCAAAACAGTGAAAAAGCGATATTCAGAAGAAAACATTAGTGTACTATCTCAAACACAATTTCAAATCTCTTCTTTGTCATGGGATAAAATTAGATATATGGTAAAAGAATAATCAGGATGAGAAAGGAAAACGCTTTCATCTTTTTTTCCTTAATCAAATCCAATCCTGAAGCATTCCTCAGAAGCCTTATAAGAACTTCACTTAGTGCTCACCGCACTCTCAGTTATCACTGTCATTTATGAGTGATTTCAAGATTTCAAAGGCATAAGAATTTTAACATTCATTCCTATACTAGTGTAGTCACAGACCATCCAGGAAAATGGCAGAATAAATAGAATTTCAGGTCACCACCTCCTGATCAGATCTAGCAGCCAAAAAAAGAAACGTGAGAAACAAAGAATGACTAGATTCAATAAGCAAGCATCAAGTTCAAAATCAATAAGTGATGCAATAAAAAATAATGACCCTGTCACCAAATACAAGGGTGAGTCAGTTGGCAAGAATTATTCTTGCAGTGTGTCTCCATAAAGATGGGAAAAGCACAGAACAGCTATGGCAGAATGGATGGTTCCAAATTTAAAGTTGTTAACTCAAGATACAGCATTTGGAGAAAAGTAAAAGCAACAGTGATGACAGACTGAGGCACTCTTGCACTTGCTGAGAAACTAAAAGTCCAGGTAGAGTTTACAGATGGCAGAACGGATGGAGAAGATAAAGGAAAGAAGACATTCTCATGTCTGAACCATGAGACAGGTGACAAAGGTGACAGATAAGAAAGTATCATATGTATCTCCAACATCTGGCACTCAATGGATTCACGGGAATGCAAGCAACAGGTTATAACACATTTAGTGAAAAGAATAGTTATTTATGTTTGAAAGAGATTTGTTGCCATGTTTGTCAATTGAGAGTTTCTGGAAAAATGTGTTTCAAAGTTTTTCTAATAAAAGCTAACAATTATTGATCACTGAATAATATGTGAGGCCCAATCTGGAGATATAGACACTAAGGGTCCAAGAGATGAGGGTTTGAAATCTGGATCAACTAACTGTAGGACTTTGGACAAATTAGGTGAGCATTTTGAGCCTTAGTTTCCTACGTATAAATGGAGATAAAATAACTACACTATAGAATGGTTAGCATTAAATTTTAAAAAATGATTCAAATATACAGTACTCACAGTATTTCAAGTGTGTCAAAAACCCAGTGAATGTTTGCTGTCATTATGACTTGTTAATTATCCTCATGAGAAGTCTAGGAGGTAAGCACTAAGATTATTACTTCTTTAGAAAAATAGAAACCCGGGGTTCATAGCGATTTAGGACCTTGCCAATGGTCACATAGCTAGTAAGTAAGAAAGTAGGATTCAAATAAAAAACCTACAACGACCCTAAAAACAGCATTGTAGAATGTGCCGCTGGACAAAGCTTTTCTGCAATTCTGAAGACGGCTTTGGCTCTATCTGTTTTTCTGAGATGCAGTTCAGAACAGAGAGAAGTCCTACACATGACTAAATGTCCCCAGCTTCTAGAAGTGGTAATAAAACTAAGAACTCCTTGCCGTACAATTGAATAAGTGGTCCCGGGTGAGGAAAACTGGGCTCAAAGAGGAGACACAGGATCTGTTAGTATCCTGGGAGTAATTATTTCTCTTCCTGGGAATACTGGATGCTACAGTGTTTACTTCCTTGATCCTATTAAGTCTGAAAGTTTTCACCTTTTTTAATTATTTGGGTCATACATGGATAGATTATTGTGATAAAAATGTAAGAAAATTAGAAATATTATTGTACCTGGAGATACAAACAAGACCCCACCAAAAGGCCTCAAGTTAAATAACCAACAAAAATAAAATTACAAATCTCAACAAAACAATAACGTGTAAGTAGCAGAGGTATGGAGAGAGCTCACAAAATGACATGTGACAGGGACATGCCACATGCTCTCAACATACTTCAACAAAAGAGAAATAAATACTAAAATAGACTTCGATGACCAACACTAAAGAAATATACACAAACTCTCTCTCAAACATTACACATTGATCATACAAGTGGGAATGTGGATGGGAGGAGATTTCAATTCTAAGGAGTATCCTAACGACCTTACTCAAAGTTTTGCACAGTTAGTATTTTATATATATATATATATATATATATATATATTAAAAAAAACTTTATATATAAAGTATTTATATATATATATATAAAGTCATTTAGTCATAACACATATAATCATATGTATATGTATGGTGCATTAAGGATTGAAAACACTCAGAATGATATTGATTTACAAGTTTGGTGTTTTTTGTGTCTGTCATTTTCAGTTATTGCAATCAAGATATAGTTAACTTGGACAAGAATTGATTATCATCCCTATGCCCAATTTATTTTTTAAAAAATGTTTTCTTTAGGGAGTATCTATGGCTAGACATGGAAGAAATCCCCCAGGGATCACATTTAGGCAGGTTATCATCATGAGGGATAGTTTTCCCTAATTCTTCCTGTGTCAATAACCACTGTCCATTGTCATTTTTGCTGTTACATTTTGGAATATGTTTCACTCCTTTCTTAAGACCATGATATTGATAATGGCTTTGATCTTAATTATTTGGATTAATGTGTGTGTGTGAGCTTCCAGCTTGTGTATACGCTCATCTAGAGTTTTATTGCTATTTGTGTTTTCTTGGCCTTGCTGTTGTAATATTAAAAAGCCCTTAGTTAGGGACCAAACCTGGCTTAGTGTGTTTACTCTACCTGCTGAGTCATGCTCCCACCTTGTTTCTGACTGGTGAAAAAGAGACAATAATACCTACAATTCAAGGTGTTATGTGCATGAGAAATAATTTAAGCTTAGAGTCCATCCTATCATGTATCAGTGTCTAACTAATGCAATTTCTAGTGGTAATAACAAGCAGTAGCTTTTTTTTTTAGGTTATCCATGTTCTTTCTTTGCAAATTATAGTCAACTGATTTTAGGTTTTTAATACTGTAGTTATAACTTGTCATTTTTTTCACTTGCTACTTTTTTGTCCATTTATTTCCCCCATTAGCATTTAGTGTATTATTTTTACTTGCATTTTAGGTTTCTTAGTCATGACCCAAAAGGAACAATTGTATTTCTTTTTCTTGCTAGTACACACATTTAAAGCAATGTTTTACCTGCTAATTTATCCTTAAGATCATCCTAGGAGCACACTAAAGATTTTGAGATCTAGTAATTATATTTTCAACATTATTTTTCACGATTATCTAAAACTTAAATAATGTTATCAGCAACAATGAGGTGAGGCATGTCTGTTTTATTCCTGTTTGCTTTAGGAAGTCTCTTGTATTTCTACATTAAAGGTAATGTTCATTGAAACATACACTTTTGCCTTGTGAAAAAAGCAGCTCTCCTTCCTTTTTTTTTTTTTTTTTTCCTTTTTGGTATGTTTATGTCAAATAGCTGTTGAATTTTTGTCAGATACTTTCTTGGCATTTGAGATAATTACATAGATTTTAACAATGTTTTCTTTTGATGTGTTCTGTTAATCTTCCTGGTGTGATATCAGCTCAGCATTCTAGGGTTAAGTCCTGTGGTTTCAATAAAAAAAGCCTTTTCATATCTTACATCCTATTTGCTAATATTACTGTGGATGTTTTCATTCATTTGCTTATTCAACCAAATAATTAGTAAGCAAGCACTTACTGAAAAGGATTCTGCTGGGCTCTGCGGAGGTTCAAAGATGAATAAAAAAGGAAAAATGTCTAGAAACTCAGTCTACTAGAAGGGGCAGACAAAAACACAGCCATACTATTAGGCATCCTGCTTTATGCATCTTAAAAATATAATTTTATTCATGGACAAATATTTATTGATCTTTTACGTGCTAGACACTGTACTCAAAACAGAGGATAACCTGACAAAGAAAACAGCATGGCACTGCCTTTGGGGAACTCCTAGTCTAGGTGAAGACAGCCAATAATCATACAGCCACGCTAATCAAATATCTGACAAAACGTATACTACCTGCCTCCTAGAAACTAGGCTTTATTTCAAGTGCTGAGGCTATGGCAGTGAACAGAACAGCTTAAACTCTGCCATTTTGGTGCTCACGTTCTCATGGCATGTAAGTAAGTGTATAAATACTCCTACATTGAAGCCAGAACAGTATAAATGATAGGAACCCTTGACCTCACTTGGAAATCTTGTCTGGGAAGATGAAACATCTAGCATTTCAAAGAATATTAAGTATTATAAGGCCAAAGTATGGCAAAATGAAAGAACACCAGAAAAGAGGACAGCTGAAAAACTGGAGCCCGGAGAACAAGGGAGAAGAGGGGTCTGAGATAAAGATGCAGAAAGTACAGCTGGGATTTGTAGGGGTGTATAGACAATGCAAGCTGAGAATTTTTAATTTTTATCTTAAAGCAAAGGGAACTACAGGAAAAAATTTGTTAAATGTGTGGAGTAAAATAATCAAATGTGGGTATAAACAGTATTTTCTTTCAGGTCACTAATTTCTTCTTTAACTGTTGTTATACCTTTCATATCCAAGATCCTTAATTGATTTACTTAATAATTATGTTTTCTTATATCAATTCTGCATGCCTTTGTTCCATAATTGGTAGCTATTCTTTTAATAGTAAATCTCTTCATTCATCTCTTTGGATATCCTAGGCACACTTAGCCTAAATTATCAGAATGTTCTACAAAATTTTCCATTTGGACAGAATTTATTTATTGACTGTCTTAGCATTACATTTCTTCATGTGTTTTGGAATATCAGGAAACAGGTTCATCATATGGGTGCAGTTTTGTGGGTGTGAGCTGAGTGATTCTCTGTTTCCTGTGCACATATGCCACTCTAAGTGGTTTCCACCTGGTTTGCTGAGCAACCAATCATGAACCAGTTCTTAAAATGGCTTTGGGATCTTTTTTCCCCTGTGAAATAAGGACTGTCACAAAGTTAGTCATAGAGTCAGTAGTCAGTCTGTCACTGTTCCTCAGGAAGAAAATGTAGTTTTTTGGATAAAAATTCAAAGGAATAATTTTAAAACTCTATTAGTAATACAGTCATAGTGTAGCATTTTATAATTCCATAAGAATGTAGTTTCTGAGATTGGTTCAAGATGGCAGAGAAGAAGGACGTGCTCTCACTCCCTCTTGCAAGAGCACTGGAATCACAACTAACTGCTGAGCAATCATCAACAGGAAGACACTTGAACTCTCCAAAAAAGATATCCCACATCCAAAGACAAAGGAGAAGCCACAAAAAGACGGTAGGAGGGGCTCAAGCACAATAAAACCAAATCCCATAACTGCTGGGAGGATAACTCACAAACTGGCGAACACTGATACCACAGAAGTCAACCCACTGGAGTGAAGGTTCTGAACCCCACGTCAGGCTTCTGAACCTGGGGGTCTGGCAACGGGAGGAGGAATTCCTAGAGAATCAGACTTTGAAGGCTAGTGGGATTTGACTGCAGGACTTCGACAGGACTGGGGGGAACAGAGACTCCACTCTTGGAGGGCACACACAAAGTAGTGTGCGCATCGGGACCCAGGGGAAGGAGCAGTGACCCCACAGGAGACTGAACCAGACCTACCTGCTAGTGTTGGAGGGTCTCCTGCAGAGGCGGGGGTGGCTGTGTCTCACTGTGAGGACAAGGACACTGGCAGAAGAACTTCTGGGAAGTACTCCTTGGTGTGAGCCCTCCCAGAGTCCACCATTAGCCTCACCAAAGAGCCCGAGTAGGCTCCACTGTTGGGTCACCTCAGGCCAAACAACCAACAGGGAGGGAACCAGCCCCACCCATCAACAGACAAGTGGATTAAAGTTTTACTGAGCTCTCCCCACCAGAGGAACAGCCAGCTCTACCCATCACCAGTCCCTCCCATCAGGAAACTTGCACAAGCCTCTTACGTAGCCTCATCCACCAGAGGGAAGACAGCAAAAGCAAGAAGAACTACAATCCTGCAGCCTGTGGAAGAAAAAACACATTCACAGAAAGACAGACAAGATGAAAAGGCAGAGGGCTATGTACCAGATGAAGGAACATGACAAAACCCCAGGAAAACAACTAAATGAAGTGGAGATAGGCAACCTTCCAGATAAAGAATTCAGAATAATGATAGTGAAGATGATCCAGGACCTCGGAAAAAGAATGGAGGCAAAGATCGAGAAGATGCAAGAAAAATCTTTAACAAAGATCTAGAAGAATTAAACAACAAACAAACAGAAACGAACAACACAATAACTGAAATGAAAAATAAACTAGAAGGAATCAATAGCAGAAAAACTGAGGCAGAAGAACAGATAAGTGACCTGGAAGACAGAATGGTGGAATTCACTGCTGTGGAATAGAATAAAGAAAAAAGAATGAAAAGAAATGAAGACAGCTTAAGAGACCACTGGGACAACATTAAATGCAACAACATTCACATTATAGGGGTCCCAGAAGGAGAAAAGAGAGAGAAAGGACCGGAGAAAATATTGGAAGAGATTATAGTCGAAAACTTCCCTAACATGGGAAAGGAAATAGCCACCCAAGTCCAGGAAGTGCAGAGAGTCCCATACAGGAAAAACCAAAGGAGAAACATACTGAGACACATAGTAATCAAATTGGCAAAAATTAAAGACAAAGAAAAATTACTGAAAGCAGCAGGGAAAAACGACAAATAACATACAAGGGAACTCCCATAAGGTTAACAGCTGATTGCTCAGCAGAAACTCTACAAGCCAGAAGGGAGTGGCATGATATACTTAAAGTGATGAAAGGGAAGAACCTACAACCAAGATTATTCTACCCGGCAAGGATCTCACTCAGATTCGATGGAGAAATCAAAAGCTTTACAGACAAGCAAAAGCTAAGAGAATTCAGGACCACCAAACTAGCTCTACAACAAATGCTAAAGGAACTTCTCTAAGTAGGAAACACAAGAGAAGAAAAGGACCTACAAAAACAAACCCAAAACAATTAAGAAAATGGTTATAGGAACATACATATCGATAATTGCCTTAAACGTGAATGGATTAAATGCTCCAACCAAAAGACACAGGCTTGCTGAATGGATACAAAAACAAGAACCATATATATGCTGTCTACAAGAGACCCACTTCAGACCTAGGGACACATTCAGACTGAAAGTGAGGGGATGGAAAAAGATATTCCATGCAAATGGAAATCAAAAGAAAGCTGGAGTAGCAATACTCATATCAGATAAAAGAGACATTAAAATAAAGAATGTTACAAGAGACAAGGAAGGACACTACATAATGATCAAGGGATCGATCCAAGAAGAAGATATAACAATTATAAATATATAAGCACCCAACATAGGAGCACCTCAATACATAAGGCAACTGCTAACAGCTATAAAAGAGGAAATCGACAGTAACACAATAATAGTGGGGAATTTTAACACCTCACTTACACCAATGGACAGATCATCCAAACAGAAAATTAATAAGGAAACACAAGCTTTAAATAACACAGTAGACCAGATAGATTTAATTGATGTTTATAGGACATTCCATCCAAAAATCACAGATTACACTTTCTTCTCAAGTGAACATGGAACATTCTCCAGGATAGATCACATCTTGGGTCACAAATCAAGCCTCAGTAAATTTTAGAAAACTGAAATCATATCAAGCATCTTTTTTGAACACAACACTATGAGATAAGAAATCAATTACAGGGAAAAAAATGTAAAAAGCACAAACACATGGAGGCTAAACAATACGTAACTAAATAACCAAGAGATCACTGAAGAAATCAAAGAGGAAATCAAAAAATACCTAGAGACAAATGACAACGAAAACATGACGATCCAAAACCTATGGGATGCAGCAAAGCAGTTCTAAGAGGGAAGTTTATAGCAATACAATAATACCTCAAGAAACAACCAATATCTCAAATAAACCATCTAACCTTACACCTAAAGGGACTAGAGAAAGAAGAACAAACAAAACCCAAAGTTAGAAGGAAAGAAATCATAAAGATCAGAGCAGAAATAAATGAAATAGAAACAAAACAATAGCAAAAATCAATAAAACTAAAAGCTGGTTCTTTGAGAAGATAAACAAAATTGATAAACCTTTAGCCAGACTCATCAAGAAAAAGAGGGAGAGGACTCAAATCAATAAAATTAGAAATGAAAAAGGAGAAGTTACAACGGACACCACAGAAATATAAAGCATCATAAGAGACTACTACAAGCAACTTTATGCCAATAAAATGCACAACCTAGAAGAAATGGACAAATTCTTAGAAATGTATAACCTTCCAAGACTGAACCAGGAAGAAATAGAAAATATGAACAGACCAATCACAAGTAATGAAATTGAAACTGTGAATAAAAATCTTCCAACAAACAAAAGTCCAGGACCAGATGGCTTCACAGGTGAATTCTATCAAACATTTAGAGAAGAGTTAACACCCACCCTTCTCAAACTCTTCCCAAACATTGCAGAGGAAGGAACACTCCTAAACACATTCTGTGAGGCCACCATCACCTTACACCAAAACCAGACAAAGATACTACAAAAAAAGAAAATAACAGACCAATATCACTCATGAATATAGATGCAAAAATCCTCAACAAAATACTAGCAAACAGAATTCAACAACACATTAAAATGATCATACACCATGATCAAGTGGGATTTATCCCTGGGATTCAAGGATTCTTCAATATATGCAAATCAATCAATGTGATACACCATATTAACAAACTGAAGGAGAAAAACCATAGGATCATCTCAATAGATGTAGAAAAAGCTTTTGACAAAATTCAACACCCATTTATGATAAAAACTCTCCAGAAAGTGGGCATAAAGGCAACCTACCTCAACATAATAAAGGCCATATACGACAAACCCACAGCAAACATCATTCTCAATGGTGAAAAACTGAAAGCATTTCCTCTAACATTAGGAACAAGACAAGGATGTCCACACTCACCACTATTATTCAACATAGTTTTGGAAGTCCTAGCCATGGCAATCACAGAAGAAAAAGAAATAAAAGGAATTCAAATCAGAAAAGAAGTAAAGCTGTCACCGTTTGCAGATGACATGATACTATACATAGAGAATCCTAAACATGCCACTAGAAAACTACTAGAGCTAATCAATGAATTTGGTAAAGTTGCAGGATGCAAAATTAATGCACAGAAATCTCTTGCATTACTATACACTAATGGTGAAAAATCTGTAAGAGAATTTAAGTAAACAATCCCATTTACCATTGTAACAAAAAGAATAAAATACCTAGGAATAAACCTTCCTAGAGAAACAAAAGACCTGTATGCAGAAAACTATATGACACAGAAAACTATATGACCTGTATGCAGAAAACTATATATATTAAATTATCATCATTAAAGATGATACAGATGGAGAGATATACCATGTTCTTGGATTGGAAGAATCAATATTGTGAAAATGACTATACTACCCAAAGCAATCTACAGATTCAATGCAATCCCCATCAAATTACCAATGGCATTTTTTACAGAACTAGAACAAAAAATCTTAAAATTTGTATGCTGACACAAAAGACCCAGAATAGCCAAAGTGGTCTTGAGGGAAAAAAACGGAGCTGGAGGAATTAGACTCCCTGACTTCAGACTATTCCACAAAGCTACAGTAATCAAGACAATATGGTCCTGGCACCAAAACAGAAATGTAGATCAATGGAACAGGATAGAAAGTCCACAGATAAACCCATGCACCTATGGTCAACTAATCTATGACAAAGGAGGCAAGGATATATAATGGAGAAAAGACAGTCTCTTCAATGAGTGGTGCTGGGAAAACTGGACAGCTACATGTAAAAGAATGAAATTAGAACACTCCCTAACACCATACACAAAAATAAACTCAAAATGGATTAGAGACCTAAATGTAAGACTGGACACTATAAAACTCTTACAGGAAAACATAGGAAGAAAATTCTTTGACATAAATCATAGCAAGATCTTTTTTGATCCACCTCCTAGAGTAATGGAAATAAAAACAAAAATAAACAAATGGGACCTAATGAAACTTCAAAGCTTTTGCACAGCAAAGGAAACTACAAACCAAACAAAAAGACAACCCTCAGAATGGGAGAAAATATTTGCAAACGAATCATTGGACAAAGGACTAATCTCCAAAATATATAAACAGCTCATGCAGCTCAATATTAAAAAAACAAACAACCCAATCCAAAAATGGGCAGAAGACCTAAATAGACATTTCTCCAAAGAAGGCATACAGATGGTCAAGAAGCACATGAAAAGCTGCTCAACATCACTAATTATTAGAGAAATGCAAATCAAAACTACAATGAGGTATCACCTCACACCAGTGAGAATGGGCATCATCAGAAAATCTACAAACAACAAATGCTGGAGAGGGTGTGGAGAAAAGGGAACCCTTTTGCACTGTTGGTGGGAATGTAAATTGATACAGCCACTATGGAGAACAGTATAGAGGTGCCTTAAAAAACTAAAAATAGAATTACCATATGACCCAGCAATCCCACTACTGGGCATATACCCAGAGAAAACCATAATTCAAAAAGACACATGCACCCCATCGTTCACTGCAGCGCTATTTACAATAGCCAGGACATGGAAGCAACCTAAGTGTCCATCGACAGATGAATGGATAAAGAAGATGTGGCACATATATACAATGGAATATTACTCAGCCATAAAAAGGAATGAAATTGAGTCATTTGTAGAGACGTGGATGGATCTAGAGACTGTCATACAGAGTGAAGTAAGTCAGAAAGAAAAAAACAAATATCGTATATTAACACATATATGTGGAACCTAGATCATTTGTGGTACAGATGAACTGGTTTGCAGGGCAGAAATTGAGACACAGATGTTGAGAACAAACGTTATGGACACCAAGGGGGGAAAGCGGCAGTGGGTGGGGTGGTGGTGTGATGAATTGGGAGATTGGGATTGACGTGTATACACTAATATGTATAAAATGGATAACTAATAAGAACCTGCTGTATAAAAAATAAATAAAATAAAATTCAAAAATTCAAAAAAAGAAGAATGTAGTTTCTCCTTTTAGATATTAATATTGGTCAAGTAGAGCAAATAAATATCAATACATCAGCGAGCATACCTCGGAGCTATTGCTGTTTGGTTCCAGAAAACTGCAATAAGGCAAGTATATCAATAAAGCCAGTCACACAAATTTTCTGGTTTTCCAGAGCATATAAAAGTTCAGTTTATACTATACAATAGTCTACTAAGTGTGCAATAACATTATGTCTAAAAAACAATGTACATTAATTTTAAAAGACTTCATTGCTAAAATATGTTAACCATTATCTGAGCCTTCGGCGAGTCGTAATCTTTTTGTTGGTGGACGTTTTGCCTCGATGTTGATGGCTGCTGACTGATGAGGGTGATGGTTGCTGAGGGTTGCGGTGACTGTGGCAATTTCTTAAAATAAGACAACAGTGAAGTCTGCCACATCTATCGACTCCTGTTTTCTTCCTTTCAGTTTCTCTGTAGCATGCAATGCTGTGTGGTAGTATTTTACACACAGCAGAAGTCCTTTCAAAATTAGAGTCCATCCTCTCACACCCTGCCCCTGCTTTATCAACTAAGTTTATGTAATATTCTAAATCCTTTGTTGTCATTTCAACAATCTTCACGGCATCTTCACCATGAGAAGTTTCCATCTCAAGAAACCACTCTCTCTATTCAGCCATAAGAAGCCAACCACATCCATGAAAGCTTTATTATGACATTGCAGCAATTCAATCATATCTTCAGGCTCCACTTTTAATTCTAGATCTCTTGCTATTTCCACCACATCTGTAGTTACTTCCTCCACTGAAGTCTTCAACCCCTCAAAGTCATCCATGAGGGTTGGAATTAACTTCTTCCAAACTCCAGTTAATGTTAACATTTTGACCTCTTCCCATGGATCACTAATTTTCTTAATGGCATCTAAAATACTGAATCTTCCAGGAGGCTTTTAATTTACTTTGCCCAGAACCATCAGTGGAATCACTACCTATGGCAGTTATAACCTTAAGAAATATATTTCTTAAATAATAAGTCTTGAAAGTATAAATTTCTACTTGATCCATGGGCTGCAGAATGGATGTGGTATTAGCAAGATGAAAACAAGATTAATCTCGTTGTACATCTCTATTGGCGGTCTTAGGTGACCAGGTGCATTGTCAGTGAGCAGTAATATTTTGAAAAAAAAATTTCTGAGCAATAGGTCTCAACAGTTGGCTTAAAATATTCAGTAAGCCATGTTGTAAACAGATGTGCTGTCATCCGGGCTTTGTTGTTCCATTTATAGAGCACGAGCAGAGTAGATTTAGCATAGTTCTTAAAGGCCCTAGGATTTTCAGAATGGTAAGTTAACATTGGCTTCAACTGAAAGTCACCAGCTGCATTAACCCCTAGCAAGAGAGTCGGCCTGTCCTTAGAAGCTTTGAAGCCAGGCATTGACTTCTCTTCTCTAGCTATGAAAGTCCTAGATGGCATCTTCTTCTAACGCAGGGCGGTTTCATCTACATCAAAAACTTGTTGCTTAATGTAGCCACCTTCATTAATAATCTTAGCTAGATCTGCTTCATAACTTGCTGCAGCTTCTACATCAGCACTTGCTGCTTCACCTTGAACTTTTACATTACGGAAATGGCTTCTTTCCTTCAATGTCATGATCAAACTTCTGCTAGCTTCAACCTCTTCTTCTGCAGCTTCCTCACCTCTCAACCTTCATAGAGTTGAAGAGAGTTAGAGCCTTACTCTGGATTGGGCTTTGGATTAAGGGAATGTTGTAGCTGATTTGATCTTCTATCCAGACCACCAAAGGTTTCTCTGTCCCAGCGATAAGCCTATTTCACTTTCTCATCATTCATGTGTTCAGTGGAGTAGTACTTTTAATTTCCTTCAAGAATTTTTCCATTGCACTCACAACTAGGCTAACCATTTGGCATAAGAAGCCTAGCTTTCAGACTATCTCAGCTATATTCCTTCTTCACTAAGCTTAATCATTTTTAGCTTTTGATTTAAGGTAAGAGACACACAACTCTTCCTTTGGCTTGAATACTTAGAGGCCATTGTAGGGTTACTAACTGGCCTAGTTTAAATATTGTTGTGTCTCCGGGAATAGGGAAGCCTGAGAAGAGGGAGAGATATGGGGAACGGCCAGTTGGTGGAGCAGTCAGAACACACACAACATTTATCAATTAAGTCCTCCGTCTTATATGAGCAAAGTTTGCCCCAAACAATTACAAAGTAACATCAGAGATCACTGATCAGAAATCACCATAACAAATATAATAATAATGAAAAAGTGTGAATATTGTGAGAATTACCAAAACGGGATACTGAGACATAAAATGAGTAAATACTGTTGGAAAAATGATGCCAATAGACTTTCTGGAAGCAGGGTTGCCACAAACCTTCAATTTGTGAAAAATGCAGTGTCTGAGAAGCGCAGTAAAGTGAAGTGCAACAAAACGAGGTATGCCTGTACAGGGACTTTGGGAGAAAAACAAGGCAAAAGAAAAAAACAAATAAACAAACAAAATAAATCTGTACTTGCCTAGCAGCCCCACGGCAACACAAGACAAAAGATGAAAACTCACAAGTATTAAAACTCAGCTGGATCATCAACCTAATACCAGCATCCTGGAGCACTTTAACTGTCGACATGAAACAGAGGCTGTTAGAAAAGGGAAGGGAGTGGATTTGTAGCTCTCACAGGGCGTGTTTCAGTCTGAAAACTACAGTTGTACCTACAGCCTTAGGGTCCTGTTTTCTCTGAGACCTGGGATTCTGGTCCTTTTCCCTTGCCATTCTTGCCCCCCTCTAGTTGACTAATTTCTGAAAGAACAAACAAGAAAATAAGTCAGAATATGTGGAACGTATGTATGTGAATTACGTGTTGGAAGGGAGCATGTATAGGAACATGAGTGGCATGTGTGATGGGGGCATGTGTGTGAAGTGCTGGTGGGGTGTGTGCGTGCGCCCAAGCATGTGTGAGGGAGTGGTCACTATACTATTTCATTGCATTCTGAGTAGGCAAAAGCAGCAAAAAATCCTGGTAGTATATTTAACAGGTAACATTTCTCCACAGTTCAAGAGCTCCTGTTCTGATTACCTGAGAATTAGGCGGTAGGGCAGGGGCATATGCTGCCAAAGTGGAACAAATGTGAATTAGTAAATGCCGCTAGAAATAGAAATGGGTCTGGAGTTCTGAAAAAGTTTCTTCTAACTAGAGGTCTAGGGTGTTGAACATTATATATATGGACAGACAGACTGACTTTTGACCTATGATTTGAGAAATTTTGTTCTCTAATCAATTAAGAGTAAAACACACACAAACACACACACTCACTCACTCACTGAGATCCTCTGAATTTCGTCTATGCTCCAGACCCTTGACATCTCCACCCATCTCAGATGCAGCTGCTCTGACTGACATCGGTGGATCTGGCAATTCTGCCCTCTAGAGTAGAGAAGCCTGCTCTGGCTGTCCTGGAAGGCACCTTCTGATAAAGTATCAGCACTAAGTATTGTTTTGGGTTCTGTTTTCCAGTGAACTCTTAACAAAACAAATCCTGAGAGGAAACACTTGAGATTCTCAAAAAAGAAGACTTTATATCAGTGATTTGTGGAGAAAGATTGTCTCTGTGGAAATGATCTATTCGAGAAGAAAATTTCCATCTTACTACAATTCAAAAACAACCTGGCTTCTATACATGTGCAGAAACACATGATTTTCATATAACTTAGCCAAAAGCAAAATGGAAAGATCAGGAAACAACAAAAAAGCTACACAATAGGTTATGAAAGGGGACATGGAATATAAAGACAATTACAATGGAAAAATCATACTAAAAATCCACATTGGAGGCACTGAAGAGCAGGATTAATGCTAAGGATATGGAAGATGAAGTTAAAAAGCTCGCCTACAATTTAGAAGAAAAGAACCAAGAAGTAAAAATAAGAGAAAAAATGGTGCATATGGAGGACAGAAAATGGAAAGCTTACTATATCCAATTTCTCATTATTCTTAAAGAAGAACCCAAACAATTCAAGAAGAGTTATAAGAGAAAACTTTCTTGGTCAAAAGGTCTTACTCGGGACTTCCCTGGTGACGCAGTGGATAAGACTCCGCGCTCCCAATGCAGGGGGCCTGGTTTCGATCCCTGGTCAGGGAACTAGATCCTACATGCCTGCGGCAACTAAGAGTTCACATGCCACAACTAAGGAGCCCATGTGCCACAACTAAGGAGCCAGCAAGCTGCAACTAAGGAGCCTGGAGCCACAACTAAGGAGCCTGCTTGACACAACTAAGACCCGGTGCAACCAAATAAATAAATATTAAAGAAAAAAAAAAAGGTCTTACTCAAATTTTAGGCATGCCCTTGGAAAACCCACCAAACCCAGATACTCTGCCACATCTCCAACAGTCCTGTCAGTTCTGGAAACCCAACCTTGGGACAACCTTTGGAGTAACCCAACCCTTCCTTGAAGATGGCTGAAGTGTCTATCCCACATGGAATGCTTGCCTAAATCCCTCACCCAAGTTATGCTCTCTGCTTCCAAACTAACTTCTACTTCTCAGTTCTTATCATAATTGATATTAATTACTGATTTAAGAAATTGTTCCATTCTGTCACTCAAACTATGTTATAAGCTCCACAAAGGAGGACCCTGTCTGTTTTCCACTATCTCTTCAAATATTTTCAAAGTATAGACAAAAATTTAAGACAAAGGAAAGAGATTAGTCATATATTGATAAAAGTAAAATGTATCACTTGCCATAAAATGTATCAGGCTAAATGGCATGACATTCAATGTTAACTCATTAATCTGACACTTAATCTAATTTAAAGTCGTCCATCAGAAGCCCACAGTTTGGTTAATTAGAGATTTCCTAGCATATACATTGATTCATTTTCTTTATTTTCATCTACTTTTGTTTCTTCTGTATTTGTTACATACTCTTGTTTTCAGTATAAACCCTGCTTAAATTTTTCCGTGTCTTTACCCCTGTTGGTTAGTTTGGGTTTTCTTCTGCCCTGATGAGCCTCATGCAGAATTATCTCCCAATTCCCAACTGTTTGTATTTAAAATTAAGGAATTGGGTCCTGGTAGGTTTTGGAGAGTCCTAATTTGCATGGGCAGAAGAACCAGTTGAAGGCATTTAGGTTCTGGTATCAAAAATTTCCATTTTAGGGGGACTGGAAAGCTGTACGTTGATGACACTATTTGAAAGATGTTGAGATATAAAGAAGAAGAAAGCAAAATTTGAGAGAATATATAAAACACAAGGTTGGAAGGAATGCTTTTGACTTTTATGTTTTGTGACCTAATTTTTTCTTCCTCGGTCTTGCCATTTATTTATTTATTTATTTTGGAAATAAGTAGATTTCAAGTTAAAATATATGCCTAGAAAAAACCCTGAGTTCCAAATCAAGTCTATTCCATAATCAGGAGCTCTAATCATTTTATAAATATTAAAGATGTTGCAAAGTGAAAATGTCTTCCCTTGGTACTGTTCCAGTATTTCATCACCCCACCATGTGTGCAGGACAAAGAAGGAAGCAGAAGCACCAGAGCAAAAATTCTACTTTGGGCTTTTTCCCTATGTGAGTTTTAAATATTTTTAAACTACAATTTATGAAAAGACATGGATTAAATGTGTTCCTAAAGATCTTGAAAAATTATAATTTAAAAATAGTATTAAAACGACGCAGACAGAGAGAATGGACTTGAGGACATGGGGAGGGGGAGGGGTAAGCTGGGACGAAGTGAGAGAGTGGCATGGACATATATACACTACCAAATGTAAAATAGATAGCTAGTGGGAAGCAGCCGCATAGCACAGGGAGATCAGCTCGGTGCTTTGTGACCACCTAGAGGGGTGGGATAGGGAGGGTGGGAGGAAGACGCAAGAGGGAGGAGATATGGGGATATATGTACATGTATAGCTGATTCACTTTGTTATAAAGCAGAAATTAACTAAAAAAATAGCATTAAAACAAAATAAAGGGCTTCCCTGGTGGCACAGTGGTAAAGAATACGCCTGCCAATTCAGGGGACACGGGTTCGAGCCCTGGTCCGGGAAGATCCCACATGCCACGGAGCAACTAAGCCTGTGTGCCACAACTACTGAGCCTGTGCTCTAAAGTCCATGAGCCACAACTACTGAGCCCGCATGCCACAACTACTGAAGCCCATTCGACTAGAGCCCTTGCTCCGCAACAAGAGAAGCCACCGCAATGAGAAGCCCTCGCACCGCAACGAAGAGTAGCACCTACTCGCCACAACTAGAGAAAGCCCGTGCAGCAACAAAGACCCAACACAGCCAAAAATAAATAGATAAACAAATAAATTTTAAAAAATATAATGTATTATTACATACGGTTATATGGCATATACCAAGCATGTGATATTGAGAAACAGGTGTGATATTTAGGAGTTTTTTTCTTTTTAAGATAAGGAAGCATATGTCTAATAAAAGCCCTACATACTCTCCTCAACTCCCACCCTTGGCTATTCCCCCCAACTCAAGGAAGATCTTCTGAATCTTCTTCCTTCAGAAGATCCTTAACGTAACACCCTTGATTTTAACTATCTACCATAAATATGACCTTGAAGGTTTCTTGAAGCTGTTATTCAATCTACATCTGCATTTATAAGAAATCCACTTCTACCTCCAGCTGGAATTCCACAGCTTGGACTTAAACTCACCTTCTTAAAACCTTTTCAGCTACTTTATCCCTGAAAATATAGTCTGTATAGTTCAGGGCCTTATAAAGTATATGTCACTATATCCTAAGCAAGCAAAGACTATTCAAAGGTGTTCAGCAGGTTTGGGTACATATATTCAATAATACCAGAAAACATGTGCACGCCCATGTGAATGAAGAATCATAAGGTCTTCCCACTCTTGTCTTTTTCTCCTATTTTAACAGTAAAATGATTATCTGATTTCAACTTGTATGTCTTCTTTGTTGTTCTTCTATTTTTTTCTCTGCATGTGTTCTGTTGTCTTTGTTCACTGAGAATTTTTTGTTATGATCATTATGCATTTATATATTATTCTATTTGATTTATAATCCTTTTGAGTTAAATTTGTGTATGTGTTTGTGTGTGTGTATCTTATTGTTGTGTTTCTAATTTTTCCTCCCAGTATCATGATACAATATTGTTCCCTTCTTTCTTTAAATCACAGCATTGAGGTGAAATTTGGTAAGGAAGATATTTTTATTCGTGTGATACCATTAAAAGTAAGTCATTTTAATTCATTAGAATCTTGTGTACCCATTAACATCAAAACAATTGAGGTTCTAGAACTAATTTCCTATGGTAAACTATTTATGGTAGATAAAAGCATCTAGAAAATTTAAGGAAACAGAATTAATAAATTTATATACAGAGGGCCCAAGAAGTAATCATTTGGAACAGAATACAAAATTGGGTCAAAATTGCTGAAGTTTAATGGATGTTTGTGTAGAGTCAGTTTGCAAGAACATATTAAAATGGATCCATCTTTCAGAGTTGTATAAGTAAAGATGTAGAATAATAGTTCAAGAATTTAATTTCTTTACCAAAAATTGTTTACAGTCTGGAGAAGTGAATCTCAAGTCAGGATGATTTTGCCTCCCAGGAGACATTTGACACTGCGGACATTTTTGATTGTCACCGTTTGATGGAGAGGAGGGGCATGTTGCTACTGGCATCTAGTATGTAGAGGCCAGGGATGCTGTCTACCATATGCAGGGTGGCCCCATGCTCCAACAGAGAATTATCCAACCCCGAATTTTAGTAGTGTTGAGGTTAAGAAACCTGTGTCTATATTAACGTAATTCTACTAAGGACATATTTGTTACTGATTGCTCAAGATGAGATGTCCTTTGATGTAGCACATTTAATTAATATGTGTGCCAGACAATTTATAAGTTTTTCTCACAATGTCAAATACTTCTATGATCATTTCAAGAAGCACTTAGAGAAAAAATCCTAACAATGGGAAAACTCAGATATTCAAGCTGAATATTTTTTTTGTTTTTGTTTTAAGTGCTTTATAGACTGGGCTCTTTTCTTGGGCATTCTTTGCAATGCAAGTCCAAATCCTCACTTCCCTAGATGCAATCAGCCCATAAATCACGTAGACTCCCATTTCTAGCCCTTTATTTCTAATCCTAGTGTCCACAAGACAAAGCTTCAGGAAACATTTTTATTAAACTCAGATTAAAATCCAAAAACTAGACGAGACTATGGGGGTGACATAAAAAAGCTAGAAGATGGCTTTCTAGGTAAAGAAGAGAGCATAAGTAAAGATGCACAAGAAGAAAGACACATGAGAAAATCAGGAAAACACCAATCACAGCAAAGAAGTCAGGTAGAGAAAATGTGAAAGCCACATACAGAGGCTAGGTGTGCCAGATTATGGAGTGACTTGAATGAGGATGGCTCAGGATGGTTCTGAGCCCACAGATGAAAGCCTCCTTAGGAACGAAGGATGCTGGAGATGCCATATTTTCCACAGTGTGAAGCAGAGTGTGTCCTCAATGACTGAACTGAACTGGATCCCAAATCTCCCTGCCAATATATCTAACATAATAAAATTTTGCTTCATGGATAACAAACTTAAACATTAGCTCCCTATTCCAACTCTGGACTGAAGTTTTTCAGTGAATTTTCACACAGTTGGTAAAAAGAATAAATTAGGAAAATGTGTATACCAGCAAGACTCCTAATATAATTTCACCTCCTTAAAATGTATGATATAATCTAAATGCTTATACAAAATGACATTATTTCATTATTATTAATGACCACATTATATTTACCTTCCCATTTGCGTGACAGAGAAAAGGTGGTATCTTACTTATATGTTAAACACAGAATACTCATTCATATTCATTAATTTTAGCTGATCAATCTTTCCAAAAGTATATTTTCTTTGGGTATTTGATATACATTATTAGAATACTGAAAAGATGTTCAAGAAAATATCCAGACCAAAAAGAAAATGAAAAAAGTAGGAAATGAGGATGAGAGGCAAGGGGAAAAAATGAACTTGTACTGAAAGAAAAATGAATTTCATTTAGAAGGTAAAATAAGATAGGCACTTTAAGGAATATAAAACTAATGAAAGACATTATGAAATGAAATTTTAATAACCTTTCACTTTCTAAACTATGCATTAGTGTCAAGTATTTGCAACCTTAGCTCTGCAGTGACTGACTGAAGAAAGAAATGTCATATTAGACACTGGTTTTCAAATGTGCTCAGATGTTGGAGCACATAGAAGCCATGTATCTGTGTGTTTAGAGATTACTCACTATACGCCAGGCACTTTTGCAGAAATCGCTACACGATTTTCTTTAATCATCACATTAACCCTATGAGATAAACACTATTATTATCCACACTTACAACTGGGAAAAGTGAAGCACGAAGATATTAAGCAATTTGTCCACTGCTGGATCTAGGACAGTGGTTCTTAGGCTTTAGGCAACATCAGAATCACCTGGAGGGCATGTGAAACTGTAGATTCTGGGCCCCACCCACAGAGGATTTAATTTAGTAGGTCTGGAGTGCGGTCTGAGAATTTGCATTTGTAACAAGTTCCCAGGTGATCCTGATGTTGCTGGTCCTAGAATGACACTTCAGAACATCTGAGCTAGGATTTGGCTAAGAGTGATGGAGCCCAAATAGTCAGGATGCAGGGTCCATGGTCCTAACCACAGTAGGAGCCACCAGAAATGTGGCCACATTCCACATGTGACAAAGCTCACCACCCCTGTAGACACTCTCACCAAAAAGTGGAAGCTGCTGTTTCCAAGCTCTATTTTTAGCTCATCCTAGGCCTTCCTGGAAGATGAACAATTTCAGGAAATAAATTGAATAAAGAATGACTTTAATTGAAAAAATCATGTCTATTAATTTCTTTCTTTCAATTGTGAAAAGACTACCTTAATTCAAGATCAGCAGCAGAACTGCTTTGTCTAGGTTTTCTCAGTATGAGTGATCTGCAGAAACACCATATGGGAATCCTTTTTATGCTAAACAGTAGACTGGACAAAGATTAGAAAATCTGATTTCTGACGTCTAGTTTTTCAGTAATTTTCTAGTGAAGAAAAGCATGTCACTCTCTGTACCTGTAATCATTACGCTGAAACACAACTTTTGAGTCCAAAAAAGCAATAATGCTGGTTAAAACATTTAGAAAGATACGGTGTTAAAAATATGTGAAAGACTTTTCTGTAAACCACCACTGATATTTCAGACTATGCACCAGAGTAGATATCAAATTATAAGATAATTGATTTTCAACACTTTCTAAGTGCTTCTTTTCCTTGGTTCTGAAGGAAATCATCTGACCTTGTGCAGGAAACATAAAATACCCAAGGATTTTCCTTACAAACCATACACGAAGTCAGATGGTTTGCAGTAAGGAATTGGCATATTTTCTATAAGTGATTAAGTATTATTTTAATTGCTTACAAAGCACCAAATCTAGATAATTATCGAAGTTCTTAAAACTACAAAGACATACTGCCTGAAAAAATTAGGTCCACAGAATATTAGAAATACCACACTTTTTAAAATGTTTAAGTACAAAGCTTCAAAGTACCATATATGTCAGATGGTGTAACTAGAAGTCTGTCTGTCTGGCATAAGTTGAGGTGTATGAAAACAAATTGTTGAAAAACAAATGCTTGCTTCAGCCATGAACTACATAATTTATTCAGAACACTTTGGCTAGTCATGCTAATGACTTGAAAAGTAGTAAAAGAAGATGATTCTGCATAAAATTGTCTTAAAGTTCACGTGACACACACCCATCCACACACACAGACATACTCATATTAATCATGGTAGTAGCACTGATGATTACTGATAAAATATAAATAGATTTTGAATTGGAGATGAACAAAGAATAGCTGGAAGCGAGATCTCTAACATATTAAGTTTAAAAGAATGATGAAAAAAAAAAAAAGCAAGAGGTGAAATGAAACTAGAAGAATGAATCCTGAGTATTTTAAATGATCTGAAGTCAAAATATTACCAGTAAGCCATATTTTCCCATTTGTTATCACCTGAGAAATCCTTCATTCAAATTTGATTTATAGTCATTTTGCTCATCTGACCTATTATTAAATGCATCTGTTCCAGAAATACAGTCAATTATTTCTCATTATTCTTCACATGTCTTATTATAAGAGTTAAAAGCTTTTCACTTAATGAAATTTCACTGGACTTGAAAAAATTAATTTCTTCTCACTGTAATGATAAGTGTCGGAGACACACATATTCTTAATTAACTTCACATTAATAAAGGAGGGCTCCCCTAGATATAAGTGCTTAACTGATATTTGCCATGAAGGGGGGTCATGAGCAAGAATACACAAACTTTAGTAAGATGAATGAGAAACAGAGCGACACCTTAGCTGGAGGAAACAGAAACTGTGCATTTTTACTTCCCTATTTCTATTAGTATCTGAAGAAACTTGTGAAGAAGTCATTGTGAAATAAAGGTATTTGTCAAAAATGAAAATAAAAAAGCATGATAGAACACAATCAGATACCTGCCTTACTCACACATTGGGTGGTCGCACACCCCAGGAGAGACAGTGGGCTGCCTGCAAGGATAAGCAACAAGCCACGGACAGGCTAGTGGAGCAATGTTGTTGGCTGATGACCCAATCGATGGCCAGAGGTGCTTCTTCTTCTTGGTCATAAAATTCCTTTGGTTTAAGGGAGGCTTGACCCTTTCTCCAACCCTAAGGTTGAACCTCTATTAAGCCAAAGAAATCCTATCAGTCTCATTGCTCTTGTCCTGAAAGAATAGGCCTGTGGCATAAAAACAGCCACTGAGCCTATGGAAACTGCCATCTTCCTAGCTGCTTAGAACTGTGGCAGCATTTTGGAAATTGAGTAGATCCAGCCAAAGAGAGTCACTGTTCAAAAAACTCGGTGGGTCCTTACCAATGGCTTTGAGCTATTCAATTAACCAATTCTGGAGTCATTTATCTCCATTATTCTCATTATTTGAAATTAAGCAAACAAAACCCAAGAAACCTTGCTCTGACAATATATTTTCATATGTTTTCTGTTTCTGGAAACATCTTTAGTGACATAGCAAGATAATGTGTTCTTTCAATTAATTTATTTATTTTCTCATTCATTCATTCAGCAAATCTCTACTGTGTTGCCTACATTACCCAAGATGCTGGTATAGAAAACAAAAATAAGCACACTGATAATGCCTTATATTTTATAATATAGACTGGAAAGTACTTCCCCCACAATATTTCATTATTTTCTTATCCCAAAATAAACCCATGTTTAGGAAATTGAGGTTGAGGGAGCTTGTACCTTGCCCAAAATTAGAGTGTTGGGTGATAAGGCCTTTGATTCCAAGTAAGGCTGCCAGCACCCCCATACCTGCTCCCTCGCTTGTGAGTCACATGTTCAGGTTCTAGATGCACTAAGTTCAGAAGCCATTCTGACCTGAGTACAAATCCCAAAGGTTCCTCTGTCTTTGGGGCCTTCAGCAGAGCCTGGGAGACATGGAACTCATAGAAATCCACCAGCATCGCTATTTAAGCAGCTGTAATTGTGCAGTCCTTTGGGATACAGGGAGAAAATATTAGAACTTGTAATATATTCATTTTTAAATCTTTTCTTTAAAAATGTTGATGTTTATGTATATTTTATAATGTTCACAGGATGTTACTTCTGTCATGCACAGACAATTCATAGATAATCACACATGAATTAATGTTTCCTACTCCTAACATCGTTACATTTAGGTTGTGTGATAAAAAATTTCTTTAATTAATTTTTATTGGAGTATAGTTGCTTTACAATGTTGTGTTAGTTTCTGATCAAAATATTTTAAGATCACTGATCTAATTGTTTCTGACTGCAGATTGGAAAGTGACATGCCTACATGACTGTTTTGTTTCCCAGGCTGAATGTTTTACTAATTCTGGGACATGAGTATTTGGCTATGACCATATACTGTAAACAGCAATGTGCAAGATTCCTCTACCTTCCTGGATAACCCAGCTCAAGTCACAACTTCTCTAGAAAATTCATCTCCTTACCACTGAGTTGTTATAAAAAGAAAATAAGCTAATTTATGTGAAAGCAGTTTCTAAGTTGTAAAACACTATAAATGTGTTAAGTTTAAGACAGTGGCTGAAATTTAAAAAGTGTTTGAATTAAGGTGCTTGGAATCACAATGAAGGTAACTGATTCTTATTGAATGCTATTATTGCTTTTCAGATACTATCTCACTGAGTCTCCACAAAATGTTGACTATAACAGGACAAGTATGCAATTTGCATTTGTGTGCTTATGTACAAGGTGCTTTTCATTTGATCCTTAGAACAAGTCTGGGAAGTATTTATTAGTTTGAACCATAAGAAACTGCTGTTTTCCTAGGTCAGTTAAATATCAGCAATTTCATATGGTTCCAACTAATAGGAAAATGATCATTTTACATATGAGGAAATGAAAACCAAGCACATTGAAGTGACTTGCCCAAGAGTGAAGAACCAGTAAGTGGAGGACCTAGAAAGAGAACCCATGTCTTCTGTCTCCACAGCCCCCTCCTGCACGATGACCCACACGGTGATCTTGCAATTGCAGGGACCTAAAAAGTAAACAGCAAGCATCTTGACAAACTGAGCACTCTTTGTCACCTTAGGTCCTTGCTAAAGGGGCACAGTGCACTGCATTTCAGAGGAAGAGGTGTGTTAACGGCACCTCCAAAATACGCTCTGTGCAGCCAGCCTGCTGTCCTGTCTCCAAAATCTATATTAAGTAAGACAAATTAAATACTATGTCATACTAGGTGCCGTAGCAATAGCTAAACGCATTCTGGAAGGCTATGCACACTCAACTGAATTTTACACTGGCTTGCTGATGGCCTCCTAGATTTAAGTAACTATTATTTCCAGCCAGTCCTAAAGAACGGTGTCTCATCAGCCCTATACAACAGTGCAAACCACTAAGGAAAAGCCCTCATCTTTGCCAGAAGGTGATTTTTAGAAACCCTGCTCTGTCTCAGAAGACTCGCTTGGCTACCTGTGAGCAGACAGGATGCACACTCTTATTCAGCCTCTCATGGGACGGGCATTTTTCTGCCAAGGATGCCTTTCTACGACCCGGAGTCAAATCTGGTTTTTCCTTCGAAAACAAAACAAACAAAGTGAGAAAGACTTCACCTCAAATATCTTCATTATCTAATTCTGCATTTACCTCTGAGAAGCTGTTTGAACTCCTTAAAGAACTCTTTAAAGAAAAGGAAATGAAGGACCGAATTTCTAAGTGCTGCTATATTTGAGCAAAATGTTCTATAGTTTAAAGCTTGGTTAATGGCTTAAACTTGAATCAGTGGTTTGCTTTTAGAAATATTCGTAATTCATTCTAATCATTAAAGAAAAGAATTAAGTGAACGGGTGATAGATAGGATGCCTAAGGTAGTATTTTAGAAGTACTTATTTAATTCCATCTACTCAGGAAACTGGAAGGAAGACCATCTGGATTTTAGAAATCCAATAAATATTAACATTTATCAAGTTCCATATTTATGGCAGCTTTGTTAATTAACTCAAAAAGTCATTTCTGGCACCCATGTGATTGTGTAAGTACAAAATGATGACGGATCCGTTACACTATACCAAGACATGCAGTTTGTTTTTACCAAGTACCAGTGAACAACACAAATGCTTATTTCCTTACTGGAAGTCTCTGCATTAATACCAAGGAGCTATTTTTGAAGATAATTATAAAATATTTACCTATTATTGCATACAAATCAGTATGTGCATAAATCTGAATGCTCAATTTTAGGTAAGGTTTAAAATGTGTATTCATGTGTTTTGACAATAGTTGCAACCTTAAACAGGTTGTCAATTTGATATTGTGTTGATTTGGGGTGTTTTCTCCCCTTCCATTTAGCTTCCTCTTTGATTTTTGGTCTCATTGCCTAGCTGTTGGCACAGCGAGAAAGCAATTTTCTCCAGAGTCAAAATTAGTACTGCACCATGAATTATTCAGCTTGACACATTGCTTCTTGCAGCACCCTGCGCTCTTCCAGCCCCAAAGTTTAAGTCTTCCCTTTCACACATCCCAATCTCCATTCAACCCCCTGCCCTTCACTTCTCCCCTCTTCCAATATGGCCGGCCAGCAGGCAGGCACCCTGGCACCTGACTGAATTTGTTGTATATTTAAATTTCAAATCACATAGCTGCCTTCTAGCTGGAGTGCTTCAGAGTGCAATCACATGAGGCAGGCTGTTTCCACATAAAACAACTTCAGATAATTTCTGTGAAATGGGAGCCAGCCTTTAATAACTTCACCTTAAAATAGACTCATTGAGAAGAGTCTGACCAAGCCTCAGACGCCTAAATAAAAGTAATATTAACTCTATCTTTAAAATCATTATATTTGGCAAATTTAGCATTCTCTTTTTCTCTATACAAAGCCTCTTGTCTGGATATGTTGTAGTCATATTTCAGTTTTCTCCCTGTCACTTCTCTATTTTCTCAGGAAAATCTTCTTTTTATGTATATAAAATATATATCAATATCAATATTAATATAGTTATATCCTAATCCCACCCCTTCTTGAAGTAATCCAAATCTTAAGTGAAAGAATTACACACTTATTATATTTATTTATTTTAAGTATATATCCTTGCTTTTTTCATTAACTACGTTTACTTATGAAATTGTCATAAAGCCACTCTTTAAATAACCCAAGGTTGACTTTGCCTGGGGGAAGGTTTGGAGCTGCATTTTACCTAGACTTAGGATAAAATGTGAAACTGAAAGGATTTTAGAGCAAATTAAAACAAAAGAACACAAATGTAAAAGTGATAAAATAATACCTCCTTTAAAAGTTTTCCAACTAAACAAAAACAACGCATTCACAAGAGCCCTATTGAACTGTCTTAAAAATGCACTCTTGAGATAATTTTTCCATTAAAAAGATGCTCCAGAATGTAAAGTACTGACCTATCATTTTATTGTTCCAACTAATAGCCAGGCCTTATCCTGCAATGATAGAGTTATTCAAAATTTAGTGGTTATATCATATCATTGGGTAAAAAAAAAAGTTTATGATCACCCAATTCCAGGGAGCAGGGATGATTATTAAATAAACATAATCCTTAAAGTACATAATTCTACTTATACGTAAATGATCACTGACAGATGTTGTTAACACTACAGTTTTCTATTCAAACACATTTAATTGGGACAAGATAGGCCTCTTTAAATTAGAAAATATATCATATTCCTTTTAAGAGAGAGATGGTCTAATATGTATGTAAACTTCGAAATTTAAAACATTGAAAATATGTTCAAAGGAATGTTGATTTTGATAAATAGATGGCATCCAACTCATTTATGTTGGCCAGTGGCATGCTATATGCAGCATTTTACTGTGGTTGCTGAAATGATTAACTGTGTGCCAAGATTCAGAACATATATTCTGAAAACTTCCAATGCTACAATGTTCCACTTGTATTTTAATAGATTCCTTGAAGATGTTAACTTTGTGATTCTTGATTTATCCTTCCAAGTACAATTTTATGGTTTGAGTAATCAATGTTTCTCTTCCCACTGCTCTTTTTTCCCCTATCTTCTTCCCATCTCTCCTTTCAATGTCATGGAGCTATAAGAAAAGAGATTCTGGTGCAATCCCTGGGGGTTAGCTGATGAGCAGGGACCATATGTTCCTGACTTTCTTCAGAGATTACTTTGTGTATTACATTAACATACCAACTCCCCCAAACAATTCTGGATAACTTTATATTACACAAACAGCTTGCTAATGAGTCGTGGTGGCAGTTGCCGTACTTTAGTAATATTTATTAAATTGTTATGAGGCATGAAACTGTATTGTTTTATCTCTGTGATGAATTACTTAAAAGCTAGAGGGTTTTGTTTTTGAAAATAATCTTTTTTTTCCCTCATATGTATTTTAGATATTTTCCCTCCTATTATTGATATTCATTCAGGAAAGAACAAAAAACAAAGATCCTCAAACATATTTTTGACTGTTCTTTTATCTAATTGACAAGATGAAGAGCAAGGTGGGAAGCATTATGGTTAAGGGTGTGGCACATACCCTTCTGTGCTCCAGCCTCTTCTGAGAGTTTTAGGTGAGAGAATGAAAGTGAAGTGCTTCATAATAAACACTCATTGCAAGGATCTACTTTCATTATTTACAATTTTGCGGGTCATGCCAGTGACTTATCAAGGTATACAATGTTAAATGTCTGATTATAGTAGAAATGGAATACAGGTATAATTCTACGATACCATTCCCAATTGCATTTAAAAGACTTCCAATTTTATTTAATCATTGTTTAATCTAAAACATACCAGAAAGGCTTAGTACATTAGTTAGAGCTATGGCCTTTCTCCAGACAAACTTGTTTGATTCGTTCTTACATAATTCATATCTATGAGACTGAAGTAAGTTAAATAACTTCCTTATGCCTCAGTTTCCTCATCTTTTAAATGGTAATAATAATTGTTAGTCTCTGATAGTTTGGGTTAAATGAGATAGTGCATATAAGGTGCTTTGCAAAAATTCAATGGTCAAATACTATAAGCAACTTTAAGCTGTAAATCAATTGATGCTAACTATTCTTTAAAATGACAGTTTCCTTACACATCTTTTCTATTTTGACAAAAAATAAAGTCAGCTGCTGTTTATTGAGAACTTACTATGTGCCAGGCACCATTCTAAGCACTTTACATGTGCACAGTCATTTGAACCTCACAAAAACTCTACAGGTAGGTACGTTATTCACCCCATATTATGAGTAAGGTGCTAAGGGGCAGAAAGGAAATGTTAACTTACCCCAAATCATCCACTAGTAAGTGGCCCATGTTCTTTACTACTGAACTCTAAGTGCAAGTAAATATACATTTTCCCTTGGAGACCTTGGGATTTCTTTCCTAATTAATAAAAATAGAATATATTAAAAATTATTGCTGAAAATAATAATTCACTCAGTCAGCTACTCTCTCATTCAGCTAGGACAATTACAATGATTGCCTAATACTATCGCACTATAATCAGGAGAGAACCGGAGACACCCAGATTGGAGCAAACTTTAAAGGTCATTTAGTCTGGCAACTCATCTGGAAAGCCTATTGCTTCTCAAGCATGTTCCTGTTTCCTTTTGTCAAAAGCAATTAGGAAAGCAGAAATGCAGATAAAAGGACTTAGCATCCAGGAACAGGAACTACAAAGAACAAGAGCCAGCTAGTCAAGGGCCCGAGCCTGTCCCAGCCACAATTTCCTTCTTTGTAACATGGAATTAATAATATCAACCTCATAGTTTGGTTTGAGGCCTAAAGTAGACAAAGTATGGGAACATACCTTGCAAATGTGCTATGTGATTAGTTTTCAAATGTACTATTTCTCCTATTTTGGGCATAAAGATGAGGATGAATTTACAGATGAAGAAGAAGTTTAGAATACATGAAAAATAGACAAAAATATTTTAATATGTAGCTTGGTGTAAAGGTCACTGAGATAGCTACAATACAGAGCACACATTCAAAGCATCTGGACGTCGGAAAGCAAACAATTACTTCAGCCAGCCCAAAGGGAAAGCCAAATGGAAAGCAGTGAATAGTCCTCAAGGGTGGTTCAATCTGTACATACTAACCCTAGTATTGGGGAGATTAGAAAAGATGGGGGACTCTACCTCTGGAGATGGGACTACTATTCCTACAACGTGCTCATTTCTAGATTTGCTGCCTGTAAAGTGCTTCAAATAAAAAGTGGGTTAGCAAGGCCTCCCACTCTAGCCATATCTCCTGCCTGCCATTGTCCATTTCTGCAGCTTCTTAGCAATTTCAGCAGAGGGTTAGCTGGGGAAAATGAAAAGAACTGGCTATTACGCCAATGATAATCATTTGTTTAGCAAATTGACAGGCTCTGGTGGGGAAGAGGCCAAACATATCATCTAAAGGTGGTCATGGAGATTTCAATTATTTGTTCTAAATCGATTCTTAATCCCTGAAGCAAAGGAGTAAGCAATCGTGGAGAAACTGAATATTTGAAGATGCTAATTAAACCGGAGGAATGAAGGTGTTTTTGGGAGTGAGAAGAGCAAACAGCAACATATTCCTTAGAAAGGAAAGTCTCTACTTTCTTAAACATACCAAGGAGTCAAAGAAACAAAGAAGTTTCAGGTAGAAGGAAGAAAAGCAGAGCTTCATTGAAGGGTATGTGTGCGGTTAAGAAAGGCTTAATAAGTTTGATTTAGAGCAGACCATTGGAATAGAGAATCAGTAAGAATCAAAGTATTATTGAGTAATGATTGAGAACCAACTGGGATTAAATAACACAAATAAGGTGTGCTTCAGAGACAGGAAGAGCAGAGAAAATAGTGATATCTGGAGTTGAAAAATAGATGTGGTAGAAGGTAAAGAAAGGAAGATCTTTGGGGAAGGTGCCAGGTAAACTGTTGTGCTGAGGATGGAAAGGAAGCAAGCATGATAGTGATGGGAATGCAGGCACTCATCGCTCTGAAACATCTTCCTCTCCACAGTCTCTATGCAGCGTTCAGTGCCTCCTGATTGCTCAGCCCAATCCAATATTGGTCGAGACATAAGCATGAATGCCTAAACTTCCTTTGCATGTCCTCTCACACCTGCCCAAATTTGTCACCTTTGATCATGCCCCCCTCACAAACTTCATTCCTGAACTGTCTTTGATGATACTGTGCTAATTCTTACACCTCTTACTGAGCCTTCTTGGTCTATTTTTATGACTTCTCCTTTTGCTTCCATGTTTGTGGACATACCTGAGAGTCTGCCATTTGTGGTCTTTTTTTCTATAGACCATCTCTCCAACAATTCTCATTTACTTGTGCAGCTTCGCCTCGCACATTAAGCCAGGTCGCTGTTAGTTAAAATGAAAAGGAACAGGTGGGATGCAGCAGAACCACAGAACTGAAATCTGCAAGATTAGTCCTAACTTAATACATAAATAGAGGAAGAGATTGAAGGTCAGAGCCTGAGTAAATTGGAGAACGATGACGTTATCTGTAAATGTAAGGACATCTGGTTGAGAGGTGGGAGGACGCACCTGGTTGAATTTGGCACAATGTTTAGTAGCCTCCAAACTTCTCGTATATGTCTTTAATATCATCTTTCTGAGTTAATGCCCACATTACATCTACCTACTGTCCACCTCCACCTGTGACACATATAATGCTGTGCTCAGCAAATCCCATTTCTTTCCCACCTTTTGGGTCCACGAGCAGACTGCATTTCAGTTATGCTGGGGCCATGTGACTAGGTTCTGGTCAATGAGATGTGGGCGGTAGTACCTGCACACGCAGGACTGACCACAAGACCCTGTTCAAGTGTCCACAGTCTGCCTTTACTTCCGCAGCAACCACAGAGTTCACGTGTTTAAGGTGGTAGCATCACAAGATGCAACGAGCTTGAATTACCAGACAGCTTTGAGAATATATGTCAGAGTCCTAGTAGATAACATGTGGCTCACACAGATTGCAAAACCGAGCAGGATGCAAAGGAACAAATTACATAGGCAAGGACAAGTTTTACTGATAGCAACGGAGAATGATGCAGTGCCCCAGGTGTTTACCAACAATGGGGAGACATTCTTACTCCTAGAGCTGAAGAGGTAAATGAAGGATATAGATTCCAGAACCCAGAGGGAGAGTTGCATGAAGAACGCCACTTGATTGGAGAATTTCTCTTTAAAAGAAGCACACTGCCAGGAGAGAGAGCAGTGCAGAAATAAAAACTTCAACCTATTCCCTTCTGTTCTTCTGTCATTTTCTGTTACTGTCCTCCATTGGCTAAACCCAACCAGAAATAGATAGCAAAGGAGCCCCTGATGAAGTCTAATTAGGACGGCCTCTGAGGCACACACCAAGGTGGAGGATGGGCGTGAATAGAGTGCCAAAGAGAAGATATCTGGCACAGAGCAGAGCCATGAAAGAGAACTACCAGACCCTCATCGGACTATGATATCAACAAGAAAGAAACTTTTGTTGTATTAAGACACTGAGCTGTTTACTATAAACTAACTACAAAATAACAAGAGTTATCTTGACTAATACATAGCTTGTACAGACTGTTAGCACCTCTGATTCTATAAAGTTCCTGTTAATGCATGGGTTATACAGTGAGGTGGATTCCAAAATATAAGAGCACTGTCCTGAATTGTATGGTACAGTCTACTTCAATGAATCAAAGTGGAGACACACAATGTTACCTTAAAGAGTTAGAAAATTTCTCACTCCAAAAAGAGTTTCTTGTAACCTGATTGATGCATTTTTATTTAACATATTAAAATAATCAATCAAAGATTTAGTTAAATAAGCAAGAAAAAAAAAAGTCAGAGATAAAATGTCGGTCATCATCCGAACCTGAACTAGTGCAACAGACCGCATTCCAGAATGCTAAATATTCCCAATGCCCTATAAGAGGATCATTCTCACTCACCCCTGCCTGCTTGAACTCAGGGAGGACATAATATTTGCTTTGTCTAATGGAATATGGGCTGAAGTGAGATGTGTCATTTGCAACGACTTGAAGAGCTGGTGGTAGGTGGTACAACGGGTCTCTTTTCTCTCTGCCATGACAACCAGCAGTGATCTAGATAGAAGCCATCCCACCACTCTAATCATGAAGTAAACATAACATGGGCCAGACAGACAGCCAATGTGAAATGGACACATAGCTTGAGAAACAAAGAACCTTTAGCATTTTAAACCACTAAGATATGACCCAGCAATCCCACTACTGGGCATATACCCAGAGAAAACCATAATTCAAAAAGACACATGCACCCCAGTGTTCATTGCAGCACTATTTACAATAGCCAGGTCATGGAAGCAACCTAAATGCCCATCGACAGACGAATGGATAAAGAAGATGTGGTACATATATACAATGGAATATTACTCAGCCATAAAAAGGAACGAAACTGGGTCATTTGTAGAGACGTGGATGGATCTAGAGACTGTCATACAGAGTAAAGTAAGTCAGAAAGAGACAAATATCGTATATTAACGCATATATGTGGAACCTAGAAAAATGGTACAGATGAACTGGTTTGCAGGACAGAAACTGAGACACAGATGTAGAGAACAAACATATGGACACCAAGGGGGGAAAGTGGCGGAGGGTGGGGGTGGGGGTGTGATGAACTGGGAGATTGGGATTGACATGTATACAATGATGTGCATAAAATGGATGACTAATAAGAAACTGCTGTATAAAAAAATTAAATTAAATTAAAAAAAAAAGATTTTTCGATTCACTTGCTACCATGGCATAACCCAGCCTATCTTGACCATAGGGAAATGGAGACTTGACAGAGAGATTTCAATTGCTTGTCATACCAGCAGGGCCATTTCTGTGAGCAAATGAATGCACCACACTGTTGTTAAGTGTTTGACCCATTCAATTTGCATTGTTCTAATTCCTTGTCCGCCAGGAAGCCTTCTGCTTTTGATTCTTTTTTTTTTTTTTTTTTTAAGATATGGCAATTTATTATTTATTTTTATTTATTTATGGCTGTGTTGGGTCTTCATTTCTGCGTGAGGGCCTTCTCCAGTTGCGGCAAGGGGGGGCCACTCCTCATCGCGGTGCGCGGGCCTCTCACTATCGCGGCCTCTCTTGTTGCGGAGCACAGGCTCCAGATGCACAGGCTCAGTAATTGTGGCACACAGGCCCAGCCGCTCCACGGCACGTGGGATCTTCCCAGACCAGGGCTCGAACCCGTGTCCCCTGCATTGGCAGGCAGACTCTCAACCACTGAGCCACCAGGGAAGCCCTCTGCTTTTGATTCTTATGATTTGATTTTCCACGGTGGTATAACCTCCAGGGAGAAAAGGGGCTAAACATAACCATATTAATAGTCTTTATTTTATTTTGTGTTATAATTTATTAATTTTGCCTACTGATTTTATATATCTCTTACGATCTTTGTTAATGTTAGACCACCCGTGAAAGATGGCTATGTTCCTGATTTGCAGACAAAGTCATAGTTCTAAGCAATGCTACCATGTAAAGTATCTCCAAAGACAGTGACCTGACCTTCCAGAGTGACTGTATCTTGCCATTACTATGTGGAAGAGAGTAGGCCACTTTCATCTTTAAACCTACATGTCCATCAACAGAAGAATGATTAAAAAGATGTCACACACACACACACACACACACACACACACACACACACACACACACTCTGGAATACTACTCAGCCATAAAAAAAATAAAATTTTGCCATTTGCAACAACACGGATGGACCTGGAGAGTATTATGCTAGGTGAAAAAAGAGAAAGACAGAGAAGGACAAATACTCTATAATATCACTTATACTTGGAATCTAAAAGATACAACAAACTGGTGAATATAAGAAAAAAGAAACAGACTCACAGATACAGACAACAAACCAGTGGGGAGAGGAACTGGGGGATTAAGAGGTACAAACTATTATGTATAAAATAAACTAAAAATATATATTATTCAACACAGGGAACATAGCCAATATTTTATAATAACTATAAATGGAATATAACATTTAAAAATTGTGAATCACTATATTGTACACCTGTAACTCATATAATATTATACATAATCCATACTTCAATAACGAACAAAAATAAATAAATTAAAATGTTAATTATTATATGCAAACCCAAACCAAGCTGAATTTCTAAACCTCAAATACTGAAAGGCATTTTTGATGTTTTTTGCTGCCTTACCATCTACTTCCAATCTGCTGACCCCTTCTGTGGAAAGAATTCTCATTAAAATCCAAATCCAGCTCTTCTTTTCCATTACCACTGACTTAATCTGAAGTCTTGCTTGAATTTTTCCAACAGCCTTCTGGCTGGTGTCTCTGTCTTCACTCTTCTCTTCATAATCCATCCTACATATGACTCACAGATGGTCTTTCTAAAGCACAGCTGCAATTATTATTTTCTCTGCCCCAAATAATCAAATCATCCCCTATTAATCCAACTTCTTCACCATGATATTCATGTCCTTCCCAGTGTGCCTTCATCTAATCTAAAACATCGCCCTATGTGCATATCACACGTCAATCAAAATGAACAGTTTGTTGTCCACAAATGTGCTTTGGGCTAAAGGACATTTAGGGATGTTTTTATATGGTTTAATAGCATTCAGTAATTTTTCTGACATATGTTTTTCTTCTAGTCAGCTCAATCCATGTCCACCCCTCTTGTAAGACTATGCCTTCTTCATCTATCAAGGGGGCTTCAGTAAAAGACAGGAGTCTATCAGCCCTTTTGGTATAGACCTTGACATTTAAACCATTGATCTTGATTCAACAAATGAGGCATGTGGATTCAATCAGGGCATCCTGACCAGAGGAAAGGCTCAGCTCTATCTACATATATGTAGATAATATGATTTCCAAGTAATTATGATATGATTTGTACAATATAAAAGAATATGAATTCACTCAGTAACAATTGTTTATTGACTGAAGGAGGTAAAGAGCTGTATATGGAATTGTCCTCTCAAAAGTGGTCAGTGAAGCCTGTGCTAACTTAGACATCTGGATTTGTTTTCCTTCAGTTTCTCAAATGCTAGTCACTCAGGGAACACTGATGAAGGTCCATATACCCCTCTGTTTGCTCCTCAACCCTGTAAGCTGCCAGTCTAGAATGACCACACTCTAAAATTCCATTTGTCACAATTCTATCTCCAATGCATACATCAAATGCTACCTCTTCCTTAAAGTTCTGACACCTCAGCCTACACTTCCAAACAACTGTCTTATGAGAGTCAAGTGGTTCAGTGGATACAGCACTAAATTCAGTCTTATCTCTGAATCTATACCTGTGTGACCTTGAGGAAATTGTACAACCCATCTAAACCTCTGTTTCTTCCTCTTTAAAATGGAAACAATTAAACATACCTGATGGGTAACATAGGGGGTCTTCAGGAAATATTTGGTCCTCCACCTTTCATTACTGCTATATGGATGACTTACTATTATTTTGCTCTGTAAGCTTTATCTTCCTATGAAACATGACCTATATTTCATTCTTCCCTAAATTTTTAGCAGAACTGAATATAATTTCTTATATACTAGACACTGAATTAATTGATTGATTGATTGTTGAATTTATGTGAAGTGAAATGTACTTTGCATCTTTTTAAGAAAAAGCACTTAGTACATATCACAGAAAAATCTACTGAAGGGGTTCTATAGTTCTGCTTTCATAATAGTTACCTTTCAAAGGTATCCTGCCTGATTACTTTCATGATGTTTCCTACTTACATTACCCTTTCTTCTAAGAGCACCTCCTTTACCAGTTCCTTGCTGAAAAAGCCAACTTTTTTCAGTCCTAAATGATGATTTTCTCCTCAATTACCACTGCTTAAAGGTCTCCCATCAAAATGGCCACTACTCGTTAAGAAATTAGTTGATCTCCTTAAATAAATTTCACTAAGATTTTTTTTAATTGCAAGTATAGACCTGGAAATCCTGGAGGGCTGATTGAAACACCACAAGGGAGAATGGACAGTTCATGACACGAATGATTTCAGATAATTCATGATTTAACTGCTTATAAGAAATCAAAATCATTCTAAACAATGTGAAAGCACCAATAACTTTTGGTGAAAGTACTGTCAAATTCCTATACATTCAACTACTTCCCTCCAGAGAAAGTAGTGTAGGTTTTCTGCCCAGGGTCTAGGTTTTTCTGCAAGCCATCTGGCCCCAAGGGTTGCAACTGCAACCACACGTAGATATTGCCAAGCTCAAGCCGTCCACCCTGAACCACAGCCCTACAGTTCAGCCTGTCTCTTTTGCTTAATTGAAACTGAACTTGGCTCAGTTAAACATGATGTCTCTTTTGTTCCTTCAGTGGCAATAGGACATACATATTGCAAAGCCTTTCCCTGAAGCTCAAAACTCTAAACTCTTGAGTGTTAGTTGACCCCAAAAGAAGTTCTCAGCTTTACCTCGGGGGGATAAGGAAAGAGAAGGGGCTTCGGAGACAAACAGGCCTGATTCCATGGCTAAACCCATCACCATACTAGCTGTGTGACTTCGGGAAAGCGACTTAGCCTCTCTATTCCTATTTCCTCATAGGACTGTTGTGAAGATAGGATTAGATCACACAGTTGATATATTTTTCCAGCTAATGTTGGAAATGTACCCCACCCCTCTCCTCCTACTTTCCTATCATTTCATTCCTTGTGAGAAATAAGAAGGGTGAGTAGTCCCATCTCATGGTTCTTTGTCTAAATTCTCTTTCTGCCTGTCTTTCTTCCAGTTGTTAATTACAAAATTATATACAAACAAATTTATTCAATGTTTCCATTCAGTAAGTATATGAATATCTGCTCGGTGTTAGGTATTGGGTAGGCACTGGTTATTAGAAGTGGGTATCAGTGTGTCAGGAGATATCCAGTCTGATACAAGAGTCAATATTACTGAACTACTGCTTCCACTGCTGCTACAAACACTACACTACTACTACTAGTACTATTACCACTACTACTACTACTACCATCACACTACTAGTAATATACTACTACTACTACTACCAGCCACAACAACACCAGCACCAACTGTCTTAATACAATAAGCACTGTATAAGCACAGAGCTAAGAATGCACATATTCATCATTAATTCAACCTCTTATCTTGTTCATTATTGTATTCCCAACACCTACAAGAGTTCCTGACATTTTTGCAGATAAGGAAATCACGGTGTCAGCAGAACTATGTTCCTTCTGCAGGCTGTTAGGACACATCCGTCTTCTTGCATTTCACAGTTTCTAACCCTACTTTGCAGATAAGGAAACTAAGGCTTAGGGAACTGTCCACCACAGTAATTCCCTAAGTGCCATGACAGGAGTACACTTCTTTCATTATTCAACCTCCACACACACACATGCACACGCACATATTCAGAAACCAAGATTCTGGACACTGGTCTTTAAACTTTTTGAAAGAAAAAAATAGTGTATTTTGGAACTAGATTAATACAGCAGAACTTGTATTGCTGTAGACAGTAGGCATAGATTATTTCCTTGATCTCCATCTAAAATCCTAGTTTTTTATGCAGTCGTCCTAATATTACATAACAGATATCACCCTGCAGGTAAGAAATCACTATCTTTGTTGTCTGTCCTTATACAAGTTTATACAAGTGCAGATAAATGAGAAAATCAAGGTTTTAGATAAAGGGGCTCAAATATACATTTGCATAAACAAAGTGGTGTAGTAAAAGACAGACTGGTTTCTCTGTTGACTTAAATTTTCATGCGAAAGAATTTCCCAACCTATGTACTTAGACCATGAACTATATTCAGTGAATCAACTTCCAGAACATGTCCTATCATGAAGAATTAAGCAAAGCTGCAACTAACATCCCAGAACTCCAGGGAGAGAAGGTTCCAGGAAATGTCACAAATTTGCTTCGTATTTTTGGTTTAGGTTTGAGAAGCTTGGCACTATACACTCTACTAGGCTTTAGGGAATAAGTTAATAAATTAATAAATTAGTAAAATAATTAGTATATACCTTTATTTATCCTTTCTTGAGTTATTGTAAGTACATTACAGTTAGAATCAGGACCTTACACCCAACTGATATTCTATAAATTCAAACTGGAAAAAAAGGGTGAATGAATGAGTGAGTGAATAAATAAATGATCCAACACTTTTTAAAATCTCAGATGGAAATATAGCCTTTCCCCAAATTAAAGTAAGTTGATAAGGACTGATTGTGTAAGAAGTTCCGGGGATTTTAAATCTCCTGTGCTGATCTGAACTGCATACTGGAATTATATCCGACTCAGTCAGCACATGTAATGTTACCCATATGTCAAGAATTTCTCTACTTTCTTATTAATAAGACAGCCAAGGATTATAAATGCTATTCTTTCCTTCTAAACGATCCTTTATTTTGTTTTTTCCCCTAGGAGCTATTGCAAAGATAAAAATCTACCCTTTGTTTGATCTGCTACCCAGGGAAAGAGTGTTTATATATCTTTTTCTTCCATATTGCATCTGAAAAATCATGAAAGTAGCCAGATAAGCTGTATTTCTTCAAGCAATATTTTCAATGTTTCTTTCCCATATTTTCAATGACTATGAAGTGATAGCTAAGTGATATATTAGTGATAACTAAGTGCTTAGAAGCAGAGGCTTTTAGTGGAACAAGTATGTAAGTTTTGGACAAAATATTCATTGACTTTCAAACTCTAGATGCCTTTACATATTTGTAATTAAATGTCCTCTCTTTTGATCAGACTAGTCAATGCAATATTATGAAGAATTCTGAAACACTTCAAGAGCAATTTAGACAAAGCAGATATGTCAATGAACAATTTAGTTATTGCTTCTGTTTTGTTTACTATAATTACATATTTGGGGACTAAAGAATTAAAGACAAATTTTTCTAAAAAGGAAAACATGAATAGCCTAAAGATCTCAAGACTTTTCTTTGTTTCTCAAGTTTATCAGAATTGCTTACATTCTAGAACAATCTTTCTTTTCCTAGTATTACCTTAGATCAAAAGTACATGGAGTTCAGGTACCCTTTTGCCCTCGAGTGCTGTTTATCTAGGATAACATGCTTTCCTTATGATTACAGGCACAGCATTACCTTTTGGGGGAAAAAAGATGGGACAACATCCAGAGAATGAGTTTATAGTAAAGTTATCAACCAGAATATAAGCCCACACCAGATCCCAAAGAATAATAAAAACAGCAAATACACTGTACTGATTATGCATTATTCCAAGCACTTCATATATATAACCAAATTTTATATACTTTCCTTCTTTGCAGAACAATTTTTGGTCTGTGGCTTGTGTCCCTGACATAATAGTCTACATAGAAAGTATCCTGGAGCCCTCATGTCGGAGAAAGGAAAACTCAGAGAACTGAGTTGACCCACTGAATTCATCTAGTTCCTTGATAAAGAATACCTCTTTGAAAAGAGGAAGACCCATATTCTTAATTGCTTGTCTCATCTTAAGTAGAAAGATGGTCTTTGACCAAAGTCAAGTGCAAGGCTAGACCTACTGCACATGTACATGGAGACATGAACAAGGACTTTTTCCAAGGCTGCCAACACTGTCCTATTCTGGCAGCCTTCAATCCAGCCCTCTGGAGCTTGCATGCTCTCTTTTGTCTGAGCTCTGGGGTGGCTCACACCATGGGCACTTCTCTTTCAGCCATGTGGCTTGGACCAATGCCCATCCTAACACACCCACAAAATAAGAACCCTTATACCTGCCCCACCGACATACACGAAGGATCCAACCCAAATTGATAAGCGGGCTGCAGGATGAATTGGGAAGCCTTTCTGGAATTGTTGACACTTCAACTTAGCCTTGAAAGACAAGTAAAGATAGGCCAAAGGAAAAGGAGAAAGGGAGTTTCAAGAGGAGAACAGGGCATCTTAAAAGGCGGTGATGCCCAAGAAAGGGTGGAATGTCTAAGGAAACTTAACATTTCTAGGAACAAGAGATCAACCTGTGCCTTCCTTGATAAAATAACTTTTACCAGGGGGCCTTCTAGAGAAAACGTACTAAAACCTGTTGATGTGTAAGTCTCACAACGGCATAATGATATGTATTATTAAAGGCCCACGTCAAATGCCACCTACTCTGTCAAACTTTGGAGGAGAATTCCTCCCACCCCTGCACTTGCTCTCTGCTCAGACCGCTGTCTGACTCATATAGTGAGATGTGCACGATGTGTCTCTTTCCTTAGATCACGAACTACTGGGAGGCAGCAACAGTCCTCCCACCACCACATGGACTGACCTTCCGGAATCCGTGCCTACACTCTAGCTTTCCTTCCTGTTACGAGGGAAGACAAGGCTCTATTGCTGTCAGAGACAGTCCCTCCACTTATATTCTGGATTTCATGTCTCATCTACTTAAGGACGTTGTTCCCATAGAAATCTACCTCCCACCTTGCAGCATCCATTCCTCATCCTCCGTACTTCTCTGCATACAAAAATATCTAGTTGCCTTTCTTTGACCCTTGTGTCCCTCCACCTACAGCTGGGCTCCTCGCTCTTTGTCACAGCACTCCCCCAAAGTCATCTGTGCATACTCTCTGCATTTCCTCAACTCACATTTTATCTTCAACCCACACATACACTTACATCCCAATCACTCCATTAAAACTCTTCTGACAAGGTCAACGGCAGCCTCCACCTTGCCAAATCCAAAGACCATGTCTTTGCTTTCATCTTAGTCTCTCAGCAACATTTCATGTTGCTAACTCCTCTCTTCTTATATACATTCTCTTGGATGGTGTGGCATCCAGTGTCCAAACTCTCCTTCTACCTCACTGGCAGCTCTCTCTGAAGTTTCTCTACTGACTCTTCTTCAGCACTGGACCCCTAATGTTGCAATAACTCACAGTTCAATCCTGAGACCTCTTCTATCTTCTGTCTCTGATGTTTTTCTCACCCTGGTCCATGAGTCATTCTATCTCAATACTGTTGAGTCTCACATTTATGTCTACAGCAGTGGCTGCTCCCTTCAGGATATTTATACAACTGTCTACCTGGATATCTGATAGATTTCAAACGGAACAAGATTTGTTTTCTTACTTTTAAAACTGGTTTTCTTTTTCCCAGACTTCCCCCTTAGTAAGTCCCAAGTCTAAAGCCTGGAGACATTGGGGATTTCAGTCTTCATCTCAACATTCACATCAACTCTATCGGCAGGCAATGGTGGCTCTACCTTCCAAATACTTTTTTAAATCGCTACATTCTTTGCATCTCCACTGGCACCATTATAGGCCCAGCAACCAGCAACTCCTACCTGGAATTTCCCCCATCTAGTCTTCTTCAGTTCTTGTTCCTCTAAAAATTCACTTTTTATATATCAGGTAGCAGGGGCTTTCAAGATGTAAATCAAATCATGCTACAACCCTGCACCAAACTCTCCACTACCTTCCTTAAAGACCCTCTAAAATCGAAACCCCTTTCTATCTACCTCTTCCAGTACACCGCACATTCTCCCTCCCCGTCTCTCTCTCCCTCTCCCCACTCCCTCTCCTTCTCTCTCTCCCATCCTCACCCCCTGCATACTATAGGCTTGTTCCTAATCTCGTTCCCCTTGAGGACCTTTGCAGTTGCCACAGCCACTGCCCAAACAGTACGCTTCATCATTAGTATCTCAAGTCAAATGTCACATCTTGGAAAGGTCTCCCTAACCACCCAACCAAAACACAGTATTACATTACAGTAGTTTTTCTTCTTAGCACTTAGCACCATAAATTTCTTACCTCTCTTTGTTTTCTTGTGGAGTCCGCTTTTATCCATTAGATTATAAGCTTCATGCGTCTCTTGTTCTCTGAATATCTCATGCACATAGAACAGTACTTGGCACATAAACACTGTTCAATAAATACTTGTTAAATGAATGAAAGGATACGTTTGTCTAGAAAGACAAAGAGTAGGTACAATGCGGTACCGGAAGTCAAGAGGGAGGGTTGGCAAAGTAGTAGTGTCTCAAGGACTCAGGGCATCCTTGACCTGGAGTTTATACCAAGAGTGTCCACAGGTCAGCTTGACTTTGGGCCACTAGGTGGGCTGTGTGGTGTCCTCAGGCAATTCCAGCAGAGAATGAGTCACAATGGCCCCTCTCAATAGCTATACCCTGTGCCCACTCCTGCCAATTACTCAGCTTCAGCTCTGAGCACAGTACTGCAATTACACCTGTTACTAATTAAAGGACAAAATAAATGTGAAGTGCCAGTGAAATACCGCACAGGAGTAAAGTAGTAATTATATTTATTGTATAATTTCCATTTGGCAATTATATTGATTGTACAATTGAACATACTGCATAATGGTGATAATTACAATTGTTAACATTTTCTGCTGGGAAGAATCCAAGTGGGTAAACAGGTTGCTTTGAGTTACTGACAATCAGAAGGGGGAGTCTGGAGTTCCTCTTTAATTCTTAGACATATTGATCACAGACATTTCCTCAGGAAATACTGAAGTTTGAAAAACAGACCTTTCATGTTTTGAGAAGGAAAATCAATTTGAACCTTTCAGTATTTTGCATTGATGGAAACAGATAAATGCAAAGAAAAATCAAACCCAGGGGGAAAAAAAGGGAAAGTGTTTCTACAACGAGTCTCAACCACAGAACCAGAGGTAGGGAGGAAGCAAATCCCAGGACATAAGAAAATGGGCACCAGCTGAGGCCCGAGGGCAAATCAGTCCTTCTTGGTGGATCACGTTAGCATAAAAGATCTCACACCAGAGTGGCCTGAACAAGAGATGAGAACAGTGCTTGGTAAGAGAGCATGCAGGCCAAACCATAAGCCCTTTGAGTTCTCCTTTCTCACTCAGAAAGAAGAAATATATAGTAGTTTTACAATGTACAATGAACATGTCTTTGGTTGAGTCACCTTCATAAAATGAATCTTGGTAGTATATATATATTTGATATTGTATTTTCTGTACATTATTAATGGCTCCTGGCAGAGGAAGGAAGGGGATTAGAAGTCACCTAGTTTGTGCTTTTCTTTGTCACATGGCTTTGGAACATGACTATTATGGAGATCAGTATAGTCAGCAATGTAATAGCTACGGCAAGGAGTAGGTGATGAACTCTACAGAGTCCTGGTCGAACAGTGGAGGAGCAGGTGAAGGAGAGACTAGAATTATACTTAAACATAATTGACAAAGGAGGCTTAGACTCATCATAAAACCATTGCTGTTCATTTGACAGCCATGGGCCTGCTTATAAGTAGATGCGCTAACATTAATTCATTTAAGAAATACTGTGACTTAGATAGAATTGGTATTTCCTGCATTTTATAGGATAACAAATTTAAGGTTTCAGCAGATGCTGTGCATTGTTACCCAAGTCTATTAAATCCTGAACAAAGCTACATCCATGTACTCAACCTTCTGCAAAGAGACCACCATCTCCAGCTCAGGGGTAAATCTGGATTCATCTAACCAACAGAGGATCTCACTCTGCTTCCATCAATCAGAGCAATGTTACTACTCTTGCAAGTGACTCGCTGGGGTGATACGTGACCCAGATATGACCAATGTCACGAAAGGAAATCTTGGGGGTGAGGAGCTGTGGGAAAGAAGTTCTCAGTCTTATGAAGGATACAGCAGAAAAGACATGTCTGTTGTCCCTCCACTGGAGCTGGTTATGTCTATGTGTAATGCCTGGTCCTGTAGAGCCAACGTGTGTGCATGAGGGGGAAAAGATGAGAACAAAACTGAGATACTGAGGATGGAAGGACAGATGGTTAGGAAGAAAACCTAGATCTTAGGTATTATCGTGGAGCCACTGAATTAACCAGCCCAAAACCACTCTGCCTCTATGTGCTATTGTTAAAGGCATTTTCAGGAGCGTTTTCTCTACTTCACAGCTGAAAGCTCCCTCACTGGTCCAGAGGCACAGAGAGGTAAACTGATTCATTCAAGGTCACAGAGCAAGTAGGAAACCTTGTCCCTGAACAGTGAAATCAATAACTCCCAACTTTCCATTTCTTCAATTTCTGGGGGAAAAAAATGAGGAAGGGATGTTTGGATATGTATAGAAGCAAGAATCATATCTTTTTGCCTATATTTCTATTAAAATGTAACTACTTTGGGGGATTAAATAGAACCATAAGCTACCTTGCATATGGGAAAACACCATACATTTTACCAAATTCGTAAAAGAAAGAGCTTAATTTATCTGTTTTAATTAAAAACTAGTAACCATTACCTTATTTGTAAATTTTTAAAAATCTTACACGAACATTCCAAATTTGGATTTTTTTTCCTGCTTGAGAAGCAAAAAATTTATAAATGATAATAGGAAAGTAAGTTAATATTATTTCATGACAATGTGCTAAGCTCTTTGAGGATGCACTAATGTGACCCTTTCAGCAACATCATAAGGTAGGTATTATCATTATCTCCTTTTATTAACAAGTTATTGGGCAAAGCGGTTTTGTCCAAGGAACCTATCCTGCAATCACCAGTCAGCACCTTTGTTCCAAAGTCCTTGCTCTGAACTGCATGCTATATTGTTGCCCATTTTAAAATCTTCTATCTTGCCTTAAAAATTTTTTAAGTATATACTTAACACATACAATCACATTTATTAAGAAAACTTCAGAAAACAGACAGATTTTAAAAGGTCAGGATTATTATTATTATTATTGAATCATTTCTTATATCTTTTCTCATGAATAGGGCCATTCAAAACTATTATATTTATATAAAACTTAGTCATTTTCAAAATTTGCCATTTCATTGTGGGCACATCTAGTTTACTTGATTTTTCCACTACTTTTGAAATTTGAAATTTAGCACAATATCCTAAAGTAGCTTTTTTAAATGAAGTTCAGTCTTCAAAATAATTTCTGAAAATGTACATTCAGAAACGCCACCTAAGTAAAGGACTGTCAATGACAGACTATGTCTTTTCAATAAACTTAAGTATATGCCAGAGTCCGTGTCCCAGCCACCTTCATAATGGGCTTCCTCAGAGATATGGTCAGCCTCAATATTGATGCTAGTAAACATATAAGAAAACCAGCAAGAAAGAGAATTCCCTGGAGGTCCAGTGGTTAGGACTCTGCCCTTTCACTGCAGGGGCCTGGGTTCGATCCCTGGTCAGGGAACTAAGATCCCACAAGGCACACAGAGAGGCCAAAATTTTTAAAAAAGGAAAGAAAAGAAAACCCACTCATAGAAAAACCCAGCACGACAGGCTGTGGTTCGAAAATGATGGTAACAAACCCTGGGTTTTATTATTCTCATTCTCAGTCAAACTTCTGTTTCCTCAAACAGCAAACGCTGAACACTTTTATCTCACAATACAGTTTCAGGACATACGCGATTAGTAGCAAAACATGGATTCTGGAAATACCTTTAAATGTGTTTCACCAAGAAATTTAAAATAACTGTTAAAAATTAATAGCTACTGTAAATAAAGTTTTCATAGTCATGATATAAATATCCAGAGGTGAGGATGCCTTCAGGACATGTCAGAAGCCAATTAAAACTGTCTCACCAGGCTTCCTTGGTGGCGCAGTGGTTGAGAATCTGCCTGCCAATGCAGGGGACACGGGTTCGAGCCCTGGTCTGGGAAGATCCCACATGCCGCGGAGCAACTAGGCCCGTGAGCCACAATTACTGAGCCTGTGCGTCTGGAGCCTCTGCTCCACAACAAGAGAGGCCGCGACAGTGAGAGGCCCGCGCACCGCGATGAAGAGTGGCCCCCGCTTGCCACAACTAGAGAAAGCCCGCGCACAGAAACGAAGACCCAACACAGCCAAAAAAATAAATTAATTAATTAAAAAAAAAAAACAACTGTCTCACCTCAAGAGGACAGCAAATAAGAGCATTAGGAATAAGTCATTTTTTGTCTTAAGTCATTTCACTGTATCTACTCACAGCCTTAGAAACATGTCAGTCCATATGTGTTTTCTAGTTCCATCACATGCATACTAAGAAATGCTCAACATCTGGGGTCTAAAAAAATATCGCATCCTGAATATTTTATTTTATTTATTAATTTATATTTTGCACTGAGCTAAAATAAATACATGAAAATAAACTGAATTATAGTACATACCTACAAAAAGGTCTCCAGGCGTAGGATGAGGGCCTACATTGGACGCTGATCTACTGGAAATAAGATCTGATAAAATATTTATGATACTCATGACATGAGGGCAAACTGGGACTTGGCAAAATGATTACCATTTCTCCCAGGTGTCTTCATAAATGGGTTTGCCTGTGTTTCAACTGAATCTACCATGTGGAGAGAAACAACAATCTCACAGGCCAGAAGGCCAATGTTCTAAAGCCTCAGAATTTCCTACAAAAGGGACTTGAATGTCCAGAAAGTCTATAATATACAAAGATGTATTTTATATATATTTTATATATATATATATATATAATCTCATATAACATATATATATCCATAGATATTATTATATCTATATATATCCATAGATATATATTATAATCCATAGATATATAAGTCCATAAATGTTTGCCCAAATATGGACCACTCTGTGACTTCTAAGTAACCCGGTCAACACTAGCCCCAAAACAGAAAGGGCTTAATCATGACCACAACCAGATATTAATCACGTGCTTGTGCATCCACTCTGCTCTTGCATTCTGGTTGCAATACATAATGGACATGTGCACATATGTCATGCAGACTTGTTGGGTTCATGTTAAAATTCTGAGGTGTTGGTGGAAGCCGGCCTCAGAGGGTCACAGCCTAACTCCTCCTGTCAGTGGACAGAACTGGCTCATAGCTGCCCAGCTCCTGTAGGATGAAGCTTTTTAAGGTGATTCCAGGCACTGGGCAGGACTGAAGAAAAGTTAACCATCACTTCAGTGACGACAGCAATTATGCTTCTCCTCTGATTCGTGTTGCGTGCCTTTTTATTGGTGAGGATTTAAGTAGGTATGTGCGGACATGTGAGAAAGAGAAATGAGATAGTGTCTGTCCTTTAACAATTCTCTGTGAGTTATAATCTCTTTGGGGTTCTTCATGCTTCTGCTAAAGACATTATCTTGTTTTTAAGCAATGAATTCTTGAGTCAGTTATTCACTAAGGTGATTCTTAACAATTTCATGCCCATAGAGACATTCAGACATGAAGTGATAAGGTTTCTGCTGCTACCCAGTGACAGAGAACTAGAGATATGCAAAATAGTTGATACATCTGTGAGGAAACTCACCTTTTCAAAGATTATTTTAAAAATAAAGACATATGATGCCAGTTAGAGACTGGGTAACATAGGGTCATAAACTAGATGAAACTCTTTGGATTGGGTGATAAATCTATACCTGACCTTATTTTATTCGTTATTAAAATACAACCAATAATAAGATGTAAGGATGTGATAATGCAGCCTTTGAGCCTTTTCAGAACTGATTTTGAAAGATCCTGAGCCAACGTTAACATTTAGTATAATACCTAGACAGCCAGCTTGCCGGCCCCACACGTTTTTGCTTCTGCATTAACTGATGAAAGACGCATTCCAGTAATATCTTCTTCAGTGTAGGCTAGTGAAGTAACAAGGAGATCATGCATGTGTGCAAATAAATGTTTATTCCTATGTAGTGTATTCCCAGTCCAATAGGCTGGAGTATGCAAGGAGTGAAATAATGCATTTTATCTGAAAAATTGATTTCAATTTAGAATTGTTTTGACCATTAACACAAACTTAACTGCGCTCTTTAGAGATTAACTGGACACTGATGATCCATCTGCAGAGAAAGGTTTGAGGAGGATCAGAGACAGAAAGACGGGAAAGAGCGGGATGAGTTAAAGGCTAGCGGAGGCAAAGCCAATCCCCTAACTTCCAAAAAAACACTATGCCTTAAAACAACAATTAGGGGGACTTCCCTGGTGGCGCAGTGGTTAAGAATCCGCCTGCCAATGTGGGAGATGCAGGTTCGAGCCCTGGTCCAGGAAGATCCCACATGCCGCGGAGCAACTAAGCCCGTGCACCACAACTACTGAGCCTGTGCTCTAGAGCCCACAAGCCACAACTACTGAGCCCACGTGCCACAACTACTGAAGCCCATGAGCCTAGAGCCTGTGCTCCACAACAAGACAAGCCACCGCAATGAGAAGCCCACACACTGCAGCGAACAGTAGCCCCCGCTCACCGCAACTAGAGAAAGCCTGCGCGCAGCAACAAAGACCCAGCACAGCCAAAAAAAAAAACCACAGAAAAAAACAAAAACAATTGGGCAGATGCTTTAATGTTTTGCATTTCTTTTGTAATTTCCTAGCACATGATTGGGCATGTAGTAAATGTTCAGTAAGAGGTTGAGAGGTTGGGGCTTTTTTCCTTTTTTTTTTTTCTTTCTTTTTTCTTTCTTCTCTTTCTTTTCATTTACTCTCTCAAGAAACAGCCTGATGAGAAAGCTGTAAGACTTTGAGCCAGAGGTGGTCCTGAGCCTGGATCTCCCTGAGGCGGGCCTCTTCTTTTCATTTATAACAAACTCTATTTCCAGCCTCTTAAATAGTTATTTACTGATCTCTCCCAAAGGGTCACAGGTAATAGGCTCAAGATGCTGCTGCATTTTATTCACACCGTGTAAAGCACTCGAAGATGCCCTGACAATTAATTAGCAGCTTCATTGGAATGAAATTATGTAACTAAGCGTCTCATTTCAAATTAGCAATAAATGTTTACCAGCTCACAGGAATGAGACTTTCAAGGGGCCTTCATCCAGACCTTGATGGGTTTTTTGGGGGGTTTTTTTGTGTTTTTTTAAATAAATTTATTTATTTATTTATTGGCTGCGTTGGGTCTTCATTGCTGTGTGTGGGCTTACTCTAGTTGCGGCGAGCGTGGTCTACTCTTTGTTGTGCTGCGCGGGCTTCTCATTGCGGTGGCTTCTCTTGTTGCAGAGCATGGGCTCTAGGCGCGCAGGCTTCAGTAGTTGTGGCGCACGGGCTTAGTTGCTCCACGGCATGTGGGATCTTCCCGGACCAGGGCTCGAACCCATGTCCCCTGCACTGGCAGGCGGATTCTCAACCACTGCACCACCAGGGAAGTCCGACCTTTTTGGTTTTGACAGAAGTCAGTGTCTCTCCATCCTTTTTCTAGTAAGAGATGCAGGATTTTAATGAATCCGAAAGATAAGTTCCATAAACCAGTCAGATGCCAATTATTTACATTATGCAGGAGCTGGTGACTTCCCAAAAGAACACATTCTTCCTTTGGGCAAGTCTATTTACTAGGTCCCCAAGGAATTCATTTGCTTCCAGAAGGTGAATGGCAAAATATATTTTTATCAACTCGGTGTTTGCAAAATATCACAAGGATTGTGTTTGGTTTTTTATATATTAAAAATCAATTGCTATATTATATATAAATAGGAATTTTAAGTTCTTCTATTATTAAAGACCTCTGGCTTCTTTCAGCACCCTTTCAAGTGTTTTTAAGTATTTCCCTATCATGGTGGATACTGCTAATTTCCCCCAGTAACCACTCTCTGCATATCTCTTCTAAATGGAACCGCTTCCTCTATGACAAAGTCTTAACCTGGCCATTTGATCAAGTCCTTGCCAATGGAACATAAGTACCTGGAAGGATGTGTGCAACTTTCACATCATTTTCTTAAGAGCCACTTGCCTGCCTTCAACTTCTTATCTTTGTCCCTTGTAGAAAGGAGCTATTGTTCCAGCGAGCCAGGATTGACTCTGTGGATGAGGAAAACTCCTTGTGGAATAACAGGACAATTAGATACAAGGAACTTTAGCCCTTCAACAACTGTGTAGAGCATGCCACCATCTTCCTGGCCTGACCTCCTTTCTTTAGATCAGAGTTTCTGAAACTTGGCACTATTGTCATTTAGGCGGAATAATTCTTTATTATGAGAGAGTGCTCCAAGCGTTGTAGGAAGTTCAGTAGCATCCCTGGATACCAGTGACTCCTCTCTCGCTAGTTGTGGCAACCGTGCATGTCTCCAGATGTCGCCAAATATCTGGGGCAAAATTTGCCCCCAGATGAGAACCACTGCTCTAAAGAGTTCAATGAGTGAATAACCTTTTATCTTATTCAATCCTCTGTATTCTTGGGTATATTTGTTATAGCACCTCAAACTAGCAGTGCTCAAAGTGTGGTCTGCAGAGAACCTTTTAGGGACTCTGTGAGGTTAAAACTATTCCCATAATAATGCTAAGATGTAATTTTTCCTTTTCACTGTCTTGACATTTGTACTGATAATGTAAAAGCAATGTTTGATAAAAATGCTGGCTGCCTAGTATAAATCAAGGCAGCAACAGCCATTTGTACTAATATTCATCATATTCTTTAAAGCTATGTACTTTTCGGGGGAATGCCTTTTCCATTTAAGAATGTCCTTGATGTAGAGCAATAAGCCTTAATTTTAATAAATCTCAACTACTGAGTATAAATCTTTTAAATATTCTATGTAATAAAATGAGAGTTAGGCACAAAACACTTCTAATATATACAGAATTGTGATTGTTGTCTCGAAAGTACTTATGCAATTGAGTTGCAAACTGAACTAGCTACTTTTTTCATGTGACACTATTTTACTTGACAGAGTGTTTGATGGACAGAATAAGGTTTTTCAAACTAGGATATATAGCAGAAGAAACAATGAAGTGAACGTGTCATTTCAGAGAAAACAACTGAGACTATGTTAGTCATTAGTTGTTGCTAACGATAAAATTCAAGCAATCAAGTGAAAATTAGAATTTTGGAAAACTTGTATTCACCACGAGTTTGCCATCATAAGACATTTCTGACGTGATTGGTGGTCAGATAAATTTTAATATTTTTAATAGTATTATATAATCATGAGTCAATATTTAGAAGATCTACTTAACTCAATAAAGTAATATTTTCCAAATGAACGATACATGATGTCATGGAATGATGTGCAGGTAAAAGACTCATTCACAGCAGAGTACTGATCAATGGATTTTAATGTCATGGCATATGAAAGTTTATATACTTTCAGATTTCACATTGCCATTAATGTTAAGAACTACTACCTGTTGGGTTAGGGTGTCTAATAAAAAAACATGCAAAATCGTTTGATTCAGCCACAAAAATAATCCTTCTTTTTCCAAACGCATATTTGCATGAGGTCAGTTTTCCTCATATACTTCCACCAGCCCAACATAAGACAAGGGATTGATTACAGAAGCAGATATAAGAATCTAGGTGTCTTCTACTAAGGCAGACATTGAAAGGATTCACAAAAGGAGAGAGCAATACTAGAGCAGGCTAGCAAGATGGTGGAACAGGAAGCCCCAGATCTTCCTTCGTCCCACAGAGATACTTACTCAGAAACAATACACAGACCAATATCCTTTGTGAGAAATCTGGGAAACAGTTATGAAGCTCCTGCTACCCAGACTGCACAAAACCAGCTACGCTGAAACCAACAGGAAAATCTGTGGCACCTTCTTGACATAGTCTCTCTCCCTGGCATAGTGTCACACGATTGGGAGGAAACTACCAGCTCCTGGCTTCTTCCCGGGGAGGGAAAGAGAAGACTGCACCGTATGTGCAACATTCTGACTTTCATGGAAGGATCAGGGGAGCCTTCCTGAGGAGTGGCTGCTATCTCACCTGTCTCAGAGCACAGATGGGACTCCAGATGCCTGGAGGCTGCTGAGAGCTTAAAAGAGCTGAGCAGTGTGCTGCTGACTCAGAAGACCCACGGTACAGCAGACAGACACCACAGGGAACAGGGATCATGAGCTCCTGAAATAAGCAACCAGCAAATCCCTCTAACTAGGAATCTTCACGCACAAATCCAGGGAAGATACATCCACAGAAAAGGCTTGAAAAGCTCTCAGAATCTCTAGGCAGGCTGATTGGTGAAGGTCTCCCCCTGTAAAAAGCTAGTGCATAAAGGAAGAGAAGTGGTTGCTTTTTCAAATGTGCAGATACCAACACAAAGTGACAAAGAATGTAAAGAAGCAAAGGAAAATGGCCCAGGCAAAGGAACAACATAAATCTATAGAAACTGATCCTACAAAAAAATAAGATATGTGACTTACCTGACAAGGAATTTGAAACAACAGTCATAAAGATACTCAATGAGCTCAGGAAAATGATGAATAAACAAAATGATAATTTCAGCAAAGAGAAAATATTTTAAAAGAACCAAAGAGAAATTGTGGGGCTGAGGATTGCAGTAATTGAACTGAAAAATTAACTAGAGGAGTTCAACAGCAGACTTGAACAAAGAGAAGAATCAGAGAACTCAAAAGCAAGTCATTTGAAATTATCCAGAGGGGCAAAATAAATAAATAAATATAAATAAAAATGAGTGAAGAAAACCTAAATCCTATAAGGATTCCCATAGTTTGTTTATTAGTCCCAGAAGGAAAAGACAGAGAGAAAGGTGCAGGAAGTTTATTTAAATAATGGCTAAAAACTTCCCAAATCTGGAAAGGAAACAGACATCCAGATTCCAGAAGCCTAAAAATAAATCACAATTAAGATCCAAAAAAGTCCACACTGAGACAATTTACAAATTGCCAAATGTCAGAAACAAAGAGAGAATTTTGAAAGTAGCAAAAGAAAAGAAATTCATCATGTGCAAGGGAACCACATAAAACTATGAAAGGATTTCTCAGCAGAAACCTTCAGGTCAGAAGGAAGTAGGATAATATCTTCAAAATGCTAAAAGAAAAAACAAAACAAAACTTCCGACTGAGAATACCACGGCTGGCCAATAAAAGAAAGAGAGAGCGAGAGAGAGAGAGAGAAAGGCTGAGGAAGTTCATCACAACTAGACCTACTTTATAAGAGTGCTAACAGAAGTTCTTCAAGTTAAAACAAAGGACACTAAACAGCAACATGAAAGCATATATGAAAGTATCAATATAAAGTTTGCAAGTAAATTTAAATACAAGGACAAATACAAAATACTGTAATACTGTAACGGGGATGTATAAATCACTTTTAATTTTGGTATAGAAGTTAAAAGACAAAAGATAAAGCTAACTATATTGAAATATGTTAATGGATACACAATACAAAAGAAGGTAATTGGTGGAACTTCCCTGGGGGTCCAGTGGTAAAGAATCCACCTTCCAATTCAGGGGACACGGGTTCAATCCCTGGTTGGGGAAATAAGATCCCACGTGCTGCAGGGCAACTAAGCCCGCGTGCCACAACTATTGACCTCATGTGCCTCAACAAGAGAGCCCATGTGCCACAAACTACAGAGCCCACATGCTCTGGAGCCTGCATGCCACAGCTAGAGAGAGAAAACCCGCACGCCACAACTAGAGAGAAGCCCGTGCACCGCAACTAGAGAGAAATCCAAGCAGACTGCATGCCATAGCGAAGAGATCCCACATGCCTCAAAAAAGACCCCACCATGGGATATCACCTCATGCCTGTTAAAATGGCTATTATCAAAAAGACAAGAATTAACAAGTGTTGGTGAGGATGTAGAAGAAAGGGACCTCTTGAACACTGTTGGTGGAATGTAAATTAGTGCAGCCACTATGGAATATAGGATGAAGGTTCCTCAAAATATTAAAAAATAGACCTACCATATGATCCAGCAATTCCACTTTTATCTGAAGAAAATGAAAATATTAAATCAAAAGATACATGTACACTGCAGCATTATTTACAATAGCCAAGATATGGAAACAACCTAAGTGCCCATGGATGGATGAATGGATAAAGAAAATATATAGACACAATAGAACAGTGTTCATCCATAAAAAAGAATGAAATCTTGCCATTTATGACAACATGGATGGACCTTGGGGGCATTATGCTAAGTGGAACAAGTCAGAGTAAGACAAATACCATATAATCTCACTTATAAGTGGAATCCTAAAATAAATAAATAAATAATAAAAACAAGTTCATAGATACAGAGAACATTTGAGTGCTTGCCAGAAGTGGGAGATGGTGGGGGGTGGTGTAAAACAGATAAAGGAGGTCAAAAGTTATAAACTTCCAGTTATGAAATAAATAAGTCATTGTAATGTACAGCATGGTGACTATAGTTAATGACACTGTATTGCATATTTGAAAGTTGCTAAGAGGCTAGATCTTAAAAGTTCTCATCACAAGACAAATTTTTTCTGTAACTATGTAACATGACAGACATTAACTAGACTTATTGGTAACCATTTCACAACATATATGAATATTGAAGTATTGTATTGTATACCTGAAACTAATGTAATGTTATAGTTCAATTATACCTCAATAAAAAAAAATCAGTGAAACACAAAGGAAAAGAAGAGAGCAAGAGAGGAAAAGAGAGACAAAAGAGCTACAAGACAGAGAGAAAACAACTAAATGTCAATAGTAAGTCCTTCCCTAACAACAATTATTTTAAATGTAAATGGATGAATCTTCCCAATTAAAAGGCATAAAGTGGCTGAATGGATAAAAACAAAAAAGAGCAAGATTCAATTCTATGCTGTCTATAAGAGGCTTATTTTAGACTTTAGAATATATATAATTTGAAAGTAAAAGGATGGAAAAAGATATTCCATGCAAATGGTTTCCAAAAAAGAGCAGAGGTCTCCATACTTATATCAGACAAAATAGACTTTAAGTCAAAAACTGTCAGAAGAACAAAGGGACAATATATAATAATAAAAGGTTCAACTCATGAGGATTAAATAACAATTATAAATATATATGCATCCAACATGAGAGCATCTAAATATATGACAAAAGTATTGACAGAATTGAAAGAAGAATTAGACAACACAAAAATAATATATTTCAATACCCTGCTTTTTAATGATGTACAGAACATCCAGACAGAAAATCAATAAGGAAACTGATGATTTGACCAACGCTATAGACCAAACAGACATATACTGAACTTTCCACCCAAGAGCAACAGAATACAGGTCCTTCTCAAGGACACACAGAACATTGTCTAGGATATATCACATATTAAGTAAAAAAAACAAATCTTAACAAATTTAGTAAGATTAAAACCATGCCAAGTATCGTTTCCAACCACATGTAATGAAACTAAAAATCAGTACATAAGGAAAACTGGAAAATTCACAGATACGTGGAAATTAAACAGTATACTGTTAAACAACCAATGGGTCAAAGAAGAAATAAAAAGTGAAATCAAAATATACCTTGAGACAAAAGAAAATTGAAACACAACATAGCAAAACTTATAGGATGAAGCAAAATCTGTACTGTACTAAGCAAGGAATTTATAGCAATAACATCTACAATAAAGAAGAAGAAAGATCTCAGATAAACAACTTAACTCTGCACCTCAGGGAACTAGAAAAAAAATTAGGAAGCCAAGCTCAAAGTTAGCAGAAGAAAGGAAATAATAAAGATTAGAGTAGAAATAAATAAAATAGAGAATATAAAATAAGTAAAACTAATATTTTTTGAAAAGATCAAAAAAACTGACAAAGCTTTCCCTAGATTAAGATAGAGAAGAATCAAATAAAATCAGAAATGAAAGATTAGACACTACCAATGCCACCAAAATAAAAGAACAATTATACACCAACAAACTGTATAAACTAGAAGAAATGGAAAAAATTTCTAGAAAAAAACAACCTACCATGATTGAATCACAAAGAAATAAAAATCTGAACAGATCTATAACTAGTAAGAAGATTGAATGAGTCATCAAAAACCTCCCAAGAAAGAAAAGCTCAAAGCCATATGGCTTCACTGGTGAATTGTACAAAATATTTAGTGAAAAACTAACATCAAATCCTCCTCAAACTCTAATAGAAAACTGAAGAGGAGGGAACACTTCCAAACTCATTTTTTATTAGACCAGCATTACCCTGATACCAATGCCAAAAAAAGATACTACAACAAAAGAAAACTGCAGGCCAATATCCCTGATAAATATAGATGCAAAAATACTCAACAAAATTCTAGCAAACTGAATTCAATAGTACATTAAAAGGATCACACTCCACAACCAAGTGGGATTTATCCCCATGATACAAGGATGATTCAACATATAAAATTAATCAATGTGAAAACCCACATCACAAGTACAAAGAATGAAAATCAATAGTCATCTCCATAGATGCAGATAAAGTAATTGACAAAATTCAACACACTTTTATGGAAAAAAAAAAAAAAAACACTCACACTCAACAAACTAGGAATAGAAGGGAATTACCTCATCATAATAAAGGCCATATATGACAAGCCCACCACTAACATAATACTCAGCAGTGAAAAACTGAACTCTTTTCCTCTGAGATCAGGAAAAGGCAAAGATGCCCATTCTCACTGCTTCTATTCAATACAGCACTGCAAGTTCTAGTCAGAGCAATTAGGCAAGAAAAGGAAATAAAAGGTATCCAAATCAGAAAGGAAGAAGTAAAATTATCTGTTTGCAGATGACATCATCTTATATGTAGAAAACCATGACATGTCCACACAAAAACTGCTAGAACTAATAAACAAATTCAGCAAAGTTGCAGAATACATAATCAAAATACAAAAATCAAACATGTTTCTATACATTAACAAAGACCAATCCAAAAAGAAATTTAGGAAAACAACCCCACTAATAAAAGCATCAAAAAGAATGAAATGCTTAGGAATAAACTTAACTATAAGGCAAAAGACTTCTACACTAAGAACTACAAAACACTACTGAAAGAAATTAAAGAAGATATACATAAGTGGAAAGACATCTTATTTCCATGGATTGGAAGACTTAATGTTGTTAAAGTGTCCATAACTACCAAAACAATCTACAGAATCAATGCAATCCTTGTCAAAAGCCAATGGCAATTTTTACAGAAATAGAAAAAAAAATCCTAAAATTCATATGGAATGACAAAGGATTGCAAATAACCAAAACAATGTTGAGAAAGAAAAATAAAGCTGGAGACCTCACACCTTCTGATTTCAAAACATATTACAAAACTAGAGTAATCAAGATAACATGGGTACTGGTAAAAAGACAGATATATAAATCAATGGAACAGAGTAGAGAACCCAGAAATAAACACACACATGTACAGTCAACTGATCTTCAACATGGGTGCCAAGAATACACAATGGGAAAAGGATAGTCTCTTCAGCAAAGTGTGTCGGGAAAACTGGATATCACATGCAGAAAAATGAAACTGGACCCCTACCATACACTCACAAATATGAACTCAAAATGAGTTAGACTTTTATGTAAGACCTGAAACTATAAAACCTGTAGAAGAAAATAGGGGACAACATTCAAAACATTGCTCTTGATAATGACTTCTTGAATATGAGATGAAAAGAATAGTCAATAAAAGCAAATAGACAAGTGGGACCACATCAAACTAAAAAGTTTCTGCACAGCAAAGGAAAAATTAACACAGTGAAAAAGCAAACTATAGAATGGGAGAAAATATTTCAAATCACACATCCGATAAGAGATCCATATTCATAATATATAAGGAACTTTTATAACTCAGTAGTAAAAAAACCCAAATAACCCAATTAAAAAATGAGCAAATGACTTGAATAGACATTTCTCCAAAGGAGATTTACAAATAGCTAACGGGTATATGAAAAGATGCTTAACGTCACTAATTATCAGGTAAACGTAATTCAAAACCACAATAATATATCACTTCACACCTGTTAGGATGGCCATTATAAAACAAAAATAAAGACAGAAAACAAAAAGCAGACAAAATAAATCCAGAAAGTAACAAGTGTGTTGATGAGGATGTGGAGAAATTAGAACACTTGTACACTGTTGGTAGGAATGTAAAATGGTGTGGACACTATGGAAAACAGTATGGAGGTTCCTCAAACAATTAAAAATAGAACTACCATAAGATCAAGAAATCCCACCTTTGGGTATATATCCAAAAGAACTGAAAACTGAATCTTGAAAAAAGATATTTGCGCTCACATGTTCACTGCAGCATTATTCACAATAGCAAAGAAGCCTAAATAACCTAAATGTCCACTGACGAATAAATAAAGAAAATATGGTATATCCATATAATGGAGTATCCTTCAGCAATAAAATGAAAGGAAATCCTGCCATATACTACAACATGGATGGACCTTTGAGGACATTATGCTAACTGAAATAAGTCAGTCACAGAAAAACAAACACTACATGATTCCGTTTATATGAGGTATCCACAGCAGTCAAACTCACTGAAGTACAAAACAGAATGATTGTTGCGGGGTGGGGACATAGGGAGCTGCTGTTCACTGGGATAAAATCTCATTTACGCAAGATGAAAAAATTCTAGAAATCAGCTGTACAACATTGCGCTTAGAGTTAACAATACTGCACTGTATCCTTAAAAATGTGTTAAGATGGTAGATCTCACATTATGTGTTTTTTTACTACAATAAGAAATTATATAAAGCAACGCCACTTTTCTCACTTTTTTTGTTTTGGAAAATAATTTGTCACTAAGAATATAATTTATATTAGCATGCAATGGTTTTCTTTTTATTTCCAAAATTAATCAATCAGATATTTTTGTTTTCTCATTTTATTTTTTTTATTGAAATATAGTTGATTTACAATGTTGTGTTAGTTTCTCACTTTAATTTTTAATATCATAGATATTGATAGATATGGCTCACTGAAGACTCCTGCAGAGTCTTCAATAATTTTGATGAATATAAAGGATTCCTGTCACCAAAAAGTTTGAGATCCACTAGCTTAGTTAGATTATACTCTCAATAATACACACACCCAAAACATTTTTTCATATATTGTTGGTTGCACTTACTCAACATGTAAGCTTTTAAACATTAGTGTTAACGGACTTACCTAAAATTCACTTTCTTTGTCTACATAGAGTGTTTTTTATTTTTTAGAAATAATTAAAATATTGCATATGAAGTAACATTGGTAACATTTTCTTATGTTTATGATTAATTTCTCCAGATAATTACTAATTCTTTGTAAAAAGGATCAATAGATTATTCTTTTAGGGTTTCCTTCAATGAAAAAAAAAAAAGCTCTCTGGTCTTGAGAGTTATTTTGTGATAAAGCAAAAAAGAGTAAGTGTAATATATAAAGCAATAAAAGACAAAATTGAAAAATACTAGTAATATAAACAGAGCAAACAGTAAATGACTACTGCTATATTCCAGGCACTGATCTATCTACAACAGCCCTGTGAGGTAGATAATATTATCATCATTGTGCAGATAAGGAAAGGTGAGGCTATGGGGTTAGTGACTTGTCTAAGCTGGCAAGTGGTAGAGCTGAGATTTCGAGTCCTGGAGCCAGAACTGAGGCACCTCTGTCTTCAGAGCTGGTGTGTGTGTGTGTGTTTGTGTGTGTGTGTATTCTTTAAAGGGATGGAGTTTTGTGTTGTCAAACGCAGGCATCTTCTGAGCTGCTATGTCATTTGAGCTAAGGAGAGCAAATCCAGGTCAGCAGCAATGCTACCAGCTGTGAAACAGGTCAAGAGAAAGAGGAATCACTGAGCCTGGGAAATTACCATGGGGCTCAGGGAATGCCAGGTTGCTGCTCTCAGCTGGAGACAAAAATAAATAAACTTGTCCTGTAAAGTGCAGAAGGTATAGGCAACTCCACAGCACTCACCCCAGACCAAACACAACCAGAAAGCCAGTCACAGTGACAGTGAGGGTGGAGTTCAGTTGGCTCAATCCAAGTATTTTCTTCCCTTGCACATGTTTTCTGTGAGGCGTAGTCAGTGTGTCTAGGTGTGGACAGAAATAAGTAGGGAGCATCAGGTACACATTTCTATCTCTCTCCTCTATGCTGGTGGCAAATAGAGGCACATAAGAGGTAGTGAGGTCTCTGGAATTCCAGGAATTGATATGCCAACCATTTCTGCTTGACGTCAGTATAACAGAATGAGTAGTTGGGTAGGGATAAATATACTCTCTTGAAAGAGGATTGAGAAAGAGAAGTGCCTCCCTAAAGACTAAGAACACCAGAAGTTATTTAAGGACAGCATTTTGGTATAATATTGCATTTCCAAAAGTATATTCTGCATGGGAAACTCATGAAAGAGTTCTGAGGTCAAGTAGATCTGGGAACTACTGTGTGGTATAGTCAAACTTGGAGAATCACATTAAAGTATCAAGGGCTTTGAGAACTAGTGCAGGGAAGATACTTACGTATGTTGGTTTAATCAAGAGTTTTCCAAGTTGGACGCAGAGATAATGACTTACGAACACATTTTGGACCAGTGAGATGAGAGAGCATGGAGGGCCCTGGGCTAAAAAGAAGTAAACAGACCTAACCTGGGAAGATCCTTAATTTCTCTGGAGCTCAGTTTTCTGCCCTGGGAAAATGGCCTTAATCATAATTACATCATACAGGTGTTGTAAGAATTAAATGAAACAATACATATGTAACATTAATGTTACATTTATTAATGCTACATTTATAAATGTAGCATTTATATTAGGTATGTAATAAACAGTTATCCCTCCACTTAAACATGTACTGGAGTCTGTGGTGCCATCTTTTTTCCTGCCTGATAGTTATAGAAGCAATTATCCAAGGAACTGAGCAACTACCTTCACTAAGTACAGGACACTGTACTGGGAAGACCATGATGGATAAGATATAGTATCTGTTCTTTTGAGGATTCACAGTTCAATTAAGGAGAAAGACATATAACCAGCTGGCCACATGACCTCTCCTAGAGGTTTTTTGTTTGTTTGTTTGTTTTGGGGGGTTTTTTGTACCAAGTGTTATGGGAATGTTTCATTTTCCCAGGACAAGTCTAGGAAAACTTCAGAACTGAGTCTTGAAGGATATATGGTATTTTCCCAGGCACAACAGCATAATATAAATATAGCATTTAAACAAAGGGAAAATTGCTAACTGATGCCCAGAGATGTGATGCATTCAGCATTTAGAGGAATATGGGGCCATTTGGATAGAAATAGAGAGGAAGAGACCAGACCGCTCAACTGAAAGAGCTAGAGGAGGCAACGCTGTAAAAGACATTGCCTGCTAAAGGAGTTTGGATTTTAACTTAGGGCACTCTTGAACAACTGAAGATTTTTTAAATAGAAATGACAAGATCAGATTTTCGTTACAGAATAATGATGCTGATACCAGCAGGGAGGGCACCTGGGGGAACCATACTAGAAGCAAGAGAGTAGCTAGAAGCCAGTCTTCTCCACTTGCCTGTCCTCACGTTGATGAGGGCACGGGACAGAGCAATGCCCAAAGGCAGAGGACAGCAGGTGGTGATAGATAGAAAGGCAATATAAAGTTATTTCCTCATGTTCTAAATGTTGGGGAAGGGAAGGATAGAGAGATAGGAAGGTAAAAACTAATGACTGACATTCTAACCTGGATAACTGGATGCATGGGAAAACAATTAACACCATCAGAAAAAAAAAAAAAATGAAAGGGGTGTGGGGTTTTAGAGAAAGATAATGGGAAGAGATTGTCCCGTTTAGTGTTTGTAAGTTGAAATTAACAATCCATCGGGTGTAAGGTGACTTTAGGCATTGTAAAATTAGACATACCGGTCTGGAGTTTGGAATCCTAGTTGAGACTGAAGGTGGAGCATTGAAAGTAATCAATTGAAAAGGCCCTGAACCTGAATGAGGGTGCGGAGTACACCAAAGCCTATCAGAGTAATAAGCTGGAGGTTGAATATGCATGGAAAGGATAAGGATAAAGTGGAATTTATGCTGCCTTCAGAAGGACTGTAATTCAGGCAGGGAGATGAAACTGATATACTGTAAAGGAAGGAAAGAAAAATTAAGTGCTAAGCTCTGTGCTACTTATTATAGCTTCAAGAGTATACAGAATACTAATTAAGGCATGAAATGGAAATAAATGAGGCATTGAAGGACAGGTGGGATCTCTAAACACAACGGGAAATAGAAGAAATGGAGTTTCATTGTCAAGGGCAAAGGGCCGAACAGATATTCATAGTAGAATTATTAAAGGACGCTAGAATGAGGAAAGATTGGTGTAATGATGAGCAAAATTATAGGGGTAGGGAAAAACATGTACATAAAGAGAAACCAGGGTTAAAGTTAAATGACAGCAAAGATATAAGGATAAAGGGAGAAAAGAGAAATTACGCAAGATTGAAAAGAGGCATATGGAATTAATGCGGTTACAGTAATGTGACTAAAGATACTACAACACTTAACATATAGCAGGGGCTCAAAAAACCTTATGTTTTTCTTTGGTTTTAGAAGAAGTTCTTGTATTCAATCATGATGTACCGCAAATGGTAATTCTGAATGAGTTGGAGGGGAGCAAGATGGGCGCCAGGGAAGTAAGGTGAGTGCTATAATATTCTAGATGAAACATGAGGATCTGTGTTAAGGTCATTAAACCTAAAAAAAAAAAAAAAACAAAATTTGGAAGGAATTAAACTTCAAAGTAGTCCTAATATAATAGATAAAGGAGAAAGAGAAGTCAGTGAAGACTTCAGGCACACGGAAATAGTTCTACGGAACTCAGTACACAATTGAAACACTGTTAACCAGAGGTACAGAGGCCGCAATTATATGCGCGTCAGCATGGGCTTATGTTTTTGAGCATCAAGCTGCACAGGTGGTTGGGTTACATCTGTGGTATGTGTACCTAAATGTTTATCTTTGTGTGTTTATCTGCCTTTGTCTCTGGGTCTCACTTTGTATGCTTTTTTTCTGTTTGTGTGTAACTGTGTGTCTGCACACAAGTACACTTGTGTCTCTATATATTTACTTAAGTGTTTCTAGGTCTCTAGGCTCCTAAATGCATGAGGCTTCATCTTGATTTTGTGTGACTCTGCCATTGTCACTCTTGGCTGTCTCACTGTATCATTTGATAAATGTCCTCCCATCTGTAAGTGCATGCCTTTGCTATGTGGCTGTGTCTGCGTTCACATGCTTGAATACATGTCCATGTACGTGACAACTGTGTGGGTTTTTTTTGTGCCCATTTATGTAGGTCTGCACTATCTGCGTCGGTGTGTATGTGGGTTTGCATACCTGCACGTATTTCCTAAAGCTTTACTGCAGCATACCAGTTGGTACTTTCCGCAGCAAATGTAAAACTGTCAAACAGTCCTGAATGACAAACGGGAAAAACCCCCACTGTCTCCCGCTCTACTGGCCTTTTTACTTTTAATATAAAATTGATCTTACCTTTTACAGCCTATTTCACTACATATCAATGTGCAGAGGCAACTATTTCCATGCCACTAACATAAAGCCCGTATCAACCCGAAGTGATCTGTTGTGTAAACTGGATCTGAAATTATCTTCTTTGCTTTGTAATGGTGGTGAAAACCAAGAAAAGCTTTTCTTGAGCCATAAAATGTAATTTAACTCAAAAGTCACCCCGGCTTATGGATTTTCCTGTACAGAAACTTTCACATTAGGGGCCTGTGGTGAAGACTCCCTGTTGATTTTGGTAAATTATAGAAGCACTAAAGAGAGGTGTAATTTCACTTTTTAACCCAAGTATTGGTACCATAACTGTGATGAATCACTGTTGCTGGGGCTGATATGAACAGAAGGAAGAGGGAAGGGCCTGTGCTAAGTGGTTCACCGTAGCATATGTTACGGGTCAAGTGAGAAGGACCACGCAGACCTTTGTGCTCAAGTCTTACAGACAGCCATAATTAGAAGGCCATGACGTTTGTATACTGGCATCATGGGCTCTGTGGCTGGTAAGACTGAAGACAATCTCTATTTTTAGATATAATCAAGCTGGATCCCACTGAATATTAGCAGTAGCCCCAGGATCACCATGTAGGATCTTGGAGTCTTGGAGCTGAGATTCAAACCCAGATTTCTTTGTTACACCCTCCAGCTGATGAAGCCACTTCCCAAAGGACATATATTACAAGAGCTTGCTAAAACCATTTTCTTCAAGTTTGGGATTCATTGTCCATATTAAAAACAAATCAAAGACAGACAGAAACACAGCCTTCCTTGGGTACAAATTTTAAAGTCAAAGCAGATCTAAAGCCTGTCAGAAAATTCCCCCATACACAGAGCCTTTTTGGTCAACATGATTAGCCACATGAGCAGACTTGGATTTTAAGCTCTTTCTCCTATGGTGTTTCCCAATTTCACACCAAAATGTTGCCTATTAATAGGCGTCTTGGATGTCAATTCATTAACTATAATTCAGATGGAGTGTAGCAGAGAACAACATGCCTGGGTTTCACTACCCCATCCAGAAACCCCAGGCCAGATGCTCAGAGCATGCTTGGTGCTACCACCACCTGCCCACTGATGCAAGACAGAGTACCTCAACCCCAAACGCTGGGAATGAGAAAAAGCATGAAAACTCATAACACTATAAAAAATGAAGGCTAGAAGTCTAATGAGAATCTTGGAAAAGCTCACACTACTTGCTAGCAATTAACATTTAGTAAGTGTGTATTCTATGCCTACATTATACTACACATTTCATAGACATTATCTCATGCAATCCTCACAGCAAACCTCTGAGTGTTGGTGAGACCTTGCCCAAGGTCAAACAGCTAATAAATGAAATGCTGAGTTTCAAATTTGGGGGTCCGATTGTGAAACATATGGGCTTTTATGGAGAAAATAAAAACACAGCCTTAGCAAGCAGCATATTAAGTTTGATGTGATTACACAGATAGTGCCTGGAAAATGTTAGACTCTGATTTTAGCTTTACCTACTTACAATTCACTGACTCAGAAGTCAAGGGCCTACTAATCTGAACACCTGGCCGCGTGCCCTCTCTACCTTTCAGATATACTCTGTGAGCTGAACAGTGTGGCACACCTTCCCCCACCCATGTCATTTTTCTGCACAGAATGAAAGGTAGTATATTTCATACACAACAGGCTCAGAGCAGGTAGAGCTATGCTGAGGCAGTCTATTCCATTATAAAGTCATCTCTGGTAATGTGCTGAGTGAAGAATTTGGATTCAGAAGTATAAACTAGAAACTAACATTTGTTTGTGTCCTACAGTAGTTCAGAGAATTAGACAACGATCAGGGAAGACATAAATAAGTCTAGTTGTTGTAGGCCATCAGAAAAATACCTGGTAAATTTAAGGCTTAAGATCTAAGCTGAGAAGGTAATTTGTTTATACACAAGTAGGCAGAGGGTAGAACCAATATCTACCAAATCATCTGCCAGGTAAGGAGATCCTACCACATTTAAGCATGAGAGAGAGAGAGAGATGGGGCAGGGGGGAGGGGGAAGAAATTCTGAAGAGTAAGGTAAAGAGAAAAGTAATGAGAAAACTCAGAAGAAAAACATAATTATAAAAATGAGCTACTGAAAGATCAGAAGAAAATTTGAGGAAACTACATAAAATCTTTAATAAGGAACAAAACTACATACATATAAAGAAACAGGAGAAGTACATAAGAGAGAAGTTGTTGAAATTTAAAACCAAGTGGGTAAATGATAAGTAAGGTAAATGAGTTAAGGAAATATATTAAGCAAACTACAAATCGTACAATCCAAATTCACACTGGAAGCAGAAAAAAGTAGAATGAAATCTACGGAAATGTAAATCTGCTATTATTAGAGATAAAAGCTTGAGATATACTTTCAGAATTCAGATGGAAAGTGAAAAACAAAGGAGATACGATTATAAAAGAGATGTCAATATGTAAAGAAGAGTGAGTATGGAACCCTGAAATACAGAAAATTGTTGTTCCTGAGCACAAGAACAGATTTAAAGAAATTGGCAAAATAATTAAGATATCTTAAAAGAAAACCACTTATAAGGATTATTTTTGCAAACTGAAAAGCGTTCTTAACATTTCAAACAAATGCACACAAATAACAATGCAAACCTAAGTACCTCTAGCTGATATCTTAGAATTATAAGAATAAAAGAACTCTATAGGTATGAATGAAGATACAAATATTAAGCTGACATAAAATTTTACACACATGAATAAAATAGAAAGACATTTGCAGATGCACAGTATTTAAGATGGTAAGCTGAACATAGCATTGAGCTCTGCTTCATAATGAAACTTCTAAAAATTATCTCCAGTAAAGGAATTTCAAGAAGGCATGAATTCACATAAACAGAAGGAATGGGAAGCAACAAAACCAAAAAAACTTTGGATGCTGGAAATCTGAGGGAGTAATGTAACTGGCTCAGCCGGCCAGAGAAACATGAATAGTGAAGCTAGAAAAACTGATAAGAAACTCAATTTACATTCAAAACCTCCCCAGATCTGGAGAAATGACAGAAATGAAATCTCTGGAACTGAGATATAAAAAGCAAATTAAACAATGGAGGACTTGTTGAAAATCTGGTTAAGAAACACATAGATCCCTCTCTCACTTTAGGCTCCTCCACAGAGCTGGGTTACTCACCTTCCACAACTATGGAAGCAGATTTGAGTTTGAGTCCCCAGAAGGTAAAACAGAGTCTCAGGACCACATCGCTCACAGTTGGGGATTGGACAAGTCAACTATGATCATTATTCTGAATAATCTGACTGCGTGAGGTTGATACAGCATTGTGAAAACAAAATGCTAAACACTAGAGAATTAAATGAAGGTTTACTTTCACCATGCTTCCCTCACCTTTATCTCCATATTTTCATCATTGAGTATATTCCACCTGTATAGTACAGTGGAAGGTTTATTTTCCCCCCCCCTGGGGAATCTGACTACCCCCAAAGGACATGGAAGATTTCCTAGTGAGATCTTCCAGGATAGTGACCAAAGTAGACAATTCTCATCCACCCATAAAGAGCCTCCAAATAGGTTTTGTGCACACTGTATCGATATGAGCAGATGTGCAAATATTGACATACATTTAAGAAACCCATTTTATATGAAAACAGAGACTAATACAGAAAGAAAACAATTGGAGGAAACTTAAGCTGTGCAAGGAGAACTTTTTAAATAACTAATGTATGGCTGTTAGCATAACTGACTCCATCCTGGGCCCATTCAGCTCCTCCTGTCCTTCCACTGACCCTACCCAGGGCTGTACCGCATAGTAAGTCTCTTCTCTGTCATCAAGGGCTTTGTACTACTAGACATTGTTGAATGATCATTAGGTCTGGGTGGCCTCTATGCCCAGTGAGTCTCCAAACAATAATGAAGACCTTCCCTGACATATTCCCAACACCCAAGAAAGTAGTTACTCATTGATAAATCTTGACTTAGGAATGTACTTCCTGTTTCCAAGCACATAACCCATTACCCTAGGTTAACTATAAAATTGTCCCAGTGGCCCCTCAGCGGTGCTGAGTACAGCTGTGAATGCTTCCAGATCACCATCCACCCAATCCTACCCTGTGAGTAAGTTGCCCTATAATAAACTGATCCACGGACTATATGGAGCTGCCTGCCTCATTGCTTGGTCTCAAGATACCTTCTCAGTTCGGTGGGCACTTTTCAATCCCACAACTAAGAGTAATATCCTCTGAAGAAAGTTTAAACAAGGTTAAACCTCTAAGAACTTACTCTAGAAACAAACACATGTGGCTGAGTCCACACATGTTGGGAGACAACTGCATAATTAGGAGTTCTCTGAATTAACCTCAGTGAAAATACAAAGCAGAACGGGAAATAAAAATGGACTAATTTGAAGCTCACATATATTTTATTAAAATTTGACAGTAAACACAGCAATTATTAAATTCTGTACAAGGTGGACCATTCCCCTTTGCTGTTCTCTTTGGATGCCACTGCCACTAAGTCATATTCAGGGTTAAATTAATAGTCATTTGTTTATTCTTAAGAGAGTCATGTTTCAGGAGTGGAAGTAATTAGCCCTAGACTGAACACTTCAAGAATAATTAGCCCTAGACTGAACACTTGTTTTGCTGCAGTCCAGCCTAACAAGTCATAAAAACAAGAACTAAAAAGATCAAATACTTTCCAAATCAATGAACTGCATCCCAGAATGAAGCTAAAAATTATGTATAGGAATGAAAAAATATCCAGCATCTAAGAAGCAAAGTTCACAGTATCTGCTATCCAATAAAAAATTACCAGGAATGTAAAAAAAGCCAGGAAATATGACACATGATGAAGAGAAAAATCAGTTAATTGAATTAGAGACATATTTGAAAAAATGATGGCTGAAAAATTTCCCTAATTTGATAAAACTATAAACTCACAGATCCAAGAAGCTCAAGGAATCGCAGTACAAAAATGGGATTAGAATTATAAGAATAAAAGAATAAAAGAACTAAACTATACTATACTATACTATAGTAAGGACTAAGGAATACTATACTATACTAAGGAATAGAAGAGTATAGTATTCCAACTATACTAAGGAATAGCATAATCAAATTTCTTAAAATCAACCATGAAGAAAAAACCCTAAAAGCAGCAAGAAAGAAAAGATACATTACATACACAGGAACGAAGGTAAGAATGACAGCAAATTTCTCATCAAAAACAATGCTGGCAAGAAATCAGTCAAGTAACATCTTTAAAGTACTGGGTGAGGGGTAGGGTATGGAGCTTCTTAGCAAAAATATCTTTCAACAATGAAGGTGAAATAAGACTGTTTCAGACATAAAAAATCATCACCACTAGACCCACACAACTAGAAATATTCAAGCAAGTCCTTCAGGCAGAAGGAAACTAATATAGATAAAATTATGGATCTAAACAGATCAATGAAAATCAGAAACAGTAACTCATGGGTAAATACGTAAGTTTTTTTCTTAATATTTAATTTTTTTTAAAGACACTTGATTGTTTAAACAAAAATAATAATGCAGTGTGTAGCTTACAATATACATAAAATTAAAATGTATGTAAACAATAGCACAAAAGCCAGGAGAGAAGAAATGGAAGAGAGCAGTGTAAGGTTCTTATACTACACATGAAGTGATGTAATATCACTTAAAGGTAGATGGTGATAAGTTAAAGATATATGCCATAAAACCTAAAGCAGTAGCTAAAATAACAAAGCACACATTTATACCTAATAAGCCAGCAAAGGAGATAATATGGAATCATAAAAATATTCAATTAATTCAAAAGCAGGCAGAAAAAGAGGAAAAGAGAACAAAGGACAGATGGGACAAATAGAAAACGAACAGCAAGAGAACAACTGGCATGCTGACTTATAATTTTAAAATGTTGACTAGATGTACTTAGGGTTGATAGTTATTTATTTGCATTTGTTTGGAATGTCGAAACCTCTTTCAATTTGCAAAAAGAAGCCTTGCTTTTTCAAGGGTTATTTTCCTTTAGCATATCTTAAGATAGGCTAATTTAGCAACATAAAATATTAATCTCTTCTGCACACTCCACCCACACCCACCCTCAAAAAAAGAAGAAACACATAAATGCAATTAAGAGGTAAGTAACAAACCAGAAAGGAAAAATATTTAATATATTTATGATAAAGAAACATTTCAATTTCCTTTAAATATCAAGTTTTACAATGAGAAAAAGAAAAGTGATCCCAGTAGAAAAGTAGGCAGCAAATATGAGTGAATATTTACAAAAGGACAACAAATATCTGAAGAAAGTATGAAAAATATCAACTGTTCCCTAATTTTGCAAATGCAAATTAAAATAAGCTATTCTGCCCACAAATCAACATTATTATAAATTGCACTATTCTGTTCTGCCAAAGCAAAGGGGAAAAGTCACCTTCATATAATTCTAGAGAGACTGTAATCAGTCTGCAAATAAATAATTACTGAGCATCTATTAGTTCTAGGTGTCAGACATGAAGTGCAAATTGTATTTTTTAATCAAAGTTCTTAAAATCATTCAGGCCTTTTCTTCCAGTACGTCTACTGACCGAGATAAAATTGTAGGTTTAGCTTGTTAAGGAGAGTCAGGGAGTTAGAGTAGCAGCCACTGCCCCCCTTCTACTAAGACCCAGCTCAGCTGCATATATGGTTTGAAAATCAGTATTATATGCAAATAATAAATGAAAAAAATGTATATACACAGTACATACACATACATATCATTTTTTAAATAAACAAGTTGTATCGAGTATAAAGAGGTATTAAAATGTGTTTTTTGGAAAAAATATATTAAATCAAATATGAAAAAGATTGGAAGAGTAAATACTATAATGACACCTAGAGCTTCTACCTCTACTTGTATCTCTACTTCTAATACTATTGGTTTATGTCTTGAATCCCAACTTTCCCTTGAACCCCAGACTACTATAACCAAGTTCAAGTTAAAATGTCCAAAAATAGAACTCTTCATTTCCCCTTCTTTGGCCCCCTTCCCCAAATTGGCTCCTCCCCTAGTTTTCCATTATGAGTAGGGGAAAATGTTGTTTTTCTGGACTCTTTTTATTTTTCTCTCTCTCTACTGGTTTTCAGCCATCTCTTCCTCCAAATCATATCGCTAACCTGACCTTTCATCTTCCCCACCTCTACTTGTACTCTTGCTCTCTAAAATCCATTCCACATACAGCAGCCAGAGTTTTTTTTTTTTTAATATTTATTTATTTGGCTGTGATGGGTCTTACTTGCGGCACATGGGATCTTTTAGTTGCAGCATGCGAACTCTCAGCTGAGGCACACATGTGGGATCTAGTTCCCCGACCAGGGATTGAACCCAGGCCCCCTGCATTGGGACTGTGGATTCTTAGCCACTGGACCACCAGGGAAGTCCCCAGAGTTATTCTTTAAAACTATAGATCCAACCACCTAGAGGGGTGGGATAGGGAGGGTAGGAGGGAGACTCAAGAGGGGGGAGATATGGGGATATATGTATATGTATAGCTGATTCACTTTGTTATAAAGCAGAAACTAACACACCATTGTAAAGCAATTATACTCCAATAAAGATGTTAAAAAAAAAACACTATAGATCCAATCATATAGGTCTCTTGCTTGAAACTGACCTATTACTTCCCATCACACTTAAAACCCATACTCCTTACCATGGCATCAAGGAGCCTCCATTCTTTGGTCTTAGAGACCAGAGAATGAATTTAGATCTACCACTGCTCATCTTGCCCGTTAACCTGAAGGCTCTAGCCTCAATCAGGCCAAAAGTGTCCCCAAGCAAGGGTGTTGCTTTTGCTCTTCCTAGAATGTTCCTTCTCAATATTCAGGCCTCTGCTCTGAGAGGTCTTCTCTGACTACTTCTAAATGAGTACTCCCTTCCCTGCCTCTGCCTAACCCTACACACTGGTATGTCAGGGACTTTCCACCATTTATGGCCCTAGTTGAATTCATATTTCTCATTTGCCTACTGAGGTACTGAGTGGCAATGATAGCTAATCAAAAATCTAAGCCCTTAACAACTATATTGCTTAAACATTAATAATACTATACTTATATTCAGATACGTTTTTTCTTCTTTGTGCTTGTCCACATTATCCAAATTTTATATGATTGATAAACATTTGTTTAAAGGCCAGAATAAAAAGTTCATATGCACAAAACTTAAAATAACAACAGCAAAGCTTAAGATGCACAAGAAGGGAGGCATTTTCCTTGAGAATTAGATTAAGTCATTTCTTCAGTTGTGGGCAATTTTTAAGATAATCTTTGTTTGAGTGGAAGGTCAAATGAGAAATTTATTATACAAGAAGAGAGAATTGTAAAAGATAAGAAAATCACGTGAAAGAGCTGTTGGTAAACCTGGAAGAAACTGTATAGGTTAATTAGACCTCCTGAAAAGACAGGTCAAAACAGGGTGAGAAAAGTGGCCTCACTGGCTGGCATGAGAGATTTGCATACTTTAAGCCACAAGGGAGAGGAAAGAAGAGCACCATAGGAATTTAACTGAAGATCAATCGTCTTTGGCCCAAACTCCATTCTCTGTTGCCCTGCCAACTGGTTCCCTCTGGGGTAAGAGCATTTTAATAAAGTAACCAGTAATTAGAAGTGGGGCTTCACATGGTTTAGCTGACTTTGTTTTAGGTAAGGGACCATGGAGAGGTTTGGAGAGCTTTATCATACGAATTAAGTAATGAAGGGAAGACATTAGCTTATGTATAAAAGGGTTAAGTTGAGTTCATATGCTGGAAAGAGCTCCTGGCTTTCCAATATTCTGAAAAGGAATAAATCGCACGGTTACATGCCCCACAAGGTTTTGGTTTTACTTACTGGCTTCTCTGCCAGTAACAAGAATCATAGACTGAGAACAAGTGGATGTTCACTCACTTGATACCTCAGTGCATTCGCCTGGGTTCAGTGAGAAAGGGCAGCTAGCAACTTGTTGCCTTCTCTTTGCCCTTACCTTAAGGAGGGTTTCCTCTGTCCAAAAAGAGATGAGGAGTAGAACAAGGAGATGACAAGGTGACTGACTTTTGCAATGAGAACAGTATCCTTGGCATATAAAATGATCAACAAAATGATGGCACCTCTTCAGACCGAGCAGGGCACTTGGTATTAATGCAGCCTGTCCTGTAATGTCCCCCTCTCCAGGAACCCCCCCAAAAGATGAAAACTTGGTGAACGTTGTTGAGTCACTTGACACTTTTCTATGTATAACTTTAAGCTCACAAGTATGCAGGTACAATGGCTATCCACCTCTTCTTTAGCTATAATGTTTGAGCTCCTGAACCTGTCCTGGAAATCAATCTTTACTTGAACTAAACTCAAATTCAACAGATAATTGCAGAAGTCTTGGAGAATAAGAATTGATCTTTGAAAAACGGGTCTATTTTCTTTTGCTTTAAGAACAAATCCATTCTGGTTAAATAAGGTTTTGTTTTCCATTCCATTAAGGAAGTTTTCCCTCTCTATATAAGCTTCGTGCAGCTCACAGGAGAGTTTGGGAATCACTGGTAGGGGGGATGATCAAGTGATGGGCCACTTTGTCATATCAAGCCATTAAATATATTTATGTAAGAATCAATACATTGCAGTATATGAATCTAAGAAGAATGTAAAGAACCAGCTTCCCCATGGCTGACCGGCCCATGAGCAACCGTAATTACTTTACTTAAATTCAAAGTAAGCCAGGATTTCCATCCATCAAATAGAACTAATTGCAGTTGATACCTTTCTTTCCTAGAGGGACGCTGTGATCATTATTCAGACAGTGTGGGTCAAGAAGCCTAGGATTTAGTGACAACAGGCTTATTATTGAAAAGCAGTGAGTGAAGATGGTTGAAAGGAGAACAGGCTTTTAATGAAACAGACCAGAGTCTGACATCGAGTAACTCCATTTACTACCAGTGAATACATGAAATGCACTTAAAGTCCCCTTGCCTTAGCTTCCTTATCAGTAAAATTGAGAAAAAAATTACCTACCTTGGGCAAATCCATGTGAAGACTGCAGCCAGTATATGCAAAGAGCTGGCCACTAAAGATACAAAATAAAATGATGTGATCATTTTATGTATTTTATGGATCACTTAACCCTATAGCAAGTGCTTCTTTATATGTGCCCCCTTAGAGCCGGGACCCATTGCTAGTGTTTTCATATCATCCACACAGATTCTGAGAGTAGTGCATTCCATATAACAGACAACGAATTCACAGTTGTGAAATGAGTGACTGATGACTGAGGTCCCATAGCTTCATGTACCATTTCTATGCTGGTGACTCTCATATCTTCCAGCTTGAATTCCTTCCTGGAGTTCCAAATTCGCATACTAATGGCCTGATCCCCACCCGAATTCCTGATATCTTTTAGGATGTTCCAAACAGAGCTCATAATTTCTTAATTTTTCCCTATACTCTGTCCCTTTCCAGTTTTTCTCTTTTAGCAAATAACATAATTCATCCTGAGCTCAAGACAGAATGGTTTTACCAACGTCTAAACTCACTGACGGTGTATTATAGTGTATATTTCCCCACACCCCTCAAAACTCCAGATATTGTACATATTTTTAAATTTTGCCAGATTTATATCTGTTCTAGTTTATACTTCCGTGATTTAGAGGGAGTTTCATCTCCTTGCTGATCATTTATAAGTCCATTCAAATACCAGTGTCTAGATCAGATGCTGAAATTGTTTCTATACCACCACCTGCGCTGACCAAGGGCTGAGTGAATTTTAGTCTTTATCCTTGAAACATTCTTTTCAGTAGTCCACGCTTTAGAAAAACCCTGCATTTACAGCCAAATACTTGGTTGTTCCCTGAGTTATTTAAATTGCTAACGGTGTTTTTCTCACTTATGGTCCCATTTCTTGTTGCTTTGGTGAAGGACACAGGACATAGAATTACACTGGGTCCTTCACCAAATTTCTGTAATTTCCTTTTTTGCCCCCAAATTGAGTTCACCTCCTCTCCCAAGCCATCAGCATACTGGGGAGTCAAAGCATTGCTAAGAGACAGCAGAGTAAGTACATTATCTTCTTTCAGATAATCACTCAGCATAAGATACTTATATGATTCTACAGTATTTAGGCGGTGAAATGTGATTTGCTTTTTTTATTAATTTTTTGAGAAGGCTAATTAAATTCATGCTTGTCAACCTCGGTAGAAATAGAGTTTAAATTCCTGCAGGCTCTGTGAGCACAGTAAATGTCTGATCAAGAAAAACAAAAACAATAAACAACCTCTTTTTGGAACCTCTAAGCACAGTTCAAATGCTTTTTTATTTATGAAGCCTTTCCACCACCTCTCAGTGAAATGAAATTTGGATTTCACCTTCCACTCAATTCCTAGGACCCTCTCCCAAGTGACTTCCTGACAGAACTCACACATAGCTTTATATGTGAGTTAATCATGTGTCTTTCCCTTTCTAGTTCATTTTGAAAAGTGACCTGTTTTTATTTGTGTTTCTACCTCTCTTCCCAGAAAGCCTAGGACAATATCTTGCAAATGTTAAATAATTCCATTTTCAGCACCTTCTATTCTGTATCCCAACTTGCAAATTATATTCAATCAAAATTTATTATACACCTACTATGTGCTAGGGATGGTGCCAGAGGCTATGGGGCTTAAAACCTAAATAAGGCATCTATTTCTTAGGCTCTTTCCATTTAATCATAGATGCAGAAAAGTAAAACATGCTTAAAATACTCTGTAAAAAGAACTGTAAATGGAGTGAACTCAGAGTGCTATGGGAGTACAAGGGGTCCAGTCATCTAGGTAACCCAGAGGGAGATAGCAGAGAAATAAAATGGTACTGGAACTAAATCTTGAAAGATGAGTCCAATAGATGGAGCAACAGAAAAGGGGCATGGCAAACAAAGGCAGCATATTTACAGAGATATGAGAACCAGCAGTGTATTCACAAAACTGCAAAAAGTTAGAGGCATTAGGGGTCATGAGAGAGTTGGGGAATGTGAAGTTGGAGTGGCAGTCAGGAGTTGGATCATGGCTTTAAATGCCAGACTAAGTTCCTGAGTATGATGAAGGACCACTGCATATGCATGTCTGTCATTGACCCTAGCTTCCTAAGCTGCCGCAATCAGCAGTGTTACTTTCAGGAGATACACCTGTTCTGTAACTTGCAGCCTTCATGAAAGACTTTGCTTTGTTAGATTAAACCAAATCATGTTTCTTTGTTTGTTTTTCATATATGGCTTTCCTATTGTTCCACCTTTTTGCTGTTTTGTTTTCCTTCCTCCCAATTCTCAGATAAAATGAAATTTGCAGCATAGAAAAAAAATCTTCAGCCAAATCCTCTCAGTTTCTTCTTGTTCCTCACTTCTCATGCCCCATTTGAGTAAAATCCTTGTCATGTATTTTTCACACCTTCACCTGAATGGAAAGCTTGAGTGTCTAAACTAATCCCCAGGAGAGATTTCATTTCCAGTGTGCAAATGATCAGGTTGAAAAAAAGAAAAAAAAAAAAAAACCTCTTATTTTAATCAAGTGAGAGTGGTTAAAAGAGAAAGAGATTCCCATAAAAATAATAATAATATGCCACATCTCTCAGGACTTCAGGAGCAAGCATTTGTGGCATTTTACTAACATGTGAAGAAAAAGTATACAAGCCCAAAGGAATGATCTCAAAACAATGTAAGAGGAGAGTTGATTTGACAATAAATTTGCAAAGTCTCCATTCACAATTGGCATCAGCTGTAGCCTCATTAAACTCAACAGTTGGACCAGTTAGAGAAGAATATACATCCAATTTATCCAAACAGATGCACTTTAGGAGAAGACTTGAGATTTTAACACCATAAACACCTCTCTTAAAGGCCTCCGTTTTTAGTCTCTTAAATACAATACACACACACACACACACACACACACACATATACACATACAAATACGCATTCAAATGTACTCTCTAACAGATATCATAGACATTTTACGGGAAACTAATTAAAAAACAAGGCCAAAATATGTTATTCAAATACTTAGATGACAAATTTAGAATAATTTTTGAGAAAATATAAACTTAACTCTTGCCTTAATGAAAAATTAATTTTTTTTCCAATGGACAAACCATATATTTGCCATTTTCCTTTATAAAATGAATTGGGAATAAATTGCTAAATTGAATAAATTGCTAAATACAACTGGGTTACATATTTCATTCATTTCAGCATGAAATTTCATTCATTTTCATTCATTTCAGCATGATTCAGTTACCATCCCAGCAAGACAAAGGATTCCCTTTCAAGTAAATGGAGATCATACTTTCTAAACCGCCTAAGCAAAAGTAGTTTATTGTTACAATAATCATTACTGGGCACAAAGGTAGGAGACTGACCTGAACAACCCCACAAGGCTCCCAATCCTAATCACATGACGTTATCTTCCCAGAAGCAACAGTACCATAAGCGTAACTTTCTCCTTTGCCCTAAACATCACTCACTAACATACTACAAAACTGAAAGATCTTTATTCCATCTGGCCCATTCCCTAGAAGACAGACTTCTGCTCAAATTTCTCACCTGGCAAGAAATTCTCTATACCTCCCTCACCCTTATATATACCTTACTCTGCATTCACACCATACATACTCTGTCAGTGGTACTCATTTCTGCCATTTTATCTACCTAGCATTCCTTGCCTCTCTTCTGTTTGGATTCTCCAGTTAATATTATATTTCTCTCTAACAGACCTTCCTAACCTCCTGGAACTGGCATCCAATAGATGTGCTGAATTGATGCCACAGTATTTTAAATGCTTCAGGGTTAATTTATGAATAGCCATATTTTGCAAAGTAGATTTCCTAACACACAAACCTCTAACCTGTTATCAGTGCGACCTTGACATGAAGCAAGAGATTTATAAGGAAAAAAAAAATGAGATATTGGTTATTTCCTTTAACAATCCAGCAGGCTGTTTCTTTGGCTCATTTTGTATTAAAGATTGAACATTCTTTCTGGAATAAGATTTGTAGCTATTAAATAGCTTATTATACTTTAAAATGACTGCTTGGTTAAATGCAAAAACAATATACTTTCTTCAAGAGCAAGACAGCCATTAGTCAGCTCACTCTTGAGTTACATTTGGCCTTAAGTTTTGAGTGGCAACATTCACCATTATTACTGGATGATAAATTGCAATAAGAAAATATACTTCTCGTCCCTGTAAACTCTGTCTACTTTAAATGGGCTTAGCATTGCGTTAATAGTACATCCAAAGATACCCAAAGTCAATGTCCCCCGAAGCAAATCACAAGAATGTTGGACTTCATTATGACCATTAAACTTCATAATGACCATTAAATCACTGTCATTACTACAGACAGGGTTTCCTGCCAAGGCAGTTACAAAGCAGTTTAAAGAAAATTAAGGAATAAATTTAAAATATACAAGTTCCATTGTTGCCATGGTAACCCCATGTATAAACTACTATGAAGTTCTAAAATAGTTCCTTCTCATGAGATATTAATAACAATTGATACTTCCAACTTAAATTCACGGGTATTGCAGTTCCATGCTGATGATCATACCTATATTATTAACAGCCACGAAAAATGTAACAAAATAGAAAAGTATTAGGCATCTCAAACATACCAACATCATCTTAAACTCCATGGGTCTTCTTCCAAACCACTCAGATAGGAAGACACCTTGGGACCTAAAGTTTGTAAGGGGATAAATTCTTTAAATTCCAAATTCTGGAACTTCACTGGAAACTTCTTCTTTATAGACCTCTTTATGGAAATGTTTACCCAAGGGATATTTCTATCAATAACAGGACTCTTTGCCAAATACAATGGCAAAATTAATAGATGATATCGACATTAATTAAGGGGAAAAGAAGCTGGCTAATAGTTACCAGGTATCAACTATTGCCAGGCACTTCATATAGGCTCACATCATCTGATGAGGCAAACTTTATTCTATAGTTTTTAGATAAGGGAGCCGAGGCTTAGATGAATTATGTTACTTGGACATAACACCCAGCTGGTGAATAGAACTGATACTGGGATCCAGGTACATCTGACTTTAAAGATAAAAGGAGACGTAATGAATATTTGTAGGAAAAATAAATACAAATTTTATAAACAGTCTATTGAAGTGTAAGGAATTAATATTGATCTTTCTTTTTGAGATTCCAGAAAGTTAAACTTTGTCTAAAAACATTTCATGTCCACAGTAATAAAGAAGACAAATTGAGAATAAGCTGCTTTAGCTCCCCCAAGATGGAAATGGCCAAATCTTATGAACAAAGAAAACTCTCTGCTTCAACAGTGAGCAATATTATTTCTCCCATATTTCTGTATTTAAAAGTATTTTTCTATTGAACAGTTACTACTGTGTAAATCAGAAAATAATCACTTAGTTTTAGAGTAAAACAGATATGTATAAAAGTGAAGAAATGGTAGCAGCTGAGCTTAGGAGAGAGGATTCTGCTACTTTATTTACGTATATTTCTATACTCTGTTCTATATTGAACTTTTATTATTTTTATAAATGGATGAAATATAAAGTATGGAAATGAAAAGCATATGTTTACATACATATTAAATAAGGGTACATGGTCTTGGGTCACCAGTCAATATTGCGTTAATGAAATTAATTACTGTATAACAAACTTGAAACAAATTCACAGCCTGCCTCAGCCAGCAAAGTAGAGGATGCTGCTTTATTGAACAGTCTCTGTCTTCCACCATCTTTGATTATACACCTCACTCTGCCATAATAAATAAGACACCAAATTAGCAGGTACATGTCAGCAGTAGCCATTCCCTCTTTATTATCATATGTTCATAATTAGCATTTATACAACAGCCATATGAGAGCTGGTGAAGCCTGAGGCCCAATGGAGAGTGCTTATGGCATTTCCTTATGTCTCTTTCATAATTACAGTAATATATGGCACAGCAGACAGGAGATAAGGGATATTTCATCACTGCAATAACCACCTTCTCAAAAAGCAGTTTCCGTTATCTATAACATATTATATAATACCTATTTTTAAAAGGTAAATGGATGGTGACATCAGCAAGATGACTGAATAAGACATCCCACATTGCATTCCCCCCCCCAACAATAATGATTCAGCAATGACCCACGAACAAAAGTGCCTTTGTTGGAGCTGTGGAATCCAACACCATATGCCAAGGGACCTGGGAGCAGTATCACCCACCTGCGTATTGGGTGACAGGCATACAGACTTTTGTTCCAGCTGCGAATCCTGCAATGTCCTATGAAACAGCACCAACCCTTCTCAGCCACAACCAAGGAGCCCCTGGAGAACACTGTCTTAGACAATCACTCATGGATGAAAGAGATTTTGTGGGAGGCGCCCAGCAGAGGTGTTCCAGCACGCCACTGGAGCAAAAAAATATGAGTTTGGAGGCACTGGAAAGTTTGGATGCATATGAAGAACAGTGTAACTTTATCCACATCACCCTTCCCACAAGACAGCACAGCTCAGTGCCGAAAGAGACCTTCCTCAGCCCCAAATTTCTCTCGCTGAAGAAAGTGACAGCATGTGAGTGACTTCCTGGGTTCTGCAGCTGTGTAAAATGCTGCCATATCTCTCTCACCTCATCCAGAATACTGTGTCATTACTGAACTACAGGGGGATGGGAAGAGCCTGGGAGAGCAGCAGACAGGACTCAGACAGGACTCTCAGAAGGCATTAAAGTGATGCAGATGCTACCAACGGTATTGTGTACCCCATCAAGAAGCCTGTCCAAGAGCCACTAGAGACACCTTGTCCATGGATCCCACCAACTGGCCCATGAGCACGCCCAGCATTCTGCATGCCTCACCCATACACAACCCCACCTTGGGACCAGCTCCCTGTACAGTGCTGAGGGAGAGCTTTGGCAGATAGCTAGCAAGTATGCAAAGAAAACCTGCCCCAAACCGTAGGTTAGGGAGAGACCACAAACTTGAGCTTTAGCACTTTCTCTGGAAAAGCAAAAGGGAGGTTGTCAGCATCCAACCTACTGCATGGCAGGATCAAGGGAAAGCATATAAGCTTAAGAATTCAGCCACAAGAGGGAGCAAGAAGTATGAAGCAAGCTCATACATAGGTCACTACCATGGCTGACAAAAGGTATTTCTCCCCTAAAGTAAGTCATTAGAGACTGGAGGAGGTGACTGCTACTTCAAATGTGAAGACAACAATGCGAGACTTTAAGGAACATGAAAAATCAAGGAAACATGACAGTAACAAAGGATCATAATAATCTTTGAGTAACTAACCCCAAAGACATGGAGATCTGCAATATACCTGGTAAAGAATTCAAAATAGCTTTTCCAAGGAAGCTCAGATAGCTACAAAAACATAAAAACAAAACAAAACAAAACAAGAAAATCCACAGAAAGACAATTCAACAAAATCAGGAACACAATACAGGACTAAAATGAGAAGTATACAAAGATATAGAAATCATAAAAAAGAATCAAACAGAAATTCTGGAGCTGAAGAACAAAATAAATAAAATGCAAAATGCAATAGAGATCATCAACAGAAGAATACGTCAAGCATTTACTAATGCTTACCTATCAATAATTACTCTGAATGTAAATGGATTAAATTCTCCAATCAAAAGGCATACAGTACCTATTGGATGGATTAAAAAAAAAACCAAGGGCTTCCCTGGTGGCGCAGTGGTTGAGAATCTGCCTGCCGGTGCAGGGGACACGGGTTCGAGCCCTGGTCTGGGAGGATCCCACATGCCGCGGAGCAACTAGGCCCGTGAGCCACAGCTGCTGAGCCTGCGCGTCTGGAGCCTGTGCTCCACAACAGGAGAGGCCGCGATAGTGAGAGGCCTGCGCACCGCGATGAAGAGTGGCCCCCGCTTGCCACAACTGGAGAAAGCCCTCGCACAGAAACGAAGACCCAACACACCCAAAAATAAATAAATAAATTTAAAAAAAAAAAAAAAAAAAAAAAAAAACCAAAAAACAGGATCCAATTATATTCTGCTGACAAGAGACTCATTTCAGCTTTAAGAACACACATAGGCTCAACATAAAAGGATGGAAAAAGATATTCCATGCAAGGATAAACCAAAAGAAAGCAGGGTAGCTATATTTTTATCAGACAAAAAAGACTTTAAGGCAAAAACCATAAAAAGAGACAGGGATGATCATTATAGGATGATAACAGGGTAAATTCAGCAGGAAGATATAACAATCATAAATATGTATGCACCCAACACTGGAACACCTAAATATATTAAGCAAATACTTGACAGATCTGAAAGGAGAAATAGCCAATACAATAACAGTAGAGGGCTTCTAGACCCCACTTTCAACAATAGATAGATCATCCGGACAGAAAATCAATAAGTAAACCCTACACTTGAACTATGCTTGAGACCAATAGATCTAACAGATATATACTAAACATTCCATCCAAAGCAGTAGAATACACATTTTCCTCAAGTGCACACGGAGCATTTTCCACATAGATCATATTATATGTCACAAAAAGTCTTAAAAATTTAAGAAGATTGAAATTATACCAAGTATATTCTCTAACCAATGATATAAAACTAAAAATCAACAGGAGGAAAGCTAGAAAATTCACAGATATGGTAAAAAGATACAACACAATCCTGAATAAACAATAGTTCAAAGAAGAAATCAAAAGGAAAATAAAAATATCTTGAAGCAAATAAAAATGGAAGCACAACATACCAAAGCCTGTGGAATGCCATGAAAGCAGTTTGTAGGGGAAGTTTACAGCAATAAATACAAATATTAAGAAACAAGAAAGATGACAAATAAACAACCTAGCTTTACACCTCAAAGCACTAGGAAAAGAAGAACAATCTAAGCCCAAAGATAGCAGAAAGAAGGAAATAACAAAGATCAGAGCATAAATAAATGAATTAGACAACAGAAAAACAATAGAAAAAGTAAACAAAGAATAGAACAATAACAAATAAGGAGACTGAATCAGTAATTGAAAACCTCCAACAGAGAAAAGCCTAGAATCAGAAGGTTTCACAGGTGAATTCTACCAAACATTTAAAAAATAATTAATGCCTATCATTCTCAAACTCTCAAAAAAGTGAAGAAGAGTAAAACACTCCCAAACTCATTTTACGAGGCCAGCATTACGGTGATACCAAAGCCAGGTAAGGACACAAGAAAAACTACACACCAATATACCTGATGAATATAGATGCAAAAATTATCAACAAAACATTAGAAAACAAAGTTCAACAACACATTAAAAGTAGGATTTATCCTTGGGATGCAAGGTTGGTGCAACCCACACAAATCAATTAATGTGATACACCACATTAACAGAATAAAAGATTAAAACCCTATGATTATCTCAATAGATGCAGAAAAATAATTTGAAAAAATACAATATTCTGTCATGATAAAAACTCTCAACATAGTGGATATAGAGAGAACATACCTCAACATAATAAAGGCCATATATGACAAGCCCACAGCTAAAACACACTCAATGGTGAAAAACTGAAAGCTTTTTCCCCTAAAGTCAGGAATAAGACAAGGTGTCCAGTCACACCACACCTATGCAACATAGTATTGGAAGTCCTAGTCAGAGCATCACACCTGGAGGCTTTTTCTAATTGATCCTTGGTCATGCATTATTTCAATTCCAGTACACAATGACTTCCATGTGTCAGGTGCTGTGACTGGTACTGCAGAATACAGCTCAAGGCTGAGCAAGAACCAGCCTGTGCAAGATGCCGGCTTCCTGACCTCTTTCCTCAGCCATTTCTCTTTTACGTGCCTCTATGCTTGGCCCCTTTGCTGAACTGGGTTTGTGCATTTGTTTTTTGTTTTTGTTTAGTTTTGTTTTGTTTTTTAACATCTTTATTGGAGTATAATTGCTTTACAATGTTGTGTTAGTTTCTGCTGTATAACAAAGTGAATCAGCTATACATATACATATATCCCCATATCCCCTCCCTCTTGCATCTCCCTCCCAGCCTCCCTATCCCACCCCTCTAAGTGGTCACAAAGCACCGAGCTGATCTTCCTGTGCTATGTGGCTGCTTCCCACTAGCTATTTTACATTTGGTAGTGTATATATGTCCATGCCACTCTCTCACTTCGTCCCAGCTTACCTTCCCCCCCACCCCGTGTCCTCAAGCCCATTCTCTACATCTGCGTCTTTATTCCTGTCCTACCCCTAGGTTCATCAGGACCATGTTTGTTTGGTTTTTTTTAGATTCCATATCTATGTGTTAGCATACAGTATTTGTTTTTCTCTTTCTGACTTACTTCACTCTGTATGACAGTCTCTAGGTCCACCCACCTCACTACAAATAACTCAACTTTGTTTCTTTTTAATGGCTGAGTAATATTCCATTGTATATATGTGCCACATCTTCTTTAACCATTCATCTGTTGATGGACACTTAGGTTGCTTCCATGTCCTGGCTATTGTAAATAGAGCTGCAATGAACACTGTGGTACATGACTCTTCTAGAATTATGGTTTTCTCAGGGTATATGCCCAGTAGTGGGATTGCTGAGTCATATGGTAGTTCTATTTTTAGTTTTTTAAGGAACCTCCATACTGTTCTCCATAGTGACTGTATCAATTTACATTCTAACCAACAGTGCAAGAGGGTTCCCTTTTCTCCACAGCTTCTCCAGCATTCATTGTTTGTAGATTTTTTTGATGATGGCCATTCTGACCAGTGTGAGGTGATACCTAATTGTAGTTTTGATTTGCATTTCTCTAATGATTAGTGATGTTGAGCAGCTTTTCATGTGCTTGTTGGCAATCTGTATATCTTCTTTGGAGAAATGTCTATTTAGGTCTTCTGCCCATTTTTGGATTGGGTTGTTTGTTTTTTTGATACTGAGCTGTATGAGCTGCTTGTATATTTTGGAGATTAATCCTTTGTCAGTTGCTTCATTTGTAAATATTCTCTCCCATTCTGAGGGTTGTCTTTTCATCTTGTTTACGGTTTCCTTTGCTGTGCAAAAGCTTTTAAGTTTCATTAGGTCCCATTTGTTTATTTTTGTTTGTATTTCCATTCCTCTAGGAGGTGGGTCAAAAAGGATCTTGCTGTAATTTATGTCATAGAACGTTCTGTCTATGTTTTCCTCTAAGAGTTTTATAGTGTCTGGCCTTACATTTAGGTCTTTAATCCATTTTGAGTTTATTTTTGTGTTTGGTGTTAGGGAGTGTTCTAATTTCATTCTTTTACATGTAGCTGTCCAGTTTTCCCAGCATCACTTATTGAAGAGACTGTCTTTTCTCCATTGTATATTCTTGCCTCCTTTATCAAAGATAAGTTGACCATATGTGCATGGGTTTATTTGTTTGGTTTTTTGAGCACCACATACTTCTGATCCTTAGCATATATTTTTGCTGTGTTTTGCACAAGGTGATCGAAATTCCCATCCTAGGCTTTCTGTAAGTTATTGCTTTGTCATTTTTCTTTTCTTTCTAACAAGGCTCAGGTTTTGTCAAGATTCTCTTTTCTAAAATAGAACTACTTCAAAACATAAGTAGTTTTTAAAAATCTTTTTCTTTACGTATCATTATTTTGATATACACAATGGTAAAAAAAAAAAACAAACACAGAAAAGGTTCTGGGCTTAGAAAAAGTATTCTGTGAAATTTTGCATGTAGTTCTTGAAGACTTAAAACTTGGGCATAGATAGCCTTAGAAACAGATGAAAGACAGGCATTTTACTGTTCTGTAAAGTGGTCTGAGTGTGCAGGTGCCCTCTGTTCTGGAGTGTCTGATGTCCATCCTTATGAACTCACATGCTTTGTTGGTTGGTTTGTGTTTCAGGCTACAGGATCTGGTTCTTGTTTTTAATGAGCAAGTTTTTGAAAATCAGGAGACGTCAACTTAAAGAGCAAACAAAAAACAGTCTAGATTCTGAGAGCCTCTTCAAAGATCAGAGAATGGGCCGCCCCAGTGTAGCCACAAAAGGAGTGGGGCTGGGCCTAGCTGCCTCCTCTCAGCAGGGCAGGAGTACCCCATCAGTGACACACACACATTTGTATCACCTGCTGGCTCCTGGGTACTTCCAAGTCTTCATCTCCTGCCAAGGGATGATATCTAAAATATTTACCAGCCCACAGTGGCCCAGCCACTGCCCCATCTGAACAGACACCTACTGGAAAAGGGTCCTGGATGCTTGTAACTGTGGTGCATGTTAACCCTTTAGTTGCTGGACCGTATGGCAGTGCAAGGGTCCCCAAAGGAGGGGTTAAGTTGGTGGGAACAGCAGGGAGTACAGAGGGACAGGTGCTCTTGAGCTGAAGTTCAGCCCTGCCTATACTGAAGCAGAGTCGCATCTCGCCAGAACTCCTGGCACAGCTGATCCAGAGTGGATTTCGCCTCACTTAAGAAGTGTAGTTAAAGATCTGCTAATTCTCTTCCATTCCACATCCACCCTAGGACAATGGAAATCAAGCTAGAGACAGGTAAAACTAAGGGGAGGGCCAGAACTGGACTGTAGACAAGGACTTTTCTGTATCTGGACAGAAACGGTGTGTTATGACAAGCCATAAAAACCCTGCAGGAGCATGTAGCCCACTTATTAAGCTGACATTCCCCTAAGAAGCTTTAGGAAAAAAATCAGTTTTCTAAATTCCCAGCATACACTACAAGACTGTTAATATCTTATTCAGAAAGCATTAGGCTCAACTCCCAGGCCACACATTTCTATGGAGGAACTTTCTGGTTAGGTTTCAAAAATATTTGCTTCATTTTAATTGATTTTTCTACATCCAAGAAACAGAAAAAGCTCATATTATAAATACATAGAAACTGCTTTCAGGCAATAAAGTATATGATAAAATGGCTAAAATCAACATCTGGTAACATAATACAGCAATTAAATTTTAAATAATGGCAAAAAACAAATTTAGGGTGGCCCAGCTAATCAATTATATTTGCTTTTAACTCTCCTATTTATCTCATGATGCTATCAATATGAGATACATATTGATCTCATAATTAAGAAGCTAGGTAGCTCCTGGACTTCCCTGGTGGCACAGTGGTTAAGAATCCGCCTGCCAGTGCAGGGGACATGGGTTTGAGCCCTGGTCCGGGAAGATCCCACATGCCGCGGAGCAACTAAGCCCGTGCGCCACAACTACTGAGCCTGTTCTCTAGAGTCCACGAGCCACAACTACTGAGCCTGTGTGCCACAACTACTGAAGCCTGTGCACCTAGAGCCCATGCTCCGCAACGAGAGAAGCCACGGCAATGAGAAGCACGGGCACCACAACCAAGAGTAGCCCCAGCTGGCCGCAACTAGAGAAAGCCAGCGCACAGCAAAAAAGACCCAACACAGACAAAACTTAATTAATTAATTAATTAATTAAATTTTTAAAAAAGAAGCTAGGTAACTCCTTAATTAGGAAATTATTTCTAATGTATTAAAAGTTATTTTTAGAACTGGTTTCATGTAAGAAAAAAATCAGACAGCTGTGGACAGTAATTTGATACTCTTACTTACCGCATTCTGGTCTCAAGCTCCATTTTAATCACTGTGCCCTCAGGCCCCAAACTATTATCCCCTGGGTCAAATTTAGCTGGGAAGTAAATTTTATTAAGCAGGTTTGGTGCTTGAAAAAAACAACATGAGAATGCTTTAGGTGGGGCCTGCTCAGTTGTGTAAAACGTCAGCAGTTCTTACCTACTTAACCCATCCCACAGCTACCTTTGATGGTTTCACTCATTGGTGTTGTCTGTTTGGCCCCCTGAAGTCCAATGACTGACAGGCAAAGGAAGACAACTGCATGGTGACATGGTTGACAAGCCATAGATTCAAAAGAAGGAACTGGGGTTATTCAGCCAGGAGACAAAAAGGCATCTTGGGATTTCAAAGGTTTTAGAAGATGAAGAGAAGACATATTCGGATAAGAGATTCTCAAAATGAGAATCAGCATCATCAAGATAAACCAGGAATGTGTTAGAAATGCAAAGTTTCAGGCCTATCCTCACATTTACAGAAAATCAGAAATTCTAGGGTGGGGACAGTAATTTGTTTTACCCTCCAGGTGATTCTGATGCACATAAATGTTTGAGAACCACTTTCCTAGATGCAAAAAGAACAACCAGGAAAAAAATAGGTAGAAATCACAAGACAAGATATTTCAGTTTATGGTAAAGAACTTTCAATCAAAACCTTTTAAATGCCCCAGATTAAATATGGCAGATGGGAGAATTGGGAATAAATTCCCCAACACTGAAAGTGTCAACCAGAGCCAGAAAAGATTCAAATAGCAGTGCTATTTTGACTTGGATGAACTCAAAGGAATTTTCTAATCAGAATAGTCAACAATTCCAGGATCCTAAGTTCTCACAGCTCTGACTCCCAGCACGGGAGAAGAAGCACTGTTAACCATAAAAGCAGATGAGAAGCACAACGAAAATGAATACACTGTACGAATAGCTGCAAGGGAGGCTAACAACTTGTTAATTTCAGAGCCTCATGAAACTTCTTTTAAAATTATCTTCTTTTTTGTAGAATATACTGTCAGAGGGCCCATTAAAAAACACAAGTATAGGCAAAATCTGTTTGCGTAAAAGAGAGAAAAAATTGAGGATGTAACTACGAGGAGCAATTCTGGAGGTTGAGCTAATGAAGTCTGCAGCCACCATCTTACAGAATCATTTGGAGGAAAGCAGAGCATTCACAGAAATAAATTAGTGAAGTCCTTAAACAGAGGGGGAAATGTTTGTATATGCATGATGACTGGTGAACACTGTGAATTCAGAAGTGGGCATCCCTACACAAAAGATCTGGGGAGCTCTACAAAGGGCCCCACTGAGGCTAGCTGGTACAGGCACAGCTGCCTATCCCAGGCTGGGGCAACACCTCCCCAGTTCATTAGTTTTCATCAGAAGGACCTAACGATTGCCATTCGTATAATATTTTTGGATGCAGTATATCTTCATGTTAAAGTTAGCAGGGTAGTAAACTATTATCCTTATTAAAAGGATGGAATTGAGTATTCTCAATTGATCTGTATTTGTCTCTTTAAGAAGCTGAACCAGAGAATTGCACAGATAACTTTACAGGTTGGCCATGTTTCTCTGATTTGCCTCTTATAGTCAAGATTCTAGTGTCCAGAGGTCAACTTAAGCTAAAGCAACTAGGTAAGTAGGCACCTTATGGACTTTCAGGTGCCCTACTTACCACGTTACAGAGGCAGGCAGGTCAAGCCTGAATCGGGTGTTTAAGGATCCCAGAGGAAATCAAATGTGAGATTAAATGCAAGCTGCACCACTTACAGCTACTCAGACAAATCACAGATCTTCCATCTATAAAATAAGGGTAACAGTCATACCTATTCCATATGATTGTTGGGAGAGAATGGTCAGCATTCAGTATATGTTAGTTATTTATAAGTGGTTCTCGGGGTCTGCTTACTCCAATCTGATCTGATACAAAGACTGATGACCCTCAATCTGCAAACTGGACCTACCCAGTTCCTAAAGAATTCTGAGAAAGCCTGGAAATACATCAGGAGCTTAGGACAGTGGTCTGGCACCCATGTGGGTGAAAGTCCGAGTACTACAACTCCCACTAAGCAGTAACTGTTGTTCTGTTCTTTTCTTCTATAGGAGACTGGGGCCCAGAGTCTCTTCACTTTTGTCAGCTTCTGTCACCAGGCTTCACTCTCTATCAGAGAAGCCTCCACTCTCTTGGTCAACTGTGTAAATCACATCCCAGGCCCTGTGATGAAGACCAAAAACAATTATCTTTGCAAGCAGCCTGGGGTTACCCATCAGGGAGGTCATAACCAGCTTAGACCAGGCAGGTTATGAGTTATTCTCTCACCTCCTCCTATATCCCAAGTACCAAAGGCAAAGAAGGTATTGCTGTGTGTTTGTGTGCATGAGCAAGGCATATTATGGTCAATATTATTATTGGACTTCCCTTTTATCCACTGAGGAATTTTAAGAACTGAGACAAATACAGTATATACCCTGCATCTCCCCATAAAGCATAAGGGCACAAGCTACTGCGGAGAGTCTTACGGCAAATGATTGTTCTGTAGAGTTTTAGGCAGGAAACACGCCTTTACAGTTTGTCACCCAAATGGTACATGAAGTCTGAATTTCAACAGTCCACACTTCTTGAATGGCTAAGCCTTGTGAATCTCCTGCGTGATGCTCACCACCTCACTTACTAGAGATGATAAATCAGAATTCAGGAGCCGAGACGAATAACACAGAGATCACTTGCAATGTATTTCCAGGATAAAATTCCAGACACACTGAATGGTATTTGAAGTAGGATATATACTAAAATACTGAAATATTCAGTTCTTTATAAACAATTCCAGCCTTGTAGTTAGAATTTTAGTAGGATCTGGAAATAGGCAGGTTCTATAACTGTGTTTTACAGTCTTTGTCTCTGCATTCTCTTTGGTAGAAGCAGAACTAGACTTTAAATATTTGCATTGATGGTTAATATTGAAAAAAGTATTTTCCTAAGCAGGGCGCTATCAAAAATAGTTTGATACATGCCTTTTGTCAAGATTTGAGGAGTTTAACTCAGTCATAAAATATTTCCTGGTGGCCACTCTAAGCAAATATGATTTTAACACGTTGTCCACCTCGGTGACAAGGCGTTGGCTAGTCATGTTTGAGTTTTGTATGGTTCACTGGCCTTCAAGGTTATCTAACTCTTTACCATTGTTCCCTGTGGAGAGGGATGCCCACTAAAGAATACGAACAAGATACTACTTGATGTGTATTCAGAAGAGCCGTGTTCTGGGATTCTTCCAAGTTTGCTCTAGACATTTCCATTTTATCCATGAAAGACTTACTATACTAGCTGAACAGAACTGCATGTGCCAAATTATTTCAGCTGGAGTTGGCTATAGTACCAGAGCAGTATTAATGAAGTAATTAGCTCACAGCACACATCAAACTAATCATAGAGCTTTTCAAGATAAATGTAAAATGGACATTGGGACTTCCCTGGTGGCGCAGTGGTTGGGAATCCGCCTGCCAGGTCAGGGGACACGGGTTCGGTCCCTGGTCCGGGAAGATCCCACGTGCTGTGGAGCAACTAAGCCCGTGCACCACAACAAGTGAGCCCACGTGCCGTAACTACTGAAGCCCGCGCACCTAGAGCCCATGTTCTGCAACAAGAGAAGCCACCACAATGAGAAGCCCGTGCACCACAACGAAGAGTAGCCCGCCTTGCCACAACTAAAGAAAGCCCACGTGTAGCGACGAAGACCCAACGCAGCCATAAATAAATAAATATTTTTTAAAAAATGTAAAGTGGACATCAAAGAAAAAAATTCCTATGTGATACAAAATTAATAATACCAATAATAAAACCACTGGTGTTTTAAGTTGATGCTGAAGCCATCATACAAGCACCTATGGCTCCTTCTCATGTATATTATCCTTTTGCTTCTCACAAAAATCTTGGGAGAACACATGAGCTTTGACATTTCCAGTTTACAGCTGAGTACTCTGAAGATCCTCAGGCTTAAAGAAGAAGGTCAAATATACTATATATGTATGCTGAAGTGTATTTCTTGTTGAAGTTTACCAGTTTGGGACCAATCAGAAACTAGGCAAATATTTGGTAGTTCCTTTCACTTATGAAAGCAAGCACGATTTTCCATTCAGAGCTAGCAAAGATGGCATTTCACCTTACCAGTTCCTCGTGGCCTGAGGTCTGGGGAAGCACACCATACTCAGCTCCAGCATACACATGGAGCCAGCCACAAGAAGGAGAATGCCTTCACTTCAGCAACTGATTGCAACACTAGCGCCCAGCAGCGTCAGGGCAATGCAAAACGATGCACACCACTGCTTCCCTTTTGAAGCCATATCCCTTCACTAGCTACTGGGTTGCTGTCCCATATGTACAGCAGTAGTTTTAAAAAAAGAGTGGGATAAGAAAGATGGAAACACTACTTCCATAGAAGAATGAATTCAATTCTCAAAAGGAATAGGAAAGAGAACGGGACTAGCACTTATTGTATGCCAGCTTTGTCTTGGGTGCATTACAATTACTATCCAATTCAGCCCTTCCAAGAAACCAGTTAGAAGCATTTTATATCCCCTCTTCATACATGAGGAAACAAAAGATCAGAAGTAACTGATATGCTTATGTCACAAACGTCACACAGATCTTCAGTGGCAGAAGCAAGAGTCACACAGACTATCTGAATCTAGAGACAAAGTTTTTTCTACTTTTATACTTCCTTTTCAAAAACTGATGTGTGTCTGTGGGGGAGGGGCTGAGCATTGCTCTCCTAGATTTACTTTTCTCAAAATGATTGATATGGAGTTGATTTGTTTCTCTGGAATTTTATTACATTCCTTCTTTTTATTAATTAGCCTGTGAGACTACTCTCCTTTAACTGAAGATTATACCAGAATAGTTGCTAATCGTCACAAATACAAGTGAGGCCATTTCTTACCTAGGGGGAGGTTGGCCATGTGTCCTGGGTGTTGTGGCCCATTTCAATACACAGGTCACAAATCCTGGGACACGTGAGCACAGGAGACATCTGAAGCAGGTGCTTTCCTGACCCAAGGGACCAATTCCCATTAGAGCTGCTTCAAAGATCACTTAATAGAAGATAGATGTGGCCGGGGTAGAAACACGGTGTGGAATAGATGAATGCTTGTTTTACATACCTTAAATCAACCACATAGTCGTTGACAAGGTAATTAAACAAAAGTCCCAAGTGAATAAGAGCACAGAAGAAATCATAAGGGTCAAATTTCATGAAGGCAGAGAATATCAGAGTATAAAAGGAGAAAGCAATTAATATTTTCTGAATACCTAGAGTATTTCTAAGTCTGGTACCTCTGCCCTTTCATTTAACCCTACGAGATATACATAATTATCCCATTTATACAGACAATGGACTAAGTGGCAGTAAATGAAGGCCCCAGGACTACCTGACTCCAGATTCCATGTCTTGCCACTAAATCATATTGACTCCGATGGGCAAACAGATGACCAACTACTGATACAAATTGATTCACCTGCTTAGAACAAATACAACACAAGAGGCAACTTTTAAACAAGAATATGGGCAGAACCTAGACCAGAAACTTTCAATATAGGCACCGCTGTGCTTACTACACCAACCATTGAATTGAATTGCATTGAATTGCACATTATGTAATCACAGTAACCCACTGAAAAGTAGCACACTTAATCGTGCTCAAAAAGGCTAATAGTTTTGGTCCAGCTTGAGGCATTTAAACCTACCCATACGTTCTATTTCAAACGCTACACATTAGTAAGTGACATTTCGAATTCTCAGTAATATCCCTGGCTCATCCTTACTGTCTTCAGTTCATGGGTATTTGGTCTCTTCTCCCTGCTTTCTGGTTTCCTTGCTCTATGCCTTGACTCCAGAACCTGCCTTTGGCCTTTTGGTCTTTGTAACATTTGGATATCAGTCTGCACCTTCAACTATGGCCTGATCTAAGTTTATTTCATTCATTACTCTTCTGCTTTTGGAGCCTTTTAGTCTTCGTGGTCTTCAGAGGCAGCACACACCTTATTCCTGACTCTGGAACCTCTCTCAGTAGGACAGCCCCCAGCACCTCCAAGAGAAAGATAATATTTTTGTCATAGAATTTTCTATTGTAAATGTCTTCTTCTTTACTGTCCATAATGCCTTGCCATGTTTACTGATCCTTCCCTGAACTTAGCTGAACACAGAATAATAGATGCCCAAGGGGACCCTACTTCTATACACCCTGAGCCCAGTATAAACATAGAAATTCACATGCAAAGGAGAGGCAGCAAACGGAAGCACATGTTCCCACTGTTCCCAATGTACACCTATGCTCACCCTCTCTCTCGGCCCAGGACCACATTCTGAACCCCAAAATTCTCAGGACCACTTCTGCCTTCCTTGCAGGTGCCTGGCACTGTCCCATCTGACTACCTATTATTTCAATCAATTCTCCTCCCTGTATATGCATTTGTTTGTTTGTTTGCTTGTTTCCCCCAGGAGGGTCAGACATTAGACAGCAGACTGAATACTGCCACATCTGAAAGGATCAACTAACGCAATAATCATTAGCATTCACAACTGCTTCATTCCCGGAATACAAGTCTTTGGGATAATTAATCCTGAAGCCACATTTTTTTTCAATGTTCTGTAATAGGATATTCTTAGATGAATTAGGTAAGAACTACCAGTAAAGCTTGATAAAATGCAGATGCTTGGCCTCACCCTGTAATAACCAATTCAGAGTTCATCTTGGTAGGGTTTGACAGTAAGCTTTCTAAATATGCTTTGTTTTTCTTTTTAAGCAGCATAAAGTGTGAGAACCTCTGGTTAGGTAAATAACAAACCACCAGCAGCTGGGAAATCTCCCAGAGAAAGGCATGCATCTTTGGAAGAGGGGGAAAAGAACAGGTGAAGTGCATCAGTGTAGCTCCTGCAATGCTGCCAACTTAGGGTGTTCATGTGTCTGGTTAGTGGCATAGTTTAAGGAGGTAAATGTTTTTTGGGGAAGAAAATTAGTTACCTAATTCTGCTTTTTTATTTCAGTTGTTATTTACAATAAAAGTGATGAGAAGGAATTCTAGCATCCATGATGATTTGGCAGAATTATGCAACTTATAAAAACATAGAATGTGTGTGTGTGTGTGTGTGTGTGTGTGTGAAATGTTAGGACAGGTTTGTGGGGGTCATTACTGTAAATCTACTGCCCAGGACTCAACAGTTGTATAGTAAATAGACAAGTTGTTTCACCACTAGAGTCACAAAATGAGGCCTGTGCTGTGGGGTTTCAAGAGAAAAGATGTGATCAGCAGAGTGTTTGCTAAGTGATGATTTCCTCCAGCCTTCTTTCTGGAAAACCCAACTCTACAGTATGCAGTACAAAAGGGTGAGGTAAACAGGCCCCATGTGGCAGGATACCCTGAGAGCATCCCTACTGCGTTCAGTCTGCAGGTCGCAGAAATGAAACAGCTCCTTCAACTCAGCATAAAATGATGGCCCAAATGCCTGGCAAGTGTTTAGTTCCAAAGAATCACCTAAAAGCACATTTACAATGGAAGAAATCAGGAGAAATCTGTAGAAATTCGTTCCTTGAATCATTAAAAGAACAAAGAGGAAGAATATGAATTATAAACACAAACTGGATTATGTACCCACATAATCCTATGATAGTAATAGAGTTAATGTCTACCTGTTTGAAGCTTAATCCTTTTTTATTCTCCATCCTTCACTCTAGTAAATATCACTTTTCAGGAAAATTGTTTTCTCTCTCTTTTTGGAAAGACAGAAAAGTCCTTCAGCCGGTTCCTGAAACCTACCATACTTCCTTATATAAAAAAAAAAATACACACACACACACATATATACATATGTATGTGTGTATACATACACTTGGGTACAGATATTTCAAGATAATGAAAACTGATGAGTCAAAGAAATTATAGAATTGACCTGTATCCATTTATACACAATGAAAATAAACCTACGCAAGGCTAACATATCCAGTGTTCTCTATTTTAAGGTCTTTTTAGAACTACTCCAATAGTGATATTATCAGTATAAAATGGTATCCATTTGATGGAAGTGTGAAGTCTGGGGCCAAGAGACAGACTGACATTATTTCTGCTGAGACTAGAAGTCATAAATTATTCTTGTGTCTTAATTTTTGGACAGCAGCTTAATAAAATGAATTAATAAATAAAATGCCACCTATCAAACAATATTGCATCAGGCAACTTAAAGACAATTTGTCCAAGTTTCAACAAACTGACAATTTAAAGAGTGAACTCTTTAGTGTGCTTTGCTTCGTGCATATAATTATTGATTGGGAAGCCACTGTCAAATGGGACCTCTGCCTTGAAAATCCTTAGAGGGTTCTCTAGTAGCTAAGAAAAATACAAAAATGTTTAAAACCAGATAAAGAGTGAAAGTTTCTATAGATCTGAAATGAGTGGCCAATCAATAAAATAACGAGTAAAGGGAGGTGTGTCGATACTTAGCTAGGGAGTTCGAATCTTTACAGAAATAATAGGAAAGTTGACTATGAAAAATTAAAACATATATTTGAAATATTTTTATCAATTCCACCATAAACACTGTTGATCTGTTAGCCTGATAGAAAAATAGCGTATGCAGTTTTTGATTCAGGTGCTAGGTCGTATTTGAAAAAGAATTAAAAATCTTATTAAAACAGAAATAATAGTTGAAATCCTGTTGTATACAAAAAAAAATATTCAGAGATTAACTCACAAATCTGGTGATCCATCTAAACATAAATATTTAAAATAATTTTCTGGTTGTTGCACATTGCCTTAATGTTTGCCTAACCTTCCAATATAAAGGATTTTAAGGTAAGGATGAAACAAGTTGTGAATTTTGGAGGGGACATTTTTGAGTACAGCACTTTCCCTAGCTTCTAATAAATGGAATCTTCAAAGGAAAAATTATATATATGTATATTTTTGTGTGTGTGCTGCACTAGTCACTTTGGCTTAGACTTAGTCCATTCCAGAATGTTATTTCAGAATGTTATTAGCATATTTATTCTCTCCTTAAAGACTTCAACAATAGTGTAACTGTCATAATATTGAGAAAGCTTGATGGCTCCGAAAGAAAAACAAAAACAATGGTAATATAGTTTACAGCCAGGACAATGAAAATGTAACTGTAAGCTTTATTAACAGTTTACTTGTATCTAGTTACTTCACTACAATTAAAGCAACAAATACTACAACAAAAGTATGTGACAAGGGAAAATGAGAGGGGATTTGCTCAAGACAGTGGAGTAGAAGGACGTGCGCTCACGCCCTCTTGCGAAAGCACCAAAACACAACTAAATGCTGAACACTCATTGACAGGAAGACACTGGAACTCACCAAAAAAGATACCCCACATCCAAAGACAAAGGAGAAGCTGCAGTGGGACAGTAGGAGGGGTGCAATCACAATAAAATCAAATCCCATAACCGCTGGGTGGGTGACTCACAAACTGCAGAACAATTATACCACAGAAGTCCACCCACTGAAGTGAAAGTACTGAGTCCCATGTCAGGCTTCCCAACCTGGGGGTCCGGCAACGGGAGGAGGAATTACCAGAGAATCAGACTTTAAAGGCTAGCGGGATTTGATGGTAGGACTTCGACAGGACTGAGGGAAACAGAGACTCCACTCTTGTAGGGCACACACAAAGTACTGTGCACATCAGGACCCAGGGGGAAGGGGCATTGACCCCATAGGAGACTGAACCAGATCTACTTGCTAGTGTTGGAGAGTCTCTTGCAGAGGTGGGGGGCGGCTGTGGTTCACTGCAGGGACAAGGACACAGGCAGCAGAAGTTCTGGGAAGTACTCCTTGGCATGAGCTCTCCTGGAGTCTGCCATTAGCCCCACCAAAGAGCCTGTAGCCTCCAGTGCTGGGTCGCCTCAGGTCAAACAACCAACAGGGAGGGAACTCAGCCCCACCCATCAGCAGACACGCGGATTAAAGTTCTACTGAGCTCTGCCCACCAGAGCAACCCCCAGCTCTATGCATCACCAGTCCCTCCCAACAGGAAGCTTGCACAAGCCTCTTAGATAGCCTCATACACCAGAGGGCAGACAGCAGAAGCTAGAAGTACAATCCTGCAGCCTGTGGAACGAAAACCACATTCACAGAAAGATAGACAAGATGAAAAGGCACAGGACTATGCATCAGATGAAGGAACAAGATAAAACCCCAGAAAAACAACTAAATGAAGTGGAGATAGGCAACCTTCCAGAAAAAGAATTCAGAATAATGATAGTGAAGATGATCCAGGACCTCGGAATAAGAATGGAGGCAAAGATCGAGAAGATGTAAGAAATGATTAACAAAGACCTAGAAGAATTAAAGAACAAACAAACAGAGATGAACAATACAATAACTGAAATGAAAACTACACTAGAAGGAATCAATAGCAGAATAACTGAGGCAGAAGAACGGATAAGTGACTTGGAAGACAGAATGGTGGAATTCACAGCTGTGGAACAGACTAAAGAAAAAAGAATGAAAAGAAATGAAGACAGCCTAAGAGACCTCTGGGACAACATTAAACACAACAACATTCGCATTATAGGGGTCCCAGAAGGAGAAGAGAGAGAGAAAGGACCAGAGAAAATATTTGAAGAGATTATAGTCGAAAACTTCCCTAACATGGGAAAGGAAATAGCCACCCAAGTCCAGGAAGCGCAGAGAGTCCCATACAGGATAAACCCAAGGAGAAACACGCCGAGACACATAGTAATCAAAGAGGCAAAAATTAAAGACAAAGAAAAATTATTGAAAGCAGCAAGGGAAGAACGATAAATAACATACAAGGGAACTCCCATAAGGTTAACAGCTGATTTCTCAGCAGAAACTCTACAAGCCAGAAGTGAGTGGCCTGATATATTTAAAGTGATGAAAAAGAAGAACGTACAACCAAGATTACTCTACCTGGAATGCATCTCAGTCAAATTCGACAAGGAAATCAAAAGCTTTACAGACAAGCAAAAGCTAAGAGAATTCAGCACCACCATACCAGCTCTACAACAAATGCTAAAGGAAGTTCTCTAAGTGGGAAACACAGGAGAAGAAAAGGACCTACAAAAACAAACCCAAAACAATTAAGAAAATGGTAATAGGAACATACATATAGACAATTACCTTAAATGTGAATGGATTAAATGCTCCAACCAAAAGACACAGGCTCGCTGAATGGATACAAAAACAAGACCCATATATATGCTGTCTACAAGAGACTCACTTCAGACCTAGGGACACATTCAGACTGAAAGTGAGGGGATGGAGAAAGATATTCCATGCAAATGGAAATCAAAAGAAAGCTGGAGTAACAATACTCATGTCAGATAAAATAGACTTTAAAATAAAGAATGTTACAAGAGACAAGGAAAGACACTACATAATGATCAAGGGATCAATCCAAGAAGAAGATATAACAATTATAAATATATATGCACCCAACATAGGAGCACCTCAATACATAAGGCAACTGCTAAGAGCTGTAAAAGAAAAAATCGACAGTAACACAATACAACTTTAACACCTCATTTACACCAATGGACAGATCATCCAGACAGAAAATTAATAAGGAAACACAAGTTTTAAATGACACAATAGACCAGATAGATTTAATTGATATTTACAGGACATTCCATCTGAAAACACCAGATTACACTTTCTTCTCAAGTACACATGGAATATTCTCCAGGATAGATCACATCCTGAGTCACAAATCAAACCTCAGTAAATTTAAGAAAACTGAAATCATATCAGGCATCTTTTCCAACCACAACGCTATGAGATTAGAAATCAATAACAGGAAAAAAAATGTAAAAAACACAAACACATGGAGGCTAAACAATGTTACTAAATAACCAAGAAATCACTGAAGAAATCAAAAAATACCTAGAGACAAATGACAACGAAAATACAACAATGCAAAACCTATGGGGTGCAGCAAAAGCAGTCTAAGAGGGAAGTTTATAGCAATACAATCCTACCTCAAGAAACAAGAAAAATCTCAAATAAACAATCTAAGCTTACACCGAAAGGAACTAGAGAAAGAAGAACAAACAAAACCCAAAATTAGTAGAAGGAAAGAAATCATAAAGATCAGAGTAGAAATAAATGAAATAGACACAAAGAAAACAAGAGCGAAGATCAATAAAACTAAAAGCTGGTTCTTTGAGAAAAACAAAATTAATAAACCTTTAGCCAGACTCATCAAGAAAAAGAGGGAGAGGACTCAAATCAACAAAATTAGAAATGAAAAAGGCGAAGTTACAATGGACATCGCAGAAATACAAAGCATCCTAAGAGACTACTACAAGCAACTCTATGCCAATAAAATGGACAACCTGGAAGAAATGGACAAATTCTTAGAAAGGTATAACCTTCCAAGACTGAACGAAATTCTTTGGAAGGTATAACCTTCCAAGACTGAAGGAAATCAGGAAGAAATGGAAAATATGAACAGACCAATCACAAGTAATGAAATTGAAACTGTGATTAAAAGTCTTCCAACAAACAAAAGTCCAGGACCAGATGTCTTCACAGGTGAATTCTATCAAACATTTAGGGAAGACCTAACACCCATCCTTCACAAACTCTTCCCAAAAATTGCAGAGGAAGGAACACTCCCAAACTCATTCTATGAGGCCACCATCACAATGATACCAAAGCCAGACAAAGATACTACAAAAAAAGAAAATTACAGGCCAATATCACTGATGAATATAGATGCAAAAATCCTCAACAAAATACTAGCAAACAGAATCCAACAACACATTAAAAGGATCATACACCATGATCAAGTGGGATTTATCCCAGGGATGCAAGGATCTTCAGTATATGCAAATCAATCAAGGTTATACACCATATGAACAAATTGAAGAATAAAAACCATATGATCATCTCAATAGATGCAGAAAAAGCTTTTGACAAAATTCAACACCCATTTATGATAAAAGCCCTGCAGAAAGTGGGCATAGAGGGAACCTACCTCAACGTAACAAAGCCTATATGTGACAAACCCACAGCAAACATCATTCTCAATGGTCAAACACTGAAAGCATTTCCTCTAAGATCAGGAACAAGACAAGGATGTCCACTCTCACTAGTATTATTCAACATAGTTTTGGAAGTCCTAGCCACGGCAATTGGAGAAGAAAAAGAAATAAAAGGAATCCAAATTGGAAAAGAAGAAGTAAAACTGTCACTGTTTGCAGATAACATGATATTACACATAGAGAATCCTAAAGTTGCCACCAGAAAACTACTAGAGCTAATCAATGAATTTGGTAAAGTTGCAGGATACAAAATTAATGCACAGAAATCTCTTGCATTCCTATACACTTTTGTCCTATAACAACAAAAGATCAGAAAGAGAAATTAAGGAAACAATCCCATTCACTGCTGCAACAAAAAGAATAAAATACCCAGGAACAAACCTACCTAAGGAGGTAAATGCCCTGTACTCAGAAAAGTATAAGACACTGATGAAAGAAATCAAAAATGACACAAACAGATGGAGAGGTATACCATGTTCTTGTTTGGAAGAATCAATATTGTGAAAACGACTATACTACGCAAAGCAATCTACAGATTCAATTCAATCCCTATCAAATTACCAATGGCATTTTTTACAGAACTAGAATTAAAAAATCTTAAAATTTGTATGGAGACACAAAAGACCCCAAATAGCCAAAGCAATCTTGAGGGAAAAAAACGGAGCTGGAGTAATCAGACTCCCTGACTTCAGACTATACTACACATCTACAGTAAGCAAGACAGTATGGTACTGGCACAAAAACAGAAATATAGATCAATGGAACAGGATAGAAAGACCAGAGATAAACCCATGCACCTATGGTCAACTAATCTATGACAAAGGAGGCAAAGCGATACAATGGACAAAAGACAGTCTCTTCAATAAGTGGTGCTGGGAAAACTGGACAGCTACATGTAAAAGAATGAAATTAGAACCCTCCCTAACACCATACACAAAAATAAACTCAAAATGGATTAAAGACCTAAATGTAAGACCAGACACTATAAACCTCTTAGAGAAAAACATAGGAAGAACACTCTTTGAAATAAATCACAGCAAGATCTTTTTTGACCCACCTCCTAGAGTAATGGAAATAAAAACAAAAATAAATAAATGGGACCTAATGAAACTTAAAAGCTTTTGCATAGCAAAGGAAACTATAAAGACGAAAAGACAACCCTCAGAATGGGAGAAAATATTTGCAAACGAATCAATGGACACAGGATATAAATAAATAAATAAATAAATAAATAAATAAATAAAGCAACAAATCTTACCACAGTCCTACCATTCTAATGTCACCAGTTACACCAAGTACAAGGATATTAGAATCTTTCATGTGATATAACGTCATTAAGCACAAATATACTGGGGTATGATGGTGTCATTTATAAACTTAACTGCTCCATATTTTCCATGTTGGTTCAATACATTAATGACTCTGACGCATCTTAAATGCAAATTAATAACCAGAAACAAAAAGTTACTGCTGAAACTGCAGTTATGCATGGAATGACTGTTTTGCTCAATGAGAGACCATATTTCAGAAGCTTGCTAATTAGAAACAGTGTCCGCAACATAGTGCCATTGCTTTGTAAGCAGAAAACACACCCAGCATTACTAGGAAATAAATTTCCACTTCGTCTTGGATTTTCCTGATAGAGAGTTCAGTTTTATTTACTACCATGTTTCAGATCCATAATAAAGTATGCCTGTATCATCATTCTAGGAACAGTGTGAGTGGAGGCCAAGGAGACGGCACCAAATGGTCTTGTCTGCATTAATGTGCAGAAGTATCTCTTTATATGTGAACTAATGTCATAAGGCAACTTGGAAGGTGAATGTTTAAATTGGTTAATAATTATTTCTTTCATATTGAGTGTCTTACCTTTGGGCCTTTTGCATTTTTTAAAGTCTTCGTCCCCTAAAAAAATGTTATAAATAAGTATGCGGGGGTGGATAAGTAAAACAAAACAAAATACACACACATACACACAGATACACACACAAACACACACTTTTGTTTAATTAAAAAATATTTATTTGGATAAAGTAAAAGTCTAGATAATTGAGTTCTATTTGTGAGACAATCTAAAAAATTGTATATCATCTGCTACAGAGCCCAGTGAAAACTGAACTTTAAGGGACAAAAGGCAGAAAGCCGATTATTGTTGTTTTGTTTTCTTTTGACCTCTTTATCCATTTTTAAATGATAAAAAAGATCAGGAGTCTAAATTTGAAATTTTGATTGTACTTATCCAAGTTAAGAATAGGGATCATTCTGAGTTAGATGGAGAAAGCACCGACAGAATGGTAAATTTGATGAGTGAAATAGATTCTGATGTTTTAACTTAATCCCATTATATCATGAAGCTTCAATAATCAGTTTTTAATCTGTGACTTCCCATCCCCGTGTCCACAGTGTTCAGCACAGCCCCAGGCACACAGTGGGTGCATAATAAATGCTTGCTACTTCATGAGATCCCATGACCTAAGTTGTTATTTTGGCACAAATGATCCTGAAACAGGACATGAATTCTGTTATTTCAGTCTCACTAATGACTGCTTTCTCAAATCAATTAGTTCTAAGGGGCAGTGACTTGTTCTGTTTATTAATGTATCTAAATAACTGATTAGACAGGCCACCGAACAGTTATTTCTGCCCCAAAAGCAGCTGCAGAACTTCACCAATTCCTGCACAAACCCACTTATTCATCATAATTTTCATTCAAATATAGGAAATATGCTAGCTAGACCTGCATTTGCATTTATGCCTAAGATCAGTTAAAATAATCCAAAGTGAGAGGTAGTTACATTTCATGCATCTGGTTAATACTCTGGCACCAGGTGCTCAGTGTGAATTCAAATATCACATTTTTATCTTCTCACAACATACAGGCTCAGAGCAGGTTTTTGGTTCTAAAAGCCCAATCCTGACTGGGAATCTCAAGAGTCTGAGCTACCACCCCCTTTCTTCTACACATCCCTACTTACAGGTATGTAATGATCTTGCAGGGTCCGAAATTCGAAATCTATGTGGAGAAAGGGATTCAGGATGAAGGGAGTTCTAAAACTAGCTTTAAACTCACCATTCATATGATAAACAATCAGAAATATTACTGGAAACTGAAGATAAAATGAACCCTCTGACAATGCAGTCTGTGGCTTTGCAGGAATACTGTGCATTGAGAACATTATGTAGAATTTTTAGAGTACTGAAGTCTCAAGCAAATTAAGATGACAGCATATGCATGGTGTGCTTTTATCATTGACATGCTTGGTATTGGCTGAATTGTTCCGGTCCCTAATTGTAAACTCAAGGTGGAAAGGCTAATCTGTTTATTCTGTCTCCTTGTAGGAGTGCAGTGAAGAAACTGGAAATTTAAATAGCTCTTAAAAATGTTTCTGAGTACATTTTGAGTTGGAGGCATATAATTTATTTTTAATCAACAATCCGTGACTCAAAGGTTATCAGAATGATGGGCATCGGAAATGTTAAGGTAAAGGATTTTAATGGTCTCTGCAAATTTGTTCAATGTTGAATTGAAGATCTAAATCCTTCACTCATTCCACAACAAATGCAAGAGGCACTTCCTTATCATAATCTAACCCAGAAATGGTTTTCTGTCGTATACGGAAGGCACTGACTGGGGAGGAGCATAGAAAGTGAGTTTTAATGTAAGGAATTCATATGTCATTTCCTAACGACTACTAAAAAGCATCTCCTCCATATTCACACCACAAATTGAATTTTTAAAAACACATTTTTAAGGTGAGATCCCTAAGACATGCATAGCCATTTATGATAAAGTTCTTAGAAAAAATGAAATGGCACTTAAATATTAATAATGATCAATAAAGGAAATAAATGCAATGCCATTACGTACATACCCTTAAATGATGGTACATTATTAATAAGGATGATTGTCTGGAACTGGATATGCCCCAGCACACATTTATATATTGCATAGAAGGAAGGCCACTGACGACTGGGTAGATCTGAACACGAGTCCAGCTCTGTCACTAATTAACTCTATGACTTTGGCCAAGGCACTTTCCATTTACGGGCTTCAATTTCCTCATCTGTACCTTCCTAGTATTTGAATTGATTTTTGAGGTTTTTTCGAGCTAAACCATTCCATGACTTGAACATGAAGAACTTATAGTGCCTACAATGAAGGGGACAGAGCATCTGTCTTTTACCTCGCCTCTGGAGTTGAGCCTCCAAGCACTGGCCCCGGTCAGTGGGGGGCGGGGGCAGGAGAGAGTAAGTGCAGAACAGGGTGGGGACGTGGGGATGCCTGTCTGTGTCTCTGGACAGCCTGTGTTCTGAATGGTGGTAATCAGTGGCTGTTCTGAGAGTACAGACTGGGAAGTCCTCCCCGGGGGCAGGCTGAGATGGGCTGAAGCAGGCTGAGACTTCAGGAAAGGATTATTTTTGCAATAAGTTCCGGCACCCACTGAAGAGGAGGAAAGGGTGCCACCCACCCCTTCTACCCAGACTTACTGTGCATGTTTACAACCAAGTTCCCAAAACCCCTGGGTCCAAAGTGCTATTTGAGTTTTGATATCACATCTCTGGCCATAACATGAGAGTGTCAGAGCAGAGATTGTACATTTGGGGAGAGTGTGGGCAGGAAAGATGCAGATTACACATTTCTCAGGACAATAAAAGGCTGAAGATTGTACCGGAGTATAGGCAAACGGCTCAGTACATTATGGAACATAAGTCATGGTCCGGCTTATTTGTCATACTCTAAAAATTATAAACATTTCATCAAGAGATGGTTAGTTAGAGAACTAACCAACAAACAAAGCAATGAGAAAACTAGGTGTGCCTTCTGAAGAGAAGGATTCCTCTCCCGGGTTCAAGTATTCGGGTCCATCCCTGTCCATTTCCCTGGTTTGCCTCTTACATTTCATTGACCTGAGAGCTCAGTGCAGCTGCCCTTCCGGTACCCGCAGCCACCCCTGCACAGAGCTGAAGCCACATGGCCCACAGGTCTCCTCCAAGTGTTAGGGCCACAGCAGGAGAACTTTAGGAAAGGATTGCTTTTGCTCAGAAATTGAACAGCAATTCCAAACAACTTTCCCACCACAGTAGTCCCATCGCAGGATCTGAAATTTCACTCGAACTTTTGACAACACTACTACAGAGGAAGACTGAAGCCAGGCCTGGACTCCACTTCATCACAAAACTAGGACACTCTCCTTATGGCTACCTGTGGCTTGTATGCATAGGCAAAATAAGGCCTCCTCTGCTGCTGGTACCATAACACTTCTAATTTATAACACCTAAAATTGGCCAAGAACTCACACATATACTATCCCATTAAATATTCCAGACATCCTATGAAGTGAGCAGGGTAACTCATCCCCTCCTTTAAACAGAAGAAACACGAAGGTACAAAGAGGTTAAAATGCCCATTCAAAGAGGCAGCCAAAGCAGATTTATTCTTTAGTCTTTCCATCTTCAAAGAATATTTATATGTCAATTTCCCTAAGGGGGCAAAGAATAAAAAGCATTATTCAGACTAGATAAGGTGTTAGTTTAAATTAAATCTCTGCATACTCTCTGTGCCTTGTCATCATAAACTTGAGTTTCTGGACAGAAAATTTCCTACGGTAATCTGATTTCTATCTACCCAGCTTTTGTTTCCTGTGTTTTGTTTTGCATCTTCTGGGAAATGTAACATTTGACCCTGAAGCTATAATCACTGCAAGCTTGTTCTACATGTTTGTAGAAGAAACTACATTTACTCAGTATATAGGTATTATAGGGAAGGGTGTCTGTTTGTTAAAGGAAATTGGATTTATTTTCCTGAGTGGTAATTTATATGACAGTATTGTGGACATTTAATTCATTATTTCTAGGGCTTCACTACCTTTATCATGTAAGTCTACAACTTAATTAGTGACATAAATTTACTTTCAAGTAAAAAAAAAAAAATTAAGACCTGGGTGACTATCCCTCCAGTTTGCCTGAAACCAACCTGTTCTTTGGCTAGAGTCTTGAAATAATTATTAATAGCTCCCCATCCCACTCAAGTGTCCTTGGTTGCAAAATAAATTTTATGGTCACCATAATTAAGATCTTTCATCTTGTCTTTCTCCCTACAGTCCTTTTGAGAAAAATAATCTTGTGGTCCTAACAGATTTATTTCTAAACAGAGAGAACAACTTTTTTTCTTCCACAATGGCCTGACGTCCAGAGAGACCTGACAGTGACTTAACCTGAATTAGCAGCAGGGAAGACAAAGAAAAGTGAACATTTCTGGACATTATTCTGAATGGTTAAGTATGGATACCTGGAGGTGTGTTGTCTGGGGAAAAGAAAGAGCGCCGTGTGTTTGCATAAGCAAGTGAGTAGGGGACGCTGGAAGAGGATCAACTTGGGGAGGGAAGACAATGAATCTGATTCCAAACACATCTAATATGAGGTCAATAATACCTAGAATGGAGATGGATACATGGGTCTGGAGCTTATAAAAGAAGCCTAGATTAAAATATGCATTTCAAGTTACCAAAAAGAGCAACAGTATCTGAAGCCATGTAACTGACTAGGTGGCTGATGGCAATGAACAACATGGAGAGAAGAGAAACCAGGACCAAGCACTAAATATTGATAATTTCAATCTTTAAATGCTAAAGGAGAAACCAGCACAGGAAATTAGTAAGAACTTGCCAAAGGCAGAAGGAAAACCAGGGAAGTGTCATCAAGGGAAGAAACTGTTTCAACATGAAAGAGTGACCTCTAGGTCAAGATCTGAAGTGAAGTCAAATAAAACGCTAAGAATTTTAAATACAATGTGGTAATCTGGATTGGATCCTGATACAGAATGAAGACATTGGTGGAAAAACTGGTGAAATCCCAATAAAGCCTGTAATTTAATTAGTGGTACTGTAACAATGTTATTTTTTAGTTGATAAATGGAAGATGATTGTGCATGATAGTAACATTCAGGGAAGCAGGGAAAAGGGTATACATCTTTGTATTACCTTTGCAAGTCTTCTGTGAATTTAAATTCATTTTAAATAAGAATTTTAAAATATTAAATGATGGAAGAGTAGGGGTGAAATGTCATTAGCATATCTTAACAGTCACTTAAGCAAATGATTTCTGAACTTGAAATGTTGTATGAATCTTTTTAATCTAGAAATTAAGGGCCGGGGGGCGGGGGGAAGCCAGACAGCTAGAGGAGGGTGTGGTAGGTCTAGGAAGGGTTTTAATTATTTGTTTGTTTTAACTGGTTAGACTCATCAGGAAAAGAGGGAGAGATCAAAGATCCAGAGGAGAGTGTGAGTGATATTTCTGAGAATGTAAGAATAAAAAGAATCTAGAACTTGGTGTGATAGAAAGAAGAAAAGAAAAGTATGAGAAAAGCACACTTCCTTTAATAGAAAAAGTAGAGGAGGAAAGGCAGAGGTGGGGATGGGTGAAGAGAGGTGCTTTTATAGGTTAGACATCAAGCTATCCCGGGGTTGTTGAGGGAGCACCTACTTGATAGCTTCTTCGAAATACCTCTTTACGAATCAGCAAGATACAGTTACTTATCATTTGTTGGAATAACTTTAACAGAATATAAGTCACGTTAAATGTAAAGCCATGATTTGGGTTAGTTAAATTAGATCTGCTTAAAATTAGAGCAGATGTTTTCTCAGGTTTGCCAATTGCTGACTTAAAATAATGTTCTCAGACTATAATAAACAGCAGTTTAGTGAAGATCATTTAATCTCAGAGTTGTACATAAAGTCTACCTCAGGAAACTAATTTTGGAAGATAGCAAGCAAACACACACACACAGACACTTGCGCACGCACATAACATAATACACAGACTTTGCTTAAATTTATAGCAAGGGAGCTGCCTCTGTCATCTAAATGAAAATGATGACAGTAAAGGACATTTCAATTGTTTCATAAGCCCATGGTAATATTTCTTTCATCTTTGTCAGATTACTAAATAAAGTAAGGAGATTTGACAGCAAAAGTGTAAGAGCAAATAAAAGGGTAATGAAAACTGAGAATATGAGGGAGTCAGTAAGCATGGCACAGTTCAGCATGACAAGAAAAATATTGCATTTTGATGTCATTTCTGAGTAAAATGTGTTTGTCAAACTGGGATGATGAATGGTTTATTGAGAAGCTGAAAATCGAGCCATTATTGGACGATACGATGTTTTGCTGTGTCAAGTCAATAGTCTGTGATGAATGACGTGACTGAAAAGAAACAAGAGATTACACCATGTCTTTCTTGCCTTAGAAAACATTTATTTGGCATCCAAAATTGTTAAACTTTTCTATCCATACTAATTAGGGCTGGAAGTATATGTTCTTTGGGAACTTCATGTGTGTCAGGCAAGGATTATATGTGAATTTCCATAAAATATATCTAATCTAATTTTATTTAATCATCACAACAGCTCTATTAATCCCATCTTGCAGATGGGGATGTAAAAGCCCCAGAAGTTTAAGTCTCTTGCCCAAGATGCTGGATTCCAAACCTAGGACTCACTGATTCAAAAGCTAACTCTCTGCAGTCCTTCTTTGTCCAGCTTATTATCAAAACGAGGTCACTGAGATGAACGAAGGAATGGATGGATGAATATTGAAAACAGCATCTAAATAGTTTTATCGAGGGCCTGGGGGAAGGATCTAGTCTTTCCTTAACATCTAATTAATATGCAAAACTGAAGTGTTGAGATAGGTGTATAGTCCTGAATATCGGATGTCGGAATTTGTTTCCGCTACGAATGCAGGTAGTCCTGGAGATCACAACAAGGAAGAATGTACAGATTGCCACGTCCTAGTTTATAAAAACCAGATGTCCCAGCCATGCTCCAGAATGATTAAATCCAGAGCTCTGGGAGTAGGACCCAGGCATCCACATTTCCTAAATCTTCCAGATGACTTCAGTGTAGAGCCAAGGTTAAGAACTACTATTTTAGAATTCTAGGGCCTACATTTGGTAGATTTAGACTTCCTCAGAAACTAATGGGACTAGTAGATAGAAGAACAGACTATTGGGATGAACTGAACTCTTAAATCCTAGTTTTAGGTTCCTCTACTGTTCCAAGAAGGTTGTTTGAGGGCAAACATCAAGAACACGGAAGGAGGTTATCGCAAGAGGATGCCGGTACCCAGTTAGCAGGGTGACCACTCTGATGGTGAAGGGTTAAGTCTAGTTTACCTGACAATAAACAGGTGCTCATCGTGAAAGTAAGGGAAGCTGAGGAAAGGTGGGCTCCAAAATCCTCTGTGCTTTCAACCCCGCAACCCAAACGAAACCCTAAACTCAAGGTAACCCTAAACTCACTTGGTAACCGGAGCAAGAACAGTGAAGAGATTAAACAAAAAATGAGCAGCTGGGTCAAAGCATTCTCTTTTGGGGGTGAAATGAGTGTCTTTGGAGTTCAGGGAAGGGGGAAAACATGCTGATGTTTATAAAATTATTCCAAGTCCTATAATTATAATATTTGGAGAAATATTTCTAATAGCATGTCTTTTCATTATTGAGCCACGTTTATATGTAAAAGGTACCATGATAGGTGCTCTGTGTACTCGGTTTACTCAGCCCTAAAAATAGCTCTACATAGGAGGAGACCAAAGCACGTTAACACACGAGGCAATTGTGGTGCCAAGCTTTGAACATACTTCCATGTGACTCCATTTTACCAAATTTCCATTTGGGGCTCTTAGATGTTTTTTCACCCTCAAAGTGATCTTTGGCCCAGGACCTATTCTATTCTAGAGAAATCTGAGCTGGTATCACAGAGTGGACTGAGGATATAAATGAGAGAGAGAGAGAGAGAGAGAAAGAGAGAGAAAGAGAGGGTCATAATGGCAGTGGACATCATGTAGTGGAAAAAGGTTGGGTGTTTTGGAGTCAGAAATATGAATTTGCATTTCACGGACTTAATGAGAATTATAAGAACTCATGGAAGGTAAGGATTATGCCACATGTACTACAGGACAAGTTCCCTTTCAGTAAAATAATTCTACATACTGGAGATTGTCAGGTTTCCTCTTATCTCACCCAGGTCAGCGTACCAGGATCAGAAAGGTGACAAGTATTCAGGGAGGACGGTATCCAGGAATAACAATCATATAATTGGCTGCAGAAGCAAGCCATTGGCTGCAGTTGCCCTTGTGCAATGTCACCCAAGAACGTGAGGTAGGAGAGAGAAAGGTAAGCAGCTCAACCTTCATTACTGAGAGAAAGATAATAAAAAGAAAACAAAGTGAGCATCAGACTATGCAAAGGCCAAGTCTGACCAAGTGTCTGCAAAGGGAGAGTAATGAGCAAAACACACCAACAAATTGGCCCTCGAGTCGTGCGAACTCACATGTCTGTGCCATAAGCAAAAGCAAGCAAAGCAAATACTATGCCGTAAGCAAACTCCAAATGCCAAGGGTAAAAACCTCAAATTAACTGGTCTAAAAGATGGTTATTTCTGACTGCTATGAAGAAAATCAAGGTCCTATTTGTGGGAGAAGTTTGATGTAAGAAACCACAAAGGACCAAGCTTTTAAAACAAATAATAACCAGTTATTATGAAGTACAATAGTGATAACAGAGCATTTACCTAATGCCAGGCACTATTCTAAATACTATACATGTGTCAATTCATTTAATTCTCCCAACAGCACAAGAGGCAGTGCTATTAGCCTCATTTTACAGATGGTGAAACTGAAGCACATGGAGGTTAAGTGACTTACTCAGGTCATACTGCTAGTAAGAGATTTCAGGGGTGTAAATACAGGCAGTCTATTTCCAGAGTCCAGGATTTTGTCTATCTTGCTCTACTGCCTCTATGATGAAATTCTATTCAATAAACATTTATTAAATGCCTATGATATAATGGCTTTGCAGGAGGTCCAGAGACATGAAACACATATTTCATATTCCTGCCAGTGGAGTTTACAGAACGGTCGAATAAAATCATCCCAAAGACCCAAAGGACTATAAATCTGTTATATAAGCTCTATATAACACAACACAGTTTTCCGGTAACACTAGAAGACATATAAACGCATGAGGAAAGCTGGTGTGTGTCAGGAAGGAAACAGGAATCGACCCTTCATTCACTGATGACTGTTCAAAGCATTTCAGGTAGAGTATGTCCCTGAATCTTCTCTTTGAAGTAAGTATTTCCCCCAAGTTTAGAATTGAAGAAACCAAGACGTTTACTTACAGGAATGGTGGCAGAACCAATATGTGCCCCTCAGTCTAATTCCAGAGTTCGTGCCCCTTCCCCTCTCTTATACACCTCCCGTGAAAATTCCTATGAGGCAGGTGGAATTGGACATAGATGTCAGAAGATAATCATGGGTGTCATGGGGAGCAAGTGAGGGACAAGAAGAAAGAGGTCCTGCAGCCATACTATAGCATACTGGTGGAATCTGGGCTTTCTTGAAGGGACACAGAGCAGATGGGTCAATTTTAAGGACGCATGGGACACCCGTAAGTATATTAGTTGGGACTACTTGTAGAGAAACTGGAATGATAGAGATAAATGTTCCTACCTGGCAGTGGGGATTCTGTTGGTGCTTTTGCACAGATTTTGATCCACACTGCATCAGAGCAAGCTAGGTTAAGCTGGTGGCATCCATTACTGCAGTGACAGAAGAAAGAGGAAGTGGAAGAAGAAAATGGCAGAAGGATGAGTTAGGATGCATGTGCAAGAAAACAGACAAGCAATGATGAGCCTCCCCACGGGCACGGCAGGGGTGGTGGGAAGCACACTGATGGCCCTGAATCCACGGCTCTTGGCAACTGACTCCATGACTCTCAGTATTCGTGCACACAAATGTCAATATCAAACTTTTATACATTTGTATGAGTAACTAGACTTCTTGTCCTGTTTTAATCCTTGTGCAATTTAGCCCGTAAAAGTGATAAATTCAATTTTTGCTGGTAAAGGTGTTACTTCTAGTTAATACATTTGAAATAGCCCTTAATGCTCACTTAAACATAAATGTATAAAAGCAAATTTAATACCTGACTTGACTTAACATCATTCTCTGAGTGAAGAGGAAAACAGAAGCCGACACGGCATCACGTATTGTATAACGCATACAATTTTGGGGTTCTTTTATGGACCCCAGGCTAACAAGTTCATTTGTGACGCATGGGATAGCCCTGAACTTATTTTTTAAAAGATGTATTTCCTTTTTTATAAATTGTAGATTAAATATTACTGTTGATTTTAAATAGCCTAAAATCTTTTAAAGAAATTTAGACCAAATCCAGAAACAGAAACCATTTTCATGGGTCTCCTGTTGTTACTAGGCTGAGTCATTCCTTTTCATCATTGCCTATACAGTGGGAGAGGACCTGGGTGTATATATATCACTTATACTGGGTCACTTACTAGAGAAGAAATGGCTCGGACTTTCTTTGGAGGAACTGTTCCATATATATCACTGCTTCTTGAACAGGCTGATATATTTCAGACCAAATGTTATTTTCCAACAGAATCATCAAAATCCATCTTAATTTAAAATAATACTTTCATTTATATTAAAAGTATTCATTTATTTTAGGCAGTAATTATGTCATCTTCCCTTACAACACTATCCTTGCGTTGCGAGGTGGAATTCTTAGCAAATAGCACAGGGTTCTTCCGCCATCACCCTCAGTCTGCAACCACAACATTTCTATCCCAGGGCTGCAGAAAGGAGGAAGAGACGTGCTCACGTTTTCAGAAATGTCACCCCAAATTTTAGAAATACTGGGGACACATGACACTTCTCAACCCTGCCTCAGCACAGCACTACTTTATCAACATGACAAGAAGTTGGTAACAACAAGCAAAAAGAAAAAGAAACCTCCCCACATAACTGCATGAATGAATTTGTCACTTTTCAAATGGTTGTTTTTTGGCAGCCATGTATCATTTGGCAAAAACCTCACAAATTTAGGACAAAGTTTATGTAGTGGATCTAGATAATGAGCAGTCAAGAACGCAAACTCTCCAGACCCAGAAAGACCCAGCTCCAAGTCTACCACTTCACCACTTGCTGGCTATGAAACTGGTAAGTAATTTATATTCTTTATGCTGTAGTTTCTTTACCTGGAGCTTGAGGGTAATGATGCCTATCTAACACGACTGTTGTGTAGATTAAGTAAGCAAGGTAGATAAAACCTTCCAACCATTTTGTAGCCTATGTATAACTCTGCATAAGACCCAACAGAAAAAAATTCAGGTAGGTAGGTAGATGGACAGATGAGAGAGAGAGAGAGAGAGAGAGAGATAGATAGATAGATAGATAGATAGATAGATAGATAGATAGATAGATAGATTGATAGATAGACAGATAGATAAGAATGTGAAAACACCAACTCAGCTTGCCTTTAAGCAAGAGATTAAATTGAGAACTTTGCCTAATGGCTAAGCTGCATCTGTAAATGTGGTCCACAGAGATGCTAGCCTATCTGAAGGATCAACTATGGTGCAACTGTGAATCTGAGTATGATTAGTCCATGGAATTCCATAACTATGGAGAAGCTTGCTTGTATTCTCTAACACATTTGCATAGGCTATGATGCTCTTTTTTTAAAAAAACTTTTCATGCCTACTTTGCATGCCTTCATGCAAAGAAAAAAACTCTTCCATTTTCAGCATTAAAAATACACATGATCACCCCTCAAAAAGGCAAAAGAGAGAGAGAAAAAGCAAGAGAGAGAAAATTCAGAGAAAACAAGGTCATGCAGTCTCTCACTTTCTTTTTTCATCCTAAAGATAAATGTTGAGGTCTGGGGAGAGGCTGGCTCTCTCCTTTTCTTGACTGGGCTGAAAAAAAAATGTTTAAATGGTTCCATTCCAAACCTGTGGCTGCATTTCTCACACTATTAAAAAAGAAAAAGATCCACAGTCGTTTTCAGTACAAACCCCATTCTAAATAAAGCTTTTCATCTTTTCTTGACTCTGATTCCTAATTTAACACAATCTCACCTCTCTTTCTTATCCAAAAATCACTTTTCTGGCAACTTTGACTATTCTTAACAGAGGCATGAATCAGAAAAGAAAAAAGAAGGCCCCTCAATGGCTAAGGCACAGCCTAAAAATATATATGCACCAAAGCGCACATAGGACTTTTAGTTTTTCAAAAAAGAAGTCCTTACTAAGAGCCTAATCACTCTGGCTTTATACATATTACAATCAATTTGGCTGATCTGGTTTCACAGCTATTGGAAGGTCAGCAGAGCAAATCCCAAGACAATGGCAGTGAGTCAAGAAGTGAGGATTAGACATTCATCCTAACAATAATAATAGCTGGTGAGCATGCATCAGTCTCTGGGGATGCTATTAGCCCTCTTCTCTACACTGTATATGTACCAACTGACTTTATCTTTACAACCCCATTTTTAGAGTTGAGGACATAGACGAGCTGAAAGATTGAGTGATCAAGCAATGGAGCTGGAATTTGAACACAAGCAGTGTGGCTTCAGGGTGACAATGGAAGAAAAAAAAAGTAACACACACACAGTGCAGACATGCAGACAAAAGAGCTAAAATTAAGTAGCTTGGGGTCATCCAGGAGTGGAGAAGATAGGGGTGGGCTACAAAACTCCATAAGGTTCAGTAGTTCCTGCTAGCTCTAGACTCTGATCACAGTGTTTCCCCTGAGCTCCTGCACAAGACCCTCTGGGCAATGCCACATGTCAGGTCCTACCCAGTGATAAGAGGGGAGTCTCTTACAGGCAGCTTCTCTTCGGTTGGCAGAAGAATATTATGTCTTGGAGGGACAATGTGTGGAATGCCCCCCACCACACACACACGTAATGACCCTCCAATCTTCATCTCATCATTCAAGAAATAAATAATTTGACAAAATTAAATCATATAAAACGAATTTGACAAGAATGAAATAAAGACACAAGAGAAACCCATATGACAGGGATTAAAAGTGAGGAAGCAACATATATTTTAGAGTATTCTCTTGTCCATCAATTAATTTGCCCCCCTAGAGAGCTGCTAGGAGCAGACCCAGAACTGGAGACAGCAAAGATATAATCCTTGAGCTGACAGGGAGAGTAAGATATGATATCACTTATACGTGGAATGTAAAATATGACACAAATGAACCTATCTACAAAACAGAAACAGACTCACAGACATAGAGAACAGACTTGTGGTGGCCAAGGTGGGGGGGGGGAGGGGGCAGGGGAAAGGGGAGGGATGCACTGGGAGTTTGGGGTTAGTAGATACAAACTATTACATATAGAATGGATAAAAACAACAAGGTCCTACTGTACAGCACAGGGAACTATGTTCAATATCCTGTGATAAACCATAATGGAAAAGAATATAAAAATTGTATATATATGTATAACTGAGTCACTTTGCTGTACAGCAGAAATTAACACAACATTGTAAATCAACTACACTTCAATTGAAAAAAAAAGAGTAGACAGATGTACACTCAAACTGTGATAAAAAAAAAAAAAAAGACACAGCAAAGAGCTGAGAGGAGAATGTGTAGAGAATATTGAGAGTATGATGGAGAGAACAATCCTTTCTCCCTGGAGGAGTTGAAAAGTTTCCTAGAAGAAATTACCCTTAAATGTGCGCCATGAAAGATAAAGCTAGGTGACTGCCCCCCACCCAACTCAAGGCAGACCAGAAGGGAAAGGAATCCCTGACAGTGGGGGGCTGGGGGTGTGCAAGGGCTGGGGGGTAAAACCATGGGGCTGGATTCAGGACCAGCCAGCCACTCCGTGAGGCGTGATCCTAGAAAGGGAATGGGCTGGAGCTTGAGAGGCACGGCTAAAAGTAAAGGTACGAGCCCGCTGAGAGCTTCTATAATGAAAGCAAACCTCCAGCCCATCAGATTTCTGGAATGGAAAGAGCAGTGCAGAAATCTCAGAACATCAAATCGGGAGTAGCTATGCAATTTACAGGAAGTCAAAAGCCCCCACTCTCTCTTCTGTAAATCGGGTGGGTGAGGAGGGTAGACTGGGTGAACTTGAATTCTCTCCAAATCTAACTCTCCCAGATACCAAGACTCATTTGGGCATCATGGCACGAGTCATTAAGAAGAGTTATATGTATATTAAACACTTTTGTTTACAAAGGGAAATGATTGTACAATTATATTTTAGAAAGATTTACTTCAGAAACATTGAGAACAGAAAATAAACATTCTTAAATGGGCAAGATTTGGTTATTTGAAAATGTACTTATATGAGATCCTCATCCTCTAATTATGCAAAAAAGAAAATAAATGCCACTGAAATAACCCTCAACCCAGGTAAAAACATTTAAAATGGCATATCTGAAAGCATTCATAGTTTCTAAATTAAATGTTGATACATAGCATTTCCTATTCCTGTGAAGTCTAAAAAAAGACACTTAAGAGCTAAATAGTGCTTTGTTAGCTACTCAGCAAACCAAAGGGCTGTTTAAGAATTAATATCTGAGCTGCCTTTAATTTTAAACTTGGCTATTAAAGATTCTCTCTTTCCCTCTTTTTCAGGGTTTCTTCTTGTGGTAGATGAATAAAAGGATACTGCATATCAAAATGTAAGGGACAACTTACCTGGAGCTAACCATTTAAAGTTTTAGGATAGTGCAGCCACTGTTGTTTCATTTCTGGATATACGAAGTCCAATTTGTTGAGGTTAAACAATGTTGAGGTTAAACAACGATTAATTATAAAAATGCCTGCTTGTATGACATTTGATTTACGAGAATTTATAATTGTAGCCTGGTAGAGGTGCTTGGTGGGAAAGCATCCTATTGACTTCAGTCAAAACTCAGAGTTCCCCAGGAGTTGGAGTTGTGGGGTGATTCCACAATACTTGGGAGTCCACCAGGCTAGATAAGGCACCAAGAAAATGTCAGAAAAAGAATCTTTGTATAATGGACCGAACACCTGGTAACCACTCTTGAATCTAGTATAATTCTAGTATAAATGTTCTCTTTCCCTTTGAGGGCCTTAACTCCCCTTCTGGGCTTGATGGTCTTTTTGAGATCCGCTTGAAGCTATGCTTCCCTGAGCCAATCACATTATGCACATTGAACAACCAAGCCCCTGAAGGAATCAAAGGTCTCAGTTCCAAGGGAGCTGGAATAACCAGTGCAGTGTCAAGCTGGAGGGAGAGGATATTTTCTCTTACACAGGATCCAGAAAACAGGCTGCTGCAAGGTTCCGATATCTCTCAAAGAGCCTTTCAAATCAGTCGCATTAAAAACAGCACAAAGGTCAAACTCAAAATTATTAGATTTCTTGGGCTCTTTGATTCAAGTCTCAATCAGGCTTAGTGTCCCTATTTGATTACATAATTTAATTCTGCCCTACAAACAAAATGTCACACAATTGAAGAGTTGTGGTTATATCTGGAGGGGCTTCTTGAAGATGCCCTTGCATTTATCCTGTGTCCATGAAGAGATACGGAAGCTCTGGGTAAAACAGGGAGAAAGCTTGCTTGGAGAAAGCATCAGCTAAGGCTATCCTCTGAGTGAGCAGGCCTCCTAGAGGGTCAGCAAGGGCTGGGGAACAAGGTAAGTGCAGAAGAGATGTAGGAAGAAGCCACAGGACTGCTCTGAGCCTCCACTGGCTCACATATGAAGCAAGTGATGTGTTAAGATGACCAGGTCTTAACTCACTTTTGCTATTAAAAGCAGGAATATTGGGAGAGTACATGATAAATGGATTTCCAGACCCTGCCTTCTTCCAAAAGAAAACTGATCAATTATGAATATATACAAATCCTCCAAATAGGTGCTGTTTTTCAACGATCTCAATTCATGTCAGTTTAGCAAACACACAGGGCACCTGCACTGTGTGAAGGTGCTCTGCTAGAAGAGACCTAGACTTGGCCCTTTAGGAGTTTACCCTCCTAACCACAGCCATTCTGATGATTCATCAAGGAGGAGATCTTCCCAGGGAAAATTCTGACTTTTAGGAAGAGCCAGAAATAATTTTGATTAAGCACAGTCACAAATCAGGGGCAAATAAGGTTATACACAGTCTATATTTCTAGTATGGCGCATAAACCTCAATCAGAAGAGATTCCTAAAGAGGAGTTGCCCCATTCCCTGAGCAATTTCAGTATTATGAGAAGGTTTGCACTTCTTTCTCCAGATGGCTTCTTGGAGGGGGATACTTTTAGCTGAATGCTTATGCAAGCATGTATGTGCATGTGTGTATGCTTAAAAGCTTTTTTTTGTAGGCACAGCTTATCTACAAAGGGTACTCATAAACTGAGGTTCATAAAGGCAGTGAGCAGGAAAAATTTTCAGCATGTTGAGGTTCTCTTATTCTTTCTCTCTAGGAGACTTTCCTTATGGGTCAAGTTAGGAATAATTGAACTAAAACCAAGTATACATCTAAGAGAAAAGAAAACATTTGTCTACACAGAAACTTGTACAGTGATGTTTATAGCTGTGTTATTCACACTAACCAAAAGGTGGAAACAACCCAAATGCCCATCACCTGATAAATGGATAAACATAATTGGGTATATCTGTACAATGGAATGTTACTTGACCATAAAAAGGAATGAAATACTGATGCCTATAACATGGATGAACCTTAAAAACATTACTCTAAGTGAAGAAAGCCACGCACAAAACTCTACATAGTATTGTATAAGAGCACATTCGTATTAAGTGTCCAAAACAGAGAAATATATAGAGATAGAAAGTAGATTAGTAGTTGCCTAGGGCGTGGGAGTGGGGAGAAGGATGGGAGAAGGGGTGAGATCTAAAGCATACAGGATTTCATTTGGGGTGATGAAATGTTCTAAAATTAACTGTGGCTATGGTTGTACATATCTGTAAATATACGAAAAGCCACTGAATTGTACACTTTAAATGGGTGAACTGTATTTCAATAAAGTTGTTAAAATTAAAAAAAAAATAAAAGCAGACATAAACCAGCATGAAAGCAGCATGGTAGTGGCCCCTTTTTAACTCTGAAGATATGTCTATACCCCAATCCAGTTTAATACTATCCTTCCCCCAGCCACAAACTCTTTAGTATTCAAAGGAAAACTCTAATAACACACACTGGTCTCCCTTCCTCCAAAGTCAGCACACTTCTTTGCTTCTGACAGCTCAGCTGGTGAAGGTAGGTCCATGAACACACCTGGACCTACTCTTTCCCAGAATCTTCATGCCGATTCCGAAGGGAGCCAGGAGTTTCAGTATGAAGGACTTGGTGCTGAGCTTCTCCATTTCCTAACCATGGATAAAACACCTCTTGTCACTACTGCTCTCTTCATTTATAAACCACAGGATCTTCTTCCATATTTTCTAGCTCTAATTATGATGCTTATAAGACATCTATATTCTCTCTCTTATTTGGGGAGACAACCTAGCAAGCGGAGATCTGAATTGACTACATGGAGTGCATCTTAAAATTATTATCACTTGATGGACCTAGAGACTGTCATACAGAATACAGTAAATCAGCAAGAGAAAAACAAATATATATTGACACATATATGTGGAATCTAGAAAAATGGTATAAATGATCTTATCTGCAAAGCTGAAACAGAGACACAGACATAGAGAACAAACATATGGACACCAAGGGGGAAGGAGTGGGGGTGGGATGAATTGGGACAGTGGGATTGACATATATACACTACTATGTATAAAATAGATAACTAATGAGAACCTACTGTATAGCACAGGGAATTCTACTCAGTGCTCTGTGGTGACCTAAATGGGAAGGAAACCCAAATAAGAGGGTATATATGTATACATATGGCTGACTCACTTTGCAGTACAGCAGAAACCTACACAACAGTGTAAAGCAACTATACTCCAATAAAAAAAATTCATTGAAGCACTATTGACAATAGCCAAGACATAGAAGCAACCTAAATGTCCATCAGCAGATGAAAAGATAAAGAAGATGTGGTATATATACAATGGAATATTACTCAGCCATAAAAAAGAATGAAATAATGCCATTTGCAGCAACATGGATGGACCTACAGATGATTATACTACATGAAGTAAGACAAATAAAGACAAATATCATATATCACTTATATGTGGAATCTAAAAGAATGATACAAATGAACTTATTAACAAAATAGAAACAGACTCACAAACTTTGAAAACAAATTGATGGTTACCAAAGGGGAGAGGTGGGGGTGGGAGGTAAATTAGGAGTTTGGGGTTAGCATATACACACTACTATATATAAAATAGATAATCAACAAGGACCTACTGTATAGCACAGGGAACTCTACTCAATACTCTGTAATTACCTATATGGGAAAAGAATCTGAAAAAGAATGGATATATGTATATATATAACTGAATCACTTTGCTGTACACCTGAAAATAACACAATATTGTAAATCAACTATATTCCAGGACAAAATAAAAACTAAATTCAAGAAAAAAATTATTATCACTTTTTATCAGCCATAAGGACTAATAAGTATATTCATTTGTTTAAAAAACCCACCAATCTACTCTGTGTCTTACACTGCTTGGAGTACAAAGAAGACTTGGACACAGTCCCTGCCTTGAAAAGATTACAATATTGTTAGGGCAACTAAACTGTAAACAAATAAATATATCCAGAATGACAGGTGCTAGAGGAGAGGTAAATCTAAAGTGCTTCTGGAGGACAGGGAGGAAAGAGGCTAATGTTTCCAGCATCATATAAAAAGGAATTTTATAATTTTTAAAGATCTATATAAAAATGAAATCACCATTTTTAATTTTAAAAAATTTAATAAAATTTTATTTTGTAATAATTCTATATTTACTGAAGAACTGCAAATATACAACAAAGAGTTCTCACATATCCTTCACCTTTGCTTCCCCTAAAGTTAACATCCTACATAATACTATTATCAAAACCAAGGCATTTACATTTGTGCAATACTACCAAGCTACAGACCTTATTCAGATGTGGCCAGAATTTTCATTACTGTTCCAGGATTCAATCCATGATACTATGTTGCACTTAGTGTGTCTCCCCAATTTCCTCCGATCAATGTCATTCTGTCAGTTTTTCTGTTTTTCCTAACCAAAAATCACCTTCTTACGTAAAAATAGTCAAATATCAGCAACACAGTATGGCTCAACCTAATGGTATTAAAGTTGCTGAACATCACGATGGTCTGTGTGCCATCTCTGTGAATGTGTGGTCACAATTCAAGTTCATCATGACATCCATCAGTAGGTAGCAACATGATAATACAATGCTGTGGTCAAGAGCGCAGGCTCTGGGGCCAAATGGCCAGCACTCACATCCCACATTCATCACCAAACAGCTCCATGACTTCAGAAAATTAACATCCCTCTCTTTAATATTTTATCTGAAACACAGTCTTCACCTCCATTCGATTATTGTGAGGATGTGTGGCTGAACTACACTGATACCATTTTGTCAGCTTCATCTTAGGCCACCAATCCTACCCCCTCCCCTTTCGGCATGACTGAACTTCAGCCTCCTCACGAAGAATGTGCCCAAATTGGATAAATTTCCTATCAACCTTTAGCCTTGCCTTCGTCTGATAAGAAAACTTGAAGGATGCTTTTTGCTGACACAGATGGTTAATGGTCATGAGACACCCCCCACCAGGGGAGGAAAACCACTCAGTTCCTTCGGTGCAGACTTGCTTCTCACTTGGTAGTCAGATTCTATTTTTGGTTTTGACCCCTTTAAATTCCCCTGTATCCCTTTTGGCAGCACGGAGTGCAGCTGTGAATGCCTATGGACCATCACCCGCACTATCCCTCCTGCCTGTTTGTAAGTTACCCACAATAAACTTCATAGTTGCACTTTATGGAGTTGCCGCTTCATTTTTTGGTCTCCAGGTTCCTCCTCAGTTCAGAGGATGCTATTCAGCATCTCTGCCTCCCAACAAAGAATTAAATGAGACGATTTATGGAAAGCACTTAGCACATAAATTAATTTTCTGTTGCTACATCTCTTCCTGGATGCCTTACATTCTCTCTATTACTATTATCCCAAGTGCCTCCAGTTCTCATTCATTTCATGAAAATCTTGATAAATATCAGCAAAGCAGGCAGTGATTTGTGTTTCAGAAAGGACATACTGGGGGTAACAGACAGAAAAAACAAGACGAGTCTGAGTGAGAAGAACAATTTAGGCACATTATTCCATCAACTTTCACTAGGCATTACAGCACGTGGCTATACAGAGTTATCATTAAAGCTTGTCTGAGCAATGTCCCTTCTATAATGAGACCAGGATACCACTGGAAGACACACCCGTTGCAAACAGAACACTGGTTGTGGCCTGGCAAATTTCAGATTACCACAGTTATGGTTGGTGACACCGTGGAGTGACTTCAACAAGATCTCTTGAGATTTTAAACCATAGGGTGACCTTCAGAAGGTCACCTAAATCTATAAGCTCCATAAATAATAGATGTGTCATAATTCATTTGCAGGTTGTAGCAAGCTGTAGTCCTCACTAATGAAGAAGCAAAATTTAACAAAAAAATGTACAAATTATCAACTGTTTAAGAAAATACTTGATAAACATCTTCACCAAATTACATTTAATTTTGCCATTTAAATGGCCTCCTGTGGAGTTTAACCACACCATCAAAAACAGCTACTGCCTATAAAACCTGAAACAAAGGCAGTAACATTTTCTGCTTGATTTCTACAGAGCCTGTTTCCTCATTTTCCTAGAAAAGAAATGGCTTCACAGTTTGTACACTTCTTAAGGCTTTTCCTCCATGTTTGGTCTACAAACTCTCTTCTCATTAAAAAAATAATGGTAAATAAACAAATATAGAAAGGGTAGATTACACATTCTCATGTTTGCATAAGAATAAGATGAGTAGCCTTCCACTATGTGGATCTGTAAGAGGATTGCTGAAAAGATGATTTGTGAGTACTTAATAACAAAATGCATTGATCACTAGGCGCCAGCATAAGCTCATTACAAATTAGTCTGTACTGGTAGATTGACAAATGTTATAGTCAGATATTGTATTGATTTCACCAAGGAATTTAATAGAGAACCTTATTATATATTTGGTAATAAAAAGAATAAACGTGGGCTATGGGTTTGTTTGGGTCAGTAGATTCACAGCTGGATGAAAAGAAGGAAGAGTTCATAGATGGATCTTTGTCAACCAAAAGGGCAGACCTGCTGAGGACCAAGGACCGCCCTCCTCCTTGTCCAGTGATCTACAAGATGACAGAATTTTGGGAAGCCTCAGAAAATGGCATAAGGAGCATGCTAATGGAACTGGTGGATGACGTGACACACTTGAAGGCAGAGCCAGTGCTCTGGTTTGTATTTGTCTCGAATCTGAAGAATATTAATTAGGGATAACGTCTCATCTAGTTTTGAAACTGTCAAAAGTAAATCATTTTTTCAAAGATACAATAAGAGAGACCTGGTTTAAGAAACGATTATCAGAATGTCTTGGCATTCAGTTGACCATGATGTAGTGTGAGCTAATTAGCTGGAAGATGTTCAAGAAGGTAATTCAAGTCTAGGCTTCCTGAATAAAGTCTCGTGTTCAGACCAAGAGAGGTGAAGGTCCCATTTCCTTCTTCTGAAGACATCACAGTCCATTCAAAGTAGTGTGTCCCACATTTGGGGACATATTTTTAAAACTCTGACTTTCAATTACTTCTGGACTTACAGAAAAGTTGCAAAAGTAGTACAGGGAATTTTCTATTTTCCCCTCATATCTTACATCGCCCTAGAACAAAGGTCAAAACTAAACATCTAACATTGGTAAAACTCTATGAACCTAACTAAAGACTCTTTTTTTCCCAGATTCTGTTGGTTTTCCACTAATTTCCTTTTTCTTGGGAACAGCATTTTAAGAGCAACACTAACAAATCGTGACACATTCAGAACAGGGCCTTCAAGAGGGCAAAGGATTTGGGGACCAGGTAAGTGCAGAATATTGAGAGTAGCACGTTTTCTTCTTTTCTCTATCCAAACTTACTCCCCTGGTGATCCTGGTCTACTGGTTTTCAATATCAGCTATATTCTGATGACTCTAATGTTTACATTTCCATCCCAGACCTCTCCCCGAATTCCAAATACATATACACAACTACCCTTTGACATCTCCACCAGGATGTCTAATAGACATCTCAAATTGAAGGTATCTGACAATACTCCTCATAACGCCACACTGTTATTCCTGCAGTCTCCCCACCCTTCTAATTGCTCCTTGACTCCTGTCTCTCTTACTTATTCCATATCCAATTCATGAGAAAATCTTGCTTATTTCCTTTAAAACCATATACAGAAATCTGCCCACTTTCCATCTTTACACATCTACCAAGCATCATCTCATAGAATATCCTCCTTTCAGGTCTGTGCTTCCGTTCTTGCCTCTCTCTGCTCTGTTTTCAACACAGCATCCACTGCAGTCAGGAAATATTCTCATTCCTCTAATCAAACTCTCCGGGAGCATGGCTTCCGACCTCACTCTAAGTAAAAGCCAAAATCCTCCAGTGACTTGTGAAGTTTATTAAATCCAGTCTTCTTTTATCTCTGACATCATCTCCTAACACCCTCCCCATAATCACTTCACACAACAATACCATTTCCTTGCTATTCCTCATCAGGCACAATCCCATCTTAAGAACTTTTCATTGGCTTTTCCCTCTGCCCAGTATATATTTACCCTAGATATTTGTACGGCTGATTCAATCTTACCCTCTTGTGTTGGCAAAGTGAGGTCATTCCTGGACCTGGACCAAAATGTAACCTCCCTTTTCCCCTCCCCAGTTTTGTCTCTGAAGCACTTACAAGCATCAAACAGATATACTTGACGTGTTTTGTTCATTGTTTGGGGGGAAGAGAATTGGTCTATTTGGTTCACTACTATTTCTCCAGCACCTTCTATATGCTCACCAAAAATTAATTAAATGAAAGAATTGAAGAATCACTATAATTAGGCATATGGTTTTAAGAGATACGACTACTATGTATAAAACAAATAAGTATTTACAAGGATATATTGTATAGCACAGGGAATTATAGCCTGTGATAACTTTTAATGGCATATAATCTGGAAAAATACTGAATCACTATGCTGTACATCTGAAATGAATGTAATATTGTAAATAAACTATACTTCAATAAAAAATAATAATAATAAAAGAAGAGCACTTATTCTAGAATCAGACTGACAGAGTTCAAATGTCAGTTTGATTGCTTACAACCTGCAAGGTATTGGTCAAATCATTCAACATTTTCTGTGCCTCAGTTTCTGCACCCAGTACATGGTGATGATAGCAATATTTAACTTGCAGACTAGTTGCCAATGTGACAATAATTGTTGTCAATTAAATGTGACAGTTCATAATATACTGTTAGAAAAATATTGTGTGCTCACTAAATTTATCATTAATTGATTAGAAAGCAAGAAGCAACAGACAATATCACCATAAAATACCTAGTCAGTGAGTCAGTATAAGAGATCAGGACTTTGGAATCCTTTGACCCGAGTACAAATCTTAGCTCTGTTTTTATCTAGCTTTGTTTCCCTGAGCAACACAATTAGCCTCTATAAATTCTGGGATCCTTAACTATAAATTGGAACAGTAACCCCACTTCATCTATGTGCTGGGAAGACAAAGTAAAATAGTATAGAGGGCTCAGCACTATTCTTGGCATCTACTAAAGTGTTGACTAAATAAATGTCATGATTGTTATAAAATCTGGATATTCATTTACCCAAGTGATTGCCCCTTTCGCCTTTCCTGTGGCCTTTTCCAATTATTGTCCATTTCTCTGTAGCTCAAGCTTGCTTTCTAAGACAAAAGAGCCCTGTGCCCTACCTATTCTTTGGAAACTTGGCTCTCATGGAAGTGACATCAGGAAATAAATTGACCATGTTATAATTCTTCTAACATTAGTGGCTGATATAATTGATATATTTATTCCAGAAACATTCACTAATCCCATTTGCCAGGCTCTGTGCTAGGTGTGTGTTAGGTATACTGTGGTGACTAAAACCCAGTCTCTGCCCAGGCTCTTCCATTCAAGTTGGGGGTAGCTGTGCCATAAGTTAGCCCTCCCAAGGCTTGTTATTAAAGGAGAAAACCTATATAGTTAGTATTGCACAAACTGACTGGGGACAGAGATCTGGACAGAGGCCACACTGGGTAAATATATCTGTATCACACATAGGCTTTGATACAAATAGTTCTTCTACTCTGGCCTCCATTAATCATTAAGCAACTATTCCATAATGAACACCAGAGTACTGATCTCCTACTCAGGAGCCAGGGCTGGCTAGTACTACCACTGCTACTATTATTATTCTTGCTGCTACTATTATAATTACTTCTACTACTACAAATACTATTACCTTCGTTATTTTTTCAATTACTTACCTAGCTTTTCCCTTATGATATTAACATAAGTGGCTCCGACCTTTCTATTTATAAGTCTTACAATACTGAGCACACTGTCAATATTGATATAAAAATTGTCAAATATAGGAAAGCCAACTATATTAGCAAATATAGGAAATATTTATATTCAAATCATTAAATATAGGAAGGTCAATTTTATTAGGAAAGGAAATAGTTAGGAAAAAGCAAATGAAGACTACTAGACAGACAGGCGTCCATGCATCATGGTGACATTTCAATTTATCTACAGCTCCTCATAGACTTTCAATACGATGACATTCAGTCAGCACTCATTCATTCAATCTGGGGCACTGGATGTCTGAGCAAGAACACTATTAATCAGTTCTCCCTACAATCAACCCAAAGAGCAGATACAGGAAAATTGTTGATATATTAGCAAATGTATCAGTAACAGCTTACCAAATACAGTTAAAGAAGAACGATATTAACATTATAGATTAGTACAAATCACCTGTAAGAGCCACAAATGCCCTTTACTGTGCATTGTGATTGTAAACTTACCTGATTACTTTGTTGCTGTTTAGTTGGACTGACAAAACGGCATGATACCATGTTAAAGGGCAAGGCCATGCAGGACAGATCCAACCTCAGGCAAGAAGCACATGTACAAACACGATCTCTAAAGAGCTAATTGACAAAGCAGAGCTAACAGATGGCTGGGGTCCACTGTGGCAACTGATAAGCTAACCATAACCCTAATTCATAAATAAACTCGATACTGCATTTTTCAGCTTTTCTGACTCACCCTGCTGATATGGAAATTTTCATCATTTCAGGGAGAAATAAGCAAACCATTCAACTCAACAGTTCACTCATTTGGGTTTTTGGTCGTATTTTTTTTTTCTCATTTTGACTCTCTCCCTCATTTCCCACAGTGATTATCGCACTACTTCAACAACAAAAGGAAAATAGAGGTATGGATGGAGAGAGATTTATTAAACACCTACTAAATGGCTAGCCCTGTAGAATGACAGTGGAAAGAAAACAGGGTTTATCCCCTACAAGTCACCTACAAGCTGGAATCTGCTCCAGTTCTGCACCTGAATCTCAGTGCTGGTGTATAACTGAAGCTATACACTGGCAATGTTAATCTATTTTCTCAGTTTTTCCTTCCATAAAAATTTAAGGAATAAATGACATACTATATTCAAAGCACTTAGAAGTTGGCATATAATACATGTTTACTAAATGACATGAGCTATTGTGCAAAAGTTTGTTCTTTCAATGTTTCATGATTCTGATCAACTACATCTTCATTTTAGGGTCTCCCCAACTAGATTTTAATGGTCTCTCCTTTGAGTTCCTTAACATGTTGCCACATTTTTCTGTTTAGTCTGGCCTTACTGTTTTGTATGGCCTTGAGTCATGTGCTGCGTCTAGTTCATCTCAGTATCCCCTACCACACCCTGTATGTCACCTAGCACACGGACATTACTTAAATATATGAGGAACTGAATTTCCACATCAAGGAGGACTAGAATGAATTCTAAACATGTAACACTTTGCAGAAAGATCATTTTCCTTTAGAGCAGAGTGTATCTTCTCAAAAACATTTTTGTAGATCCATGTATATAAATGTTTACTCATGAGTTCACATGCTACAGGTCCAGAGTTAAAGAACTTAAGAAACTGCCCAACCTTATACATGCAGATGATCAGGATTCTGAAGGAATGTTGAGCTTGTAAATCTACATTGTATCTGAGGGTCCTCGGCTAGTTGAAATTGGGCTGTGGGCCTGGTGGGTAAACCCTCCTTAGTCTTACTTCTATCATCCACACACTTGGCTTAGCATTACTGACTGTACACTCCTGGTTTCACAGCTGTTTTTCCATCCCCAGGCCAGGAGCTTAGTCTGACTGCTTCCAAGGTTGGCTCATTTGGCTTAATGCTGGGTAGTCACCTTTGCCTGACCTTACCATGCCCTAATGGCACTGAAGGCGAGGCCCCTCTGTTTAACACTTGGTTGCCTTAGGTAACTGTGATAATTAGGCTGAAATGTTGGTCTATGTATCAGACTCAACAGATCTAAAACTGTCAATGTAAGGCCAGTGGAAAGTAATGGATATAGAGGAGCCAACAAAATCATAAGCCTAAACATGCAAACCCCAGAAGAACTGACCTTTGCTGTAATGAATATCCTCAGGTCATAGCTGCATGGAATTAGTCACCATTATTCAATTGAAAAACCATTCAATATGACATAAGGTTTGGAATTACTAAACATCAATTCTGATATCTCTATGCATGTGTACAGTGTATGTGATCGTGTATATATACACATACATGTATATTTATTTATGGATGCTATATTAATTGGTAGATTTGTACAAATATTGTATAAAATTGTAATCATACAACACATGCTGTTTTTAACAAGCAATGTCAAGATTTCTGCTATTTATATTCTCTTTTGTAGCCATAATAACTATAGCTGTTTATTTTATATTTCTTTATTTATGTATTCAGTGCTCACTACATTTTTTACATGGCAAATTTCCATAGCATTTCACAGTTTAATATTATTTCATCTTGTCTAAGAGTAGTTTTACTCAAAAGGATTAGGGCACAAATTTTCTTGAATTTTTAAAAAATATATTACAAATCTCTGCTTCCTAAATAATAGCTTGGCTAAATATATATTATTTCATACCCCACTCTCTTTTCCTCAGGAATGTGTAGATATTTTTATACATATTTTTAGAATAAGATACTGAAATGGAGATGTATGAGACCAGCCCAAGTTTTCACCTATTAAGTGCCTACTATTTCATAAAACTTTCTTTACTTTATAAATTTAGTATCCTAATCAAGACTCCTAGTTCTGGCCAGTTCTCTATGCACTACTACACCAACCTCTCTCACTGATTACAACTAAAATCTCTGTACAGAGATACAAAAGCAGGTTACTTCTGAAATGTAAACAATGGCAGGCAGAATAGAGACAGAAGTCAAAAAATTGTAGAACAAGCAGTATGAGGGAGAGTTTATTGTTATTTTCCCCTCCTCTAACCCTCAGCTTTGACATGAGGGCAAACTGAATTGAAAAAGTGTATAGCGGGTACAGACAGGGAAAAACAAACAAACAAACAAAAACAGAGAAAACCTCTATTCTAGGGATATTACTCGGAAAGGGGGCCTCTGGGAGCCACAGAGTATATACGAATCCTTTCTCTTCCTTCCTTACCTCCTTCCCTTCCTTTCTTCTTTCCTTTTCTCTTTCTTTCTTCCTTCCTTTATGTATTTATTTAATTGTTTATTTATTTGTTTATCTTCCTTCTCTCCTGGTCTTACCAAGTGGCAAAAAATGCCCTTCTGTAATGATGGTAGTGACAGTTAAAGGCATCTAGAGGCCAAAAAGAAAATCCATCTCTCTGGCCTAAAAAACTGGGAGGGGCCCTTGAGAATGTTAGAGGAGTTCAGGAGAGGAGAGAGTTACAGAGGGGGATGCCTTCATTCTGTGTATGACAAACTTCTGGGCTCACTGCTAAGTGGAACATGCATGTAACAGACCCAAGGAAGTATAGTAAAGGCTTTGAAAACAGAACTATGATATAAATACCACCCAAGTCCCAGAATAACCCATGAGTGGTATACTTGTAGGACAGACAAAAATAGCATAACAAAATCCTTTGAAACAAAACTAACAACAGATTCATGGTCCACAAAAGATAAAACCAAACTCATAGTCTGAACCTAAGTTGATTACCTGTTTGTTCTTTTTTTTAACTGTTCAGCAGGACCCAGAGTCACACAGTATAATAATGAAAAATGTTAAGGACATAATCCAAAATTACTTGAGATATAAAGAAATATCAGTCAGACTGCTAAAAACCAAAGGTAAAGAAAAATCTTGAAGGTAGCCACCAAAAAAGAAAACAACACTTTACATGTAGAGGAAGAATATCATAACTGTGGATTTGTCCTCAGAAACCAAAAAGGCGGGGGGACCTTCAAGATGGCGGAAGAGTAAGACATGGAGATCACCTTCCTCCCCACAAAAACATCAGAAATACATCTACATGTGGAACAACTCCTACAGAACACCTACTGAATGCTGGCAGAAGACCTCACACCTCCCAAAAGGCAAGAAACTCCCCACGTACCTGGGTAGGGTAAAAGAAAAAAGAAAAAACAGAGACAAAAGAATAGGGATGGGACCTGCACCTCTGGGAGGGATCTGCGAAGGAGGAAAAGTTTCCACACACTAGGAAGCCCCTTCACTGGAGGAGACGGGGTGGGGGGTGGGGGTGGCGGGTGGAAGCTTCGGAGCCATGGAGGAGAGCGCAGCAATAGGGGTGCAGAGGGCAAAGCAGAGAGATTCCCGCTCAGAGTATCAGTGCCGACCAGCACTCACCAGCCTGAGAGGCTTGTCTGCTCACCCGCCAGGGTGGGCGGGGGCTGGGAGCTGAGGCTCGGGCTTCGGTCGGATCCCAGGGAGAGGACTGGGGTTGGCTGCGTGAACACAGCCTGAAGGGGGCTAGTGCGCCACAGCTGGCCAGGAGGGAGTCCGGGAAAAAGTCGGGAGCTGCCTAAGAGGCAAGAGAACATGGTTTCGGGGTGCATGAGGAGAGGGGATTCAGAGCACCACCTCACCGAGCTCCAGAGACAGGCGCGAGGTGCGGTATCAGCGTGGACACCAGAGACGGGTATGAAACACTAACGCTGCTGCTGCCGCCACCAAGAAGCCTGTGTGCAAGCACAGGTCACCATCCACACCTCCCCTCCTGGGAGCCTGTGCAGCCCGCCACTGCCAGGGTCCCGTGATCCAGGGACAACTTCCCCGGGAGAACGCACGGCGTGCATCAGGCTGGTGCAACGTCATGCTGGCCTCTGCCGCCGCAGGCTCGCCCCGCATCCGTACCCCTCCCTCCACCCTGCCTGAGTGAGCCAGAGTCCCTGAATCAGCTGCTCCTTTAACCCCGCCCTGTCTGAGCAAAGAGCCCCATCCTGTCTCCTCTCCTGAACTCCCCCTAACATTCTCAGGCAACCTACACGCAGAGGCGGGTCTAAATCCAAAGCTGAAACCGGGAGCTGGGCGAACAAAGAAGAGAAAGGGAAATCTCTCCCAGCAGCCTCAGGAGCAGTAGATTAAATCTCCACAGTCAACTTGATGTACCCTGCATCTGTGGAATACCTGAATACACAACGAATCATCCCAAAATTGAGGAGGTGGACATTAGGAACAACGATATATATATTTGTTTCCTTTTTCTGTTTTTGTGAGTGTGTATGTGTATGTTTCTTTGTGTAATTTTGTCTGCACAGCTTTGCTTTTACCATTTGTCCTAGGGTTCTGTCTGTCCGTGTTTTTGGTTTGTTTGTTTTTGATTTTTAGTATAGTTTTTAGCTCTTGTTATCATTGGTGGATTTGTTTTTTGGTTTGGTTGCTCTCTTCTTTCTTTCTTTCTTTTCTCTTTTTTTTATTACTTTTTAATTTTTTAATTTTAATTTTATTTTGTTTATTTATTTTTTTAATTTATATACTTATTTATTTATTTTTAGCTGCATTGGGTCTTCATTGCTGCACATGGGCTTTCTCTAGTTGTGGCGAGCGGGGGCTACTCTTTGTTGAGGTGCACAGGCTTCTCATTGCGGTGGCTTCTCTTGTTGTGGAGCACGGGCTCTAGGCATGCAGGCTTCAGTAGTTGTGGCAAAGGAATTCAGTGGTTGTGGCTCACAGGCTCTACAGCACAGGCTCAGTAGTTGTGGCACATGGGTTTAGTTGTTCCACGGCATGTGGGATCTTCCCAGACCATGGCTCGAACCCATGCCTCCTGCATTAGCAGGCGGAATCTTAACCAGTGCACCACCAGGGAAGTCCCAATTTTTTTACTTTTAATAATTATTTTTTATTTTAATAACTTTATTTTATTTTACGTTATTTTTTTTCTTTTTTTCTTTTTTACTCCCTTTCTTCTCAGCTGTGTGGCTGACAGGGTCTTGGTGCTCTAGCCAGGTGTCAGGCCTGTGTCTCTGAGGTGGGAGAGCTGAGTTCAGGATATTGCTCCAACAGAGACCTCCCAGCTCCACACAATATCAAATGGCAAAAACTCTCCCAGAGATCTCCATCTCAACGCTAAGACCAAGCTCCACTCAATGACTAGCAATCAATAATGCTGGACACCCTATGCCAAACAACTAGCAAGACAGGAACACAATGCCACCCATTAGCAGACAGGCTGCCTAAAATCATAATACGGTCACAGACCCCTCAAAACACACCACAGGATGCGATCCAGCCCACCAGAAAGACAAGATCCAGCCTCATCCACCAGAGCACAGGCACTGGTCCGCTCCACAAGGAAGCCTACCTAACCCACTGAACCAACCTTAGCCACTGGGGGCAAACACCAAAAACAACAGGAACCACAAACCTGTAGCCTGCGAAAAGGAGACCCCAAACAAAGTAACATAAGCAAAAGGAGAAGACAGAAAAACACACAGCAGATGAAGGAGGAAGGTAAAAACCCACCAGACCAAACAAATGAAGAGGAAATAGGTAGTCTAACTGAAAAAGAATTCAGAATAATGATAGTAAAGATGAACCAAAATCTTGGAAATAGAATGGAGAACATATAAGAAATGCTTAACAAAGACCTAGAAGAACTAAAGAGCAAACAAACAAGGACGAACAACACAATAAATGAAATTTAAAATTCTCTACAAGGAATCAATAGCAGCATAACTGAGGCAGAAGAACTGATAAGTGACCAGGAAGATAAAATAGTGGAAATAACTACTGCAGAGCAGAATAAAGAAAAAAGAATGAAAAGAACTGAGGACAGTCTCAGAGACCTCTGGGATAATATTAAACGCAACAACATTCGAATTATAGGGGTCCCAGAAGAAGAAGAAAAAAAGAAAGGGACTGAGAAAATATTTTAAGAGATTATAATTGATAACTTCCCTAATATGGGAAAGGAAATAGTTAAGCAAGTCCAGGAAGCACAGAGAGTCCCATACAGGACAAATCCAAGGACAAACATGCCAAGACACATATTAATCAAACTTTCAAAAATTATGTACAAAGAAAAAATATAAAAAGCAGCAAGGGAAAAGCAACAAATAACATACAAAGTAAACCCCATAAGGTTAACAGCTGATCTTTCAGCAGAAACTCTGCAAGCCAGAAGGGAGTGGCAGGACATATTTAAAGTGATGAAAGGGAAAAAACTACAACCAAGATTACTCTACCTGGCAAGTATCTCATTCAAATTTGACGGGGAAATCAAAAGCTTTACAGACAAGCAAAAGCTAAGAGAATTCAGCACCACAAAACCAGCTCCACAACAAATGCTACAGGAAGTTCTCTAAGTGGGAAACACAAGAGAAGAAAAGGACCTACAAAAACAAACTCAAAACAATTAAGAAAATGGTAATAAGAACATACATATAGACAATTACCTTAAATGTGAATGGATTAAATGCTCCAACCAAAAGACACAGGCTCGCTGAATGGATACAAAAACAAGACCCATATATATGCTGTCTACAAGAGACTCACTTCAGACCTAGGGACACATACAGACTGAAAGTGAGGGGATGGAAAAAGATATTCCATGCAAATGGAAATCAAAAGAAAGCTGGAGTAGCAATTCTCATATCAGACAAAACAGACTTTAAAATAAAGACTATTACAAGAGACAAAGAAAGACACTACATAATGATCAAGGGATCAATCCAAGATGAAGATATAACAATTGTAAATATTTAAGCACCCAACATAGGATCACCTCAATACATAAGGCAAATGCTAACAACCATAAAAGGGGAAATCAACAGTAACACATTCATAGTAGAGGACTTTAACACCCAGCTTTCACCTATGGACAGATCATCCAAAATGAAAATAAATAAGGAAACACAAGTTTTAAATGATACATTAAACAAGATGGACTTAATTGACATCTGTAGGACAGCCCATCCAAAAAGAACAGAATCCACTTTCTTCTCAAGTGCTCATGGAACATTCTCCAGGATTCATCATATCTTGGGTCACAAATCAAGCCTTGGTAAATTTAAGAAAATTGAAATCATATCACGTATCTTTTCCGACCACAATGCTATGAGACTACATATCAATTACAGGAAAAACTCTGTAAAAAATACAAACGCATGGAGGCTAAACAATACACTACTTAATAACCAAGAGATCACTGAAGAAATCAAAAGGGAAATCAAAAACTACGCAGAAACAAATGACAGTGAAAACACGATGACCCAAAACCTATGCGATGCAGCAAAAGCAGTTCTAAGAGGGAATTTTATAGCAATACAATCCTACCTGAAGAAACAAGAAACATCTAAAATAAACAACCTAACCTTACACCTAAAGCAATTAGAGAAAGAAGAAAAAAAAAAAAAAGCCCAGTGTTAGCAGAAGGAAAGAAATCATTAAGATCAGATCAGAAATAAATGAAAAAGAAATGAAGGAAACAGTAGCAACGATCAATAAAACTAAAAGCTGGTTCTTTGAGAAGATAAACAAAATTGATAAACCATTAGCCAGACTCAACAAGAAAAAAAGGGAGAAGACTCCAATGAATAGAATTAGAAATGCAAAAGGAGAAGCAACAACTGACACTGCAGAAAAACAAAGGATCATGAGAGATTACTACAAGCCATTATATGCCAATAAAATGGACAACCTGGAAGAAATGGACAAATTCTTAGAAAAGCACAACCTTCTGAGACTTAATCAGGAAGAAATAGAAAATATAAACAGACCAATCACAAGCACTAAATTGAGACTGTGACTAAAAATCTTCCAACAAACAAAAGCCCAGGACCAGATGGCTTCACAGGCGAATTCTATTAAACATTTAGAGAAGAGCTAACACTTATCCTTCTCAAACTCTTCCAAAATATAGCAGAGGAAGGAACACTCACAAACTCATCTACGAGGCCACCATCACCCTGATACCAAAACCAGACAAAGATGTCACACACACCAAAAAAACTACAGGCGAATATCACTGATGAACATACATGCAAAAATCCTCAATAAAATACTAGCAAACAGAATCCAACAGCACATTAAAATGATCACACACCATGATCAAGTGGGGTTTATCCCAGGAATGTAAGGATACTTCAATATACGTAAATCAATTAATGTGATACACCGTATTAACAAACTGAAGGATAAAAACCATATGATTATCTCAATAGATACAGAAAAAGCTTTTGACAAAATTCAACACCCATTTATGATAAAAACCCTCCAGATAGTAGGCATAGAGGGAACTTACCTCAACATAATAAAGGCCATATATGACAAACCCACAGCCAACATTGTTCTCAATGGTGAAAAACTGAAACCATTTCCACTAAGATCAGGAAAAAAACAAGGTTGCCCACTCTCACCACTATTATTCAACATAGTTTTTGAAGTGTTAGCCACGGCAATCAGAGAAGAAAAAGAAATAAAAGGAATACAAATTGGAAAAGGAGAAGTAAAGCTGTCACTGTTTGCAGATAACATGATACTATACATAGAGAATCCTAAAGATGACACCAGAAAACTACTAGAGCTAATCAATGAATTTGGTAAAGTAGCAGGATACAAAATTAATGCACAGAAATCTCTTGCATTCCTACATACTAATGATGAAAAATCTGAAAGAGAAATTAAGGAAACACTCCCATTTACCATTGCGACAAAAAGAATAAAATACCTAGGAATAAACCTACCTAGGGAGACAAAAGACCTGTGTGCAGAAAACTATAAGACACTGATGAAAGAAATTAAAGATGATACAAACAGATGGAGAGATATACCATGTTCTTGAATTGGAAGAATCAACATTGTGAAAATGACTATACTACCCAGAGCAATCTTCAGATTCAATGCAATCTCTATCAAACTACCAATGGCATTTTTCATAGAACTAGAAGAAAAAATTTCACAATTTGTATGGAAACACAAAAGACCCCAAATAGCCAAAGCAATCTTGAGAAAGAAGAATGGAGCTGGAGGAATCAGGCTCCTGGACTTCAGACTATACTACAAAGCTACAGTAATCAAGACAGTAAGGTACTGGCACAAAACCAGAAAAATAGACCAATGGAACAAGATAGAAAGCCCAGAGATAAACCCACTCACATATGATCACCTTATTTTTGATAAAGGAGGCAAGAATATACAATGGAGAAAAGACAGCCTCTTCAATAAGTGGTGCTGGGAAAACTGGACAGCTACATGTAAAAGAATGAAATTAGAACACTCCCTAACAGCATACACAAAAATAAACTCAAAACGGATTAAAGGCCTAAATGTATGGCCAGACACTATAAAACTCAGAGAAAAACATAGGCAGAACACTCTGTAACATAAATCACAGCAAGATCCTTTTTGACCCATGTCCTAGAGAAATGGAAATAAAAACAAAAATAAACTAATAGGACCTAGTGAACCTGAAAAGCTTTTGCACAGCAAAGGAAACCATAAACAAGATGAAAAGACAACCCTCAGAATGGGAGAGAATATTTGCAAATGAAGCAACTGACAAAGGATTAATTTCCAAAATATACAAGCAGCTCATACAGCTCAATATCAAAAAAACAAACAACCCAATTTAAAAGTGGGCAGAAGATCTAAATAGACATTTCTCCAAAGGAGATATACAGATTGCCAACAAACACATGAAAGGATGCTCAACATCACTAATCATTAGAGAAATGCAAATCAAAACCACAATGAGATATCACCTCACACCGGTCAGAATGGCCATCATCAAAATATCTACAAACAATAAATGCTGGAGAGGGCGTGGAGAAAAGGGAACCCTCTTGCACTGTTGGTGGGAAAGTAAATTGATATAGCCACTATGGAGAACAGTATGGAGGTTCCTTAAGAAACTTAAAATAGAACTACCATACGACACAGCAATCCCACTACTGGGCATATACCCTGAGAAAACCATAATTCAAAAAGAGTCATGTACCACAATGTTCATTGCAGCTCTATTTACCATAGCCAAGACATGGAAGCAACCTAAGTGTCCATCGACAGATGAATGGATAAAGAAGATGTGGCACATATATTCAATGGAATATTACTCAGCCATACAAAGAAACAAAATTGAGTTATTTGTAGTGAGGTGGATGGACCTAGAGACTGTCATAGAGAGTGACGTAAGTTAGAAAGAGAAAAACAAATACAATATGCTAACACATATATATGGAATCTAAAAAAAAAAAAGGTTCTGGAAAACCTAGGGACAGGACAGGAATAAAGACACAGACATAGAGAATGGACTTGAGGACACGGGGAGGGGAACGGTAAGCTGGGACGAAGTGAGAGAGTGGCATGGACTTATATATACTACCAAATGTAAAATAGATAGCTAGTGGGAAGCAGCTGCATAGCACAGGGAGATCAGCTTGGTGCTTTGTGACCACCTAAAGGGGTGGGATAGGGAGGGTGGGAGGGAGATACAAGAGGGAGGAGATATGGGGATATATGCATATGTATAGCTGATTCACTTTGTTATAAAGCAGAAACTAACACACCATTGTAAAGCAATTATACTCCAATAAAGATGTTTAAAAAAAAAAAGAAACCAAGAATGCAAAAGGACAATGGAACAATATTTTTAAAGAAAACGTCAGTTTTAGAATTCTATATCTAATAAGATAACCTTTATAGAAGGAAGAAAAAATAAAGATATTCTCAGATGAAGGAAACCTGAGAGAAATCTTCAAGACTAAATATGTTCTGAAAGAATTGCTAGAAGAAGTATTTCACACTGAAGAAAAGTGGTACCAGAGGAAAGGTTGGAACTTCTAACATGAAGGGAGAGTGACAGAAATGATAACTCAGAATAGATATATTAGAATGTTTTTGCCAGATTTGTTAAGTGTGTGTTAGTGTTGAAAGTGAAAATTAAAAGACACATTGTGGAATTTTCAATGTACATAGTTATAATACATATTACAACTATGAGACAAAGGAGAGGCTTAAGAGGGATCTATATGGTTAGAAGGCATCTAGATTTTATTTTCAGTGAAAAAGTTAATTCTTAAGAAGACTGAAAAGTTAGGAATGTATATTGTAATCCCTAGAGTACCTACATACATACACACACACACACACACCCAATAGTTATATCAAAATAGCATACTAAAAACATTCAAATACTGTCAAAAGTTTAGAAAATAAGAAAATGGGAACAGCGGAACAGAAATGCAGGCAAAAACCAAACTGATAATAAAATTGTAGACTTAAGTCCAGCTATATCAATAATTACAGTATGCAAATGGTCTAAACACAGCAAATAAAATAAATGGATTGTCAGTTTTCACTTTTAAAAAAGGAAAAGGCCCCACTACATGATGTCTTTCAGAAACCCTCTTGAAATATAATAATATAAATAGATTGAAAGTAAAATAATGGGAAAGTTATACCATGTAAACACAAATTAAAAGAAAGATGAAATTGCAATATTAATATCACACAAGTTTTATTTTAGAACAGGAAAATTATCAGGGATATAAGGGCTATTATTTGTTAATACAATGGTCAATTAACCAAGATGATGCTACAATTCTAAATGTATATGTACCTTAAAATAGAGCTTCAAAATAAACAGAGCAAAAACTGATATAACTGAAAAGAGAAATAGACACGTCTCCAATTATTCTTGGAGATTTCTAAACTTCTCTCTCAGTAATCAATAAAATGCATAGATAAAAATCAGTGAAGATATGGGAGACTTGAACAACAATATCAGCCAAACTTAAACTAAATGGCATTTACAAAACCACCCAACAATAACAGACTATACATAATTTTCAAATATCCATGGAATATCTACCTAGATAGTCCATACCCTGGGCCATAAAACAAACCTTAACAAATTTAAAGAAATGTAGTCATCCAAAGAATGTTCTCTTAGCATAAAAGAATTAATCAAGAAATCAATTACACAAATATCTTTGGTCAATCCACAAATATATAGAAACTATCACACCTCTAAATAACCCAAGGACCAAGTAAGAAATCCGAAAGAAACCTGGAAAACATTTTAACCTGAATCAAAATGAAAATAGAATCTATCAAAATGTGTGGCATAAAGCTAAACTAGTGTTTAAAGCAAATTTATTGCACTGAGTTTTTCTATTAGAGAAGAAGAAAGCTCCTGAATCAATAATCTAAGTTATCACCATAAAAATGTAGAAAATAAAGAGCAAATTAAACACAAAGCAAGCAGAAGAAAAGAAATAATAAAGATATCAATGGTGTCAATAAAAACATGTTGACATTAATGATATACAAAACTGAAAAGCAAAAGACAAAATCAATTAAATCAAAATCTGGTTTAATTATAGAATAGTAATAACTAAATAATAATTAAATATAAAAGTAATAATTCTAAAATAATTACAAATAGTAAAATGATGAAACTGTACCCAGATGACCAAGAAGAGAGAGATCACAAATACCAATATTAAGAATATAAAAGGAATATCACTAGAGACCCTACCAACATTAAAAGGACAGCAAGGAAATACTGAAAATCATTCTGTGCCCATAGATGAAATGTACCAATTCCTTGAAAGACACAAATGAACAAAACATGCTCAAGAATAAATAGATAACCTGAAGAGTCCTATATCTACTAAAGAAACTGAATTTTTGTCAAAACTTTCCAACAAACAGAACTCCAGACCCTGCTAATTTCACTGAAGAATGGTACCAAAAAATTTTAAAGAACAAATAATACAATTCTATATATTCTCTTCCAGAACACTTCTCAATTCATTTTTTGAAGCCAGAAAAACCTTGATAATAAAACCAGACAAAGGCATTATCATAAAACAAAATGACAGATCAATATCCCTCATATATAGACACAGAAACGCACAACCAATATTAGCAAATCAAAAACAGCAATAAATATGAATGGTGATACTTCACAACCAAGTGTAGCTTATTCTGGAAATTCAAATATGATTTAATATTCTAAAACCAATCAATGTATTTCACCACAGTAAGAGACTAAATAAAATCAAGATCACATTAACATGCCAGAAAAAAAAAACATTTCACATCTATTCATAATAAAATCTCAAACCTAAATAGAAGGAGCTTTCCTTGATAATGGAAATCCTACCAAAGAAAGCAAAAACAAAAGCTACTACCATATTTAAATATGAAAGAAGGAATGTTTTCCTCTAAATTCAAGAAGAAAGAGAGGAATTCCATTCTCATCACTCCTACTGAACACCATAAATGGAGTCCTAGCTAATGCAATAAGGTAGGACAAAAGCAGGGGAGGGAACAACATAAAGATTAGAAAGAAAAAAGTTTTTCTTATTCCTAAAAGACAAGATTGTCTATGTAAGAAATCCCAAGGAATGTATTTTTAAAAGCCCCTAGAACTAATATGTGAGGATAGGAAAGGCTACAGGATTTTTAAAAATTCATATTTCTAAATATTATCAGTAAAAGAATTGGAAATAAAAATATTTATTAACATTTACAAAACCCCTCAAAAGTGAAATTCTTAGGTATCCATCTTAAAAAATATATGCAAGGTCTGTATGCTAAAAATGACAAAATGCCATGATAGAAATCAAAGAAGATGTAAATAAATGAATAGATACCCCATGTTCATGGATCAGAAGGCAATATCAACAAGATGCTAATTGTCTGAAAAATTGATCTATAGATTGTACAAAATACCAATCAAAATACCAGAGGGTTTGTTGTAGATGTCAACAAGTTTATTCTAAAATGTTGATGGAAAGTCAAATAAATGAAAATAGCCAAAACAATTTTGAAAATAAACAAGGTGGGCGGACTCACAATACCTGATTTCAAGACTACTATAAAGCTACCATAGAAAGACAGTATGATATAAGCAAAAGTAGAGATTCAGACATCAATGGAACCGAAAAGAGTTCAGAAATAAACCCGCATGTGTATACAGTCAATGAATCTTTTTTTCTGCAAAGGTATTTAGCAAATTATGTTGGACCAATAATCATCAAAAAAGTGAATCTTGACCAAACCTCAAGCCTTATACAACAATTAACTCAAATTCATCATACATCTAAATGTAAAATATACAATTATAAAATTTTAGAAGAAAACAAGAGAGTATCTTTATGCCCTGAAGTTAGGCAAAGAGCCCTTAGACATGACACCAAAACCATGATCCATGAAAGACTACATGAAATTAAAAACTATGCCTCTGTGAGGGATGGAGGGAGGGAGGGATGGAGGGAGGAAGGGAGGGAGGGGGAAGGAGGGAAGGAGGGAAGGAAGGCAGACAAGGCACATACAGGGAGAAATATTTGCAAATTACATATCTGAGTTATATTTTACATATAATTGTTAGGAGACAATACTCCCTGAATATTTTCACATTTCTACACAGTCCAGGCTTCCTAAGCAAGGTCATGTTTGAATTGAAAAGGTCTAGGAAGATGGAGATAGTGTATCACTCTGTGAAGATTTACACACATATTTGCCAGGAGCCATTTGCTTGCATCCCATGGCAGGTAATAAAGAGACCTTTCCCTTCCCTCTTTAGAGAGGATTTGTTTAAATTCCAGAGTCAAAGACACCTCTTTGTCTCTCAGTCTCTCCCTCTCATTAGCTCATTCTTGCTCTTGTTCTTACTCTCTCATTCTCTCCACAGGAGAGGATGGGCTCACATGCCAGCAGCTCCTATGTGAGGTTCCTATCACAATTTTGAGGCGCTCTCCCTCTCCACACTGCATGTGCAGGGTAACATCTGATTCTCACATCACTCTTTGAGGACTCAAGGCACCTGTGCTAAAATGATGCTCTAGCTCTTTTTACCAAGAGTAACAACCATCTGATTCTCTGATCCAGAAAGCCTCAGGTTTCTTTTCAGAACATATATATTCTGTTGCAGACTAACTTGTGGGTTTACACATAGGGTAAGATCTCACAGTTTCAGACTTAACAATAAAGAACTCTCAAAACTAAATGATAAGGAAACAAATGACCCAGTTTTTTAAAATGAGCCCAAAAAATCAAACAGACACTTCAAAAGAAGATATACTGACAGCAAATAAACACAAGAAAATATGTTCAACATCAGTAGTCATTAGGCAAATTAAAACCAAAACAAGATACAACAACAAACCTATTGGAGTGGATAAAATTAAACAAATAAACAAACAAAAACATCTGGTAATACTAAATGCTGTCAAAAATGTGAAGCAACAGGGACTCTCATTCATTGAGGGTGGTAATGCAAAAGGGTACAGCCACTATGGAAAACAGTTTAGCAGCTTCTTGTAAAGTTAAACATACATGCACCAAATGATCCTAAGTATTTAACCATGATAAGTGAAAATGTGTGTTCACACAAAATCTTGTATGCTAATGTGTGTATGAGTGTGTGTGTGTGTGTGTAGTGTATAATATGTATAATGTGTATGTGTATATGTGTGTGTGTGTGTGTGTGTGTGTGTGTGTGTGTGTGTGTGTGTGTATATACTAGAAATAATATACTGGAAACTAGAAATAATCTAAATTTCCTTCCATAACTAGGGAATGAGTAAACAAATGATGGAACAAAGATACAATTGAATACCACTCAGCAATAAAAATAAAGAAATATTTATAACACAAATTTCAAATGCATTATGTTAAGTGAATTAAAACAGACTCAAAAGGTTATATATGATATGTTTTCATTTACAGGATATTCTGGGAAAGTCAAAACTACAGGGACAGATAATATATCAGGGTTGCCAGAGATTGAGAAAGGGGGAGGAATTGATTATAAAGGTACAGCATGAGAGAAATTTGAGGAGTAAGAAAATTGTTCTGTTTTAATTGGGGTGTTGGTAAATATGATTCCATTCATTTGTCAAAGGTCATAGATCTGCACATCAAAAAGTGAATTTTACAGTATGTAAATTTTAAAATACATTTTAAAAAGCTTCCCAAGAAATAACCTAATCCAGTATTGTCTTGGTATAAATCAGGGCTTATTCTATTATATTTTAATCCATTTTTAAATTTCATGTGTAGGCTTTTCTATTCACAGATAACAGATTCCTTATATTGGCTCATCTTTCTATGTCCTAAAAATCTACCATCTTCTCTCTGCTTTATATTTTTGTCTTTTCACTCATTGTGATTACCTCTCCCTGTCTTCTATGTAAATACACCAGTTTTCAGTCATGTTGTTCAGTTTACTTGTCACTTTTACTTAATTTATTAGTTTTGATTGGTAGTCTTTATCCTCAATATTTTATTTTCTAAATTTTCCCTTCCCTTTCTTTTTCTATCTCTTTCTCTTGTTTTGTTATCTTTTTTGAGTAGGGGCTCTTGTTTAATTCGTGTTCATTTATTTATTTATTTGTTTGTTTGTTTATTTATTTATCTTTAATGTAAAGCTTTAAGAAGAATTCTCTTCCTTGGGTTATATTTTCTTCTAGATTCCATGCTATGTTTTATCATCTATTTTTGCTATCTACCCACTTACTGGCCCAAATTATGATTACAGTTTCCATTCTGTGCCTTCTCATCCTGCCAATATTGTCCAGACTTTCTATTTTATGACATTATGCAAGTAGTTTCTGTTTGTCTCTTTTTACTTATTTGTATATGACTTACATCTTTTCCCCTAGTAGCTATATTTTGAGGGCTGAACATTTCTTGAGGATCCCTAATGTTGAAGTGCTCAGCTTAGGGTGAATTCATTCTTGGCTAGACTACCTTGGCTCTGCTCCCTTCTTGAGAATGTATTTAATGTGCTGGACTGCATTCATTCTGCTTAGTGTTCAGAGGTACTCATTCCCACACAGGCAGGAGTTCAAGTTTAGAACCATTCTCCTGATTTTTTTAAGCCCTGGAAAAATTGCTTCTTTCAGAATTACCCCCTAGTTCTTGTTTCCAATTTCACTGGTCTTTTCACAGAAGCTTGTTCAAGTCAGACTGGAATACCATTCACTTCACCTCAAATTTGGGAACACTGGTAGGAATTCTCAGATTTTCGTGAACTTCAAGAGCAAAAAGGTGAGGAATAGGACTGACGTCATTGCAGTGCCACAACCTTCTGTCTGTTTACTTGATCAGCTATTCTTGAAGTTTATAGCATTGTTCTGTGTCATCACTCCCACCAACTTTTTAAAATTTAGTTAATGCTGGTAATATTTAAATGGATTTTTAGATTTCTTGTGTTTATTTTATTAGTGATTGGGTGAAGAAGATATTGTGACCTGGCTTCCCTATACCATCTTTAAAAATAAAATGCTTCTTAAAAAAACATTCCAATGTCAGTTGGAAAAATAATGCAATTCAATATAACAACATCACAAACATACAAATCTCCTAAAAAGACAACATACTTCTAAAGTCATGCTTTTATTTTGCAGACATATTAAATCAAATGATGTCTCTACAGTATCTGTTAATGACTCTCGAAGTCTATTTCAATATGAATGGAAAAGAACAAGTAAAATGTTTCATTGTCAATCAATCCCAGTAATAACACTTTATATTTGTGTAGCAATTTGCATGGAGTTTACAAAGCGGAAGGTTAATGTCTCTGTGTTAACCAAGGAAAGGATTAAAATTCTAATTAATATTTGGCTTTTCTGGAATTTCAAAGACATCGAATTAATTTCCACACTTGGTTATCTCAAACCAAAGCCAGTCTAGCAGAGGGGAGGGTTATCAGCAGTGGATGTCAAGAAATATTGGTTCCCTACCCCCAAAATGTCTCCTCTGATATGTTGTATCACATGGATGTTGTCATGGAAGGTTTGTTTCACCAGCTAGATCTGTGTTAAAATATTCTGTTGAAAGAGGGAGAGGATTCCTACATGACAAAAATTCATGTTTCATGGAGTCTAATACCTGTATTATTTCATACAAGCAGTGAATTGTCGTGAGACCCCAGACTTGACATATAAGTACTGTGTGTAATTCAAAGGTAGACACACGTCAGAACCAACTGGCAAAATGCCCAAATAGCACTTTGTGCTCAGATGTGGTGCATATATACAATGGAATATTACTCAGCCATAAAAACGAATGAAATAATGCCATTTGCAGGAACATGGACGGACCTAGAGATTGTCATACTGAGTGAAGTAAGTCAGACAGAGAAAGACAAATATCATATGATATCGCTTATATGTGGAATCTATAAAAAAAGGGTACAAATGAACTTTCTACAAAACTGAAATAAAGTTACAGATGTAGAAAACAAACTTATGATTACCAGGGGGTAAGGGCGGGGAGGGATAAACTGGAAGGCTGGGATTGACATATACACACTACTATATATAAAATAGATAACTAGTAAAGACCTATTATAGCACAGGGAACTCTACTCAATACCCTGTAATGGCCTATATGGGAAAAGAATCTATAAAAAAAAAGAGTGGATATATGTATAACTGATTCACTTTGCTGTACACCTGAAACTAACACAACATTGTAAATCAACTATACTCCAATAAAAATTAAAGAACAAGAAAAAAAAACAAAAGCAAAAGAGAAGTTTGCCCGGGTGCACAGCGGTGGACTTACTTGGTCTTGGAGCTTGTCAGCTTGTCCAGATTCATCTTTCTGTTCCACCAAGGAAAAGCGTAAGTTGGCAGCCAGGGCCAAGCAGGGGAGAAACAGGGAGGATGCCCGAAACAAATGGTTTAGGCAACTGCTAGGAATGTCCCCCCAAATCCCCCTCTCGGGGCCAGCTAGCTATGAGCAGCGGTCTCCTCGCAGCCATCCCCATGCGTTGTCATGGCCGCGGCTCTTCTCCGGAAAACCCAGGGAAGACAGATGTCGCGAGAACACAGCAACCCCACACTGGGCACCAAAAAACTGTCCCCGAAAGTGGGGTCCAGCTGCTCGCCGCTCAAAAGCCAATAAAGAGGCAAGGCTGATGGAGAGGAAAGTTTGCTTCATTTTGTATGCTGGCAACTGGGGGGGTGGTGGGTAACTCCTATCCAAAGGCCGATTCCCACCCCCGACAACCAGTGGGCTACATGCAGAAACGGCATAGTCAGCTCTGACAGTCATCTTGAAATTGGTCATGTGGTGGTCTGACCGGCGTCATCTTGATTGCTTTAAGTACAGTTAATCTTCAGTTCCAGGGTCTGTTTGTTTCCATTTCCTTGAGGCCAATTCTCAGATTTGTGGCAGCTTATGTCATGGCTACAGTCTGGTCATCATGTAATTAACTTCTTCCACCTGGCGGGGGTTTCAGCATCTACAAGACAGCTCACAGGATACAGCTCAGAATATTATCTATAGCCCCTGAGGAGGAACTAATGGTCCTTGACTGTACTTAATCACTAAAGTATAAGTATTTAGTCTTGTTGGACTGTTTTCCCTTGTTTCTGCATTTTCTCACTTCTCTGATTAAACTTATTTGGCTAAAGTTTTTTCACAGACAAAAGGCAGGCGGAGAACATGGCGTGGGCGGGGGGAAGATCTTCGGGTCCTGCTCCATTTCAAAATCATGTGTAAAGCACGGTGTCTGGTGTACATGGAAAGCAATTAATAAATGTTAGACTTTGTCATGAACAATGATGGTTCTGAGATTTTATGTCACTTCTAAACTAACAATTTATCCTGAATCCAGGCAGAAGATACAAGAGCCTGGGACTTTGTTACATAAAGGCACAGCAAGTAGCATGAGCTTCAGGTTTGCACTGGTCCCCCTTCCCTCTCTAAGTCCAAAGGGGGCAGCCCCAAGCAGCCCAGGTAGATGCTGAATAGGTGAATTTGTGTCAAAGCTGAGGAACCCTAATCTTGGGGAGCCTGAATCTTTTAAACTAGGCTGCAAGCAAACCTGCCTGACCTTTGAGCTAGAGGGAGACCTTATCTTTAATATACTGGACAGTAAACAAATCTGTCTTCTGCTCTAAAGGGAGACATCTCTCTCATCCAAGGTCACTTGTTCTACAAAGATCCTTAAAAATCAGTGCTTCTGTTCACTAGACATGCAGAAATACAAGACACCCATGTAGAATTATCTCCCAACAGACCTAATTAAGATGTGTTTCTTGGTGTAAATAAATTTAGGGAATCTTAACCAAAGTACCCTGTGGAAAAAAACAAGATAATGAGCGGCTAAAGATTGGGAAGGGGTGCGGGGCTGAACTTTGTCATTTTATGCTAGGATGAAGTTGAAGCCTGAAAGTTAAGAAGTGTGTGTGTGTGTGTGTGTGTGTGTGTGTCTGGTTGAAGATGATGGATTATTAACACGTGTGGACAGCCTATTAGGTAAATAGGCACTGCATTAGGCAATTTGGCATAGCAATTAAGATCCAAAGGCTTTGATGTCAGACATACTTGGTGTGCATCAGCCCTCTGCCACTTATTAGCTTCGTAACAGCAGGCTAGATATTTGATAACTCTGAGAGCTGTCTTTATGTGAACAACAGAAATAATAATGAAGCCTCCTCCACAGTATTAGTGTGAGAGTTAAATGAGATCATGCACAGAGTAAGTGCCAAAGAAATGTTAACTATGGTAATCATTTATTTTTCTTTACTGAATTGTCTGGCAATCCTAATTACTATCATTTTTCATCCTTGAAAACCATCGCTCAGCAGAAATTAGTCTTATGTTGCACAGCTATAAATGTCAAAGCTCAGATTTTACCCAGGTCTGACTCTAAAACCCTTTTCTCCAAAACTCTTTGCACTGGACCACTGTGCCCTCTGTTAAGAGGCAAAGGTGGGAATCTTTGCAACTAAGCATGAAGCATTGCTTTTCTTGTCTTTTCTAATAATACATGTAATATAAAAAAAATAAACAAAACTCGTAAGTACATAAACACAAACCCTTAGATACACTCTAGGCTGCTTTTAAATCTCAAACCAAATGTTATTTCTGCCAGGTTATTGGATTCCCATCTCAGATATACATAGAGTTCAAATGGTAACAAGCCTTATTTTGCCCTGATTTAACATTATTAGATATTCAACTCAGTTCTGGTTTATGTGCTCTTGAGATGGTTTAAAATCCCTTTCAGGCAGTCTGCTGGTCCACTCCCTGTCAAACTATGACAGCATCATGCTGTAAATACTTTGCTAGTGCATTGGATTCTAATCCCAACAGAATGGCGATGCTTCATTAAAAACAATGGAATTCACCTGCTTTTCAGTTTTAGCTGTTGGCATCTATGTTTTCCTCATATTTCTTTCTACTTTTCTCAAATTTGGTAAAATTTGAGAATTTATCCCTAATCCACAGATTTGCATCCCAACCAATTAAATAAAATACAGCACATGGAGAGGTGCCATAGAGGTTTTTATACTTTCTCCACAGGTGAACTTTCTGATAGCCAAACAAAGACAAATAATATATAATAAGTAAATAGCAATGATAAATAATAAACAATAAAATAGCATGGTCTAATTCAAGATATTTTCTCAGTTAGTTACTAACCCAATCCTATTGCAACTATGTATTATTTTCATAATTTACATACTCTATTAATGTTCTCAAAAAAAAATACAGTACCCTTGGAAGCCATGGCAAATTAAGTAGACAGGACTACACAGCAATCTACGTAGCAATATTGTGTGTTTGCAGATGCCTGTAGCAGGACTGTAGTGCAATACACTATGGAATGTCAAAAAGGGAAACCCACTTGTGTTTTATGTACTGTCGGCCCTCTGTATCCGTGGGTTCTATACCCGTGGATTCAACCAACCATGATGTCAAATTTCCATCCACAGTTGGTTGAGTCCATGGATGCAGAACCTGTGGATACTGAGGGCTGACTGTACTACACCATTTTATATAAGAGACTTGAGCATCCTCTGATTTTGGTACACGTGGGAGTCCTGGAACCAATTTCCCACAGAAGCCAAGGAACAACTGTACTTAGTCAGAGATCTTTAACGCCAAAAGGGAAATGTGACCCCATCAGTTTCAAGGACACCATGCAATGGATGAAGGAAAAGACGCCATGGAAGGGAATGACTTGCCAAAGATCACAGAGCTGAGGAAGGTCCTCTGTTGAGGCAGAACTTAGAGCACTGACCAATTTCACCTTGATTATAATGTTTATTTTGGTAAAGGCCATAAAAGGATTGCTCACATTCTCTCCTATTGTGAAGGAAATTATTTTAAAAGGAGAGCTGAAATGGTCAAATCCACATATCTTCAGCTTTGCATAATGCCTTTTGCCAAAGGCCTGATCAGTAATGCATGGAATCAATGTACAGCTTGATCATCTCAAAGAGAATTAGATGCTGAAAACAAACAAACAAACATAAACCTTAACAAACATTCAACCGGTTTATTAGAAAACTAAAAGGGGCCTCTAGATTGAAAGTTGCCATGACAACTGGCAGGAAAGAACGAAGGAAGGGATGCTCTCCAGCTATCTCTTTGAACTGTGAATTAGGCACATGGCTCCGCTGCCAGCCTACTTTCTCTTCTCTGGCTCTCACTTCCTTCCCGTGACAGCCCAGCTTCCTCCAGATCCATCTTCAAGTCATGCAAAGGAATAACCTTTGTTAGGGAGAATATAATAGAATCACAGGTTGCCTCATTTTAGCAGTTATAGTCAATATAAATACTCAAGTGAAACAAGCTGCCACTGCACTGTGGGGCTTAAAGGGGAAAAAAAAGTAAAGCAATACGATAAAATATATAAAAGCCACTATTTTAATGGAGAGTGTGTCTATCCTTTAAATACCAATTTGCTGCTTATCATTAACATAATACAGTAATATGAAGGTTTTTTCCAGCATTAACTTATTTGCCCATTGCCCACTTAAAATTCTAAAACATTCACTTTGACTTGCTATGTCTGGATTTGAAAGAAATCCCTGGAAATAAAAATCCAAGATCCCAAATTTGAGTCACATAATTTCCATCATTTCACATTTTATTTCCATACTTTGTTGATTCCTTAAAAAACATTCTCTTCTGGTTTTTAAATTGAGCACGCACTAGGAAAGGATGGCAATTAGCTCTGAGTCTGGCTGATTATGGCACAGGTGTAATGATTTTAAGGGCCTATCACACAGCAAAATGCTGACACTGTGATTTAGACTCATTTCGAGCTAAAAAGTTAATTCTGTTTATGACTAAAATTAAAGCAATCAATAAATCGTGTCTGTGAGGACAGCATATATAGAAATTGAATAATTGTGACTGGGAAAAGCCAAGTGTGGTCAGTCACAGCTTCCCACTTCTATCTTCAACTCTATTAAACACCAAGCTGAGTGAGATGAAGTTTCTAAACTTCAGATAGTCACACACAAAGAAAATGTATTCTTCCCTGTTCTGATTCTCATCACCTCTGCTAGTGACACAGCCTGTGCATTCAAAATCAACAGGAACTCTTTTGCACTTGGAAAGAAATGTCAAATTCCTTACATAAACAGAGCACTCAAGTTACGCACGAAGGATTTTCAATTCTCACAACACAGACAAATGTACCTCTACAAATCTGGACACCATTTAGAAAACAGAAGATACTTCACTTGTATCAGTGGTTTGCTGTTGGGCTGTGGACACATTAATTTGTCAAAATAGCAACACATGAATAAAGTACAATTGTGTTACTGAACCAAAGAGAAACAGGATGATCTCAAGTGGGTTACTGATTAGGACTGTCGGTGGCAATTGACAGAAATCACAGACCAAGCAGGCTTTAAGCAAAAATAAAAGAAAGAGATGGAAAAGGAGAGACAGCAGGAGAAGCAGCAGCAGAAGAGGAGGGGAGGGACGGGGAGGAGGGGAGGGAGGGGGAGGGGGAGGAAAAGGTGGGAAAGAGTAGAAAAAGAAGAATATATAGAATCATGTAACTCAGGAAATAGGGAAGTAGAGAATACTATGGCTTGGAAAGGCAAGGCTGAAGGCAGGTACCAAGCAATCATCATAAATCAGTTTCTCTCCATCACTCTGCCATGTTTTCATCATAGCCATTGCGGAAGAGCAGGCTCTCCAATCCCTACCCACTCAGAGATTTTGGATGTGCTGGGAAATTTCAGCATCTTTTTCTCAGATATCCCAAGAAAGATTTCATTCCTTCTCACTGTTTCTGACTGGGTTCTGTACCTAGTTCTAAAACCAATCAATATGGCCAGGGAAATATGATGTGCTAATTGGCTTAGGCCTGGAGTGGGGACATCCTGAGGGGATCTGGAATAGCTGGGATTATAGATGATCTCTGAGAGGTAAGAAAGTTTCAAATTGGTAAAGAAACTTTCTAAATTTTAATTATTACATATTTCATATCATATTTCATTATCTCCCTGGTGAAATTATTCTTTCAAATTCAGCTATAATGTGTTGAACAGCAGTATGTGCACTGCAGAATGCTATGGGCAAAGGGCAGTGGGATGGTAAATAAGGTACAGCTGATGTTCTAAGGAGCTCAAGGTGGGGCTTGGGCAGAGGGCAAACACACATGATACTGTGTCTACCTACACTGTTGGGGGCGGGTGTGATAAGTGTAAATGGAGTTTACAACCAACATGGAAGTCTGGGAGAAAGTGGAGTTTATATGGCATGGACTTAAGGTTTAGTGTGTGATTCCTCAATAAATGCTGCTTTAGTTCAGAGATTAGGGAAAATGATAAATCCGCAGATACCACTAGAGTCAGGGAAGCTTCACACAGAGGCAGGGGTTTGCAAGGCAGGCAGGTAGCTAACCCCCCAATAAAGGAATCGCAAGACTAAGAATCAAGCTGACACAGAGACTCTGGGAACCATCTTTAAAACTGATTTAGGTCTTATGTCCATAATGTCTTAAAATAAGACTGTCAAATGGATTCGTTACTTTCTCATAAAACCACAAACCTGTTCTTCTGCCTTAAAGATTAAGTACTTTTAACAGAACTGCCCTTTACAAAGCCATGATGATTATTGCCTAAGTAGCCTTTTTGCTTCAATGGGCCCTCTGTGCCCAAATGAGGAATATTCATCTAGTGAGGGCCATCCTTGCTTATAGACAGAAGACCCAAATTGATAGCCCTGCCTTTCACTCAGGCTAAGCCTAATACATTATCCCAAATTCTCCAACCTTCTCTTACTAATGCCATTTCAACACTGATAAAGAATTTGAAAGAAAGAACATCAGAAGGCAATAATGACACCAGATATTTCTACCTAAATTGGCCAGACTCTGAGATGGACTAATGATTTGACAGTGTCAATTGTGGGCAAGCCACTCCCAAATATTTACCCTACTTTCACTAGACGATGGCAGGATCCAGTTCTATTTTTTTCTGCCCAGGATCCAATGCATAATTCAGAGAAGCAGGAAGCCACAGCAAACTGCAGAAATGTATTAAGTCCACACAGTTTCCTCTCTATCTTTAGAACAAGCAAGATGATGGTTCTTTCAATTGTGTGAATCAGGGATTATACTGGTTCAAGACCTAGATCAATATGAAGGGCATCTGATTTCATCCCGACTGAAAACCAGGTTGGGCTGAAAGAGTGGAAAGAAAATAAAACTCAATTTTTGTTTAGCTTTACTGGCTTTGCATGGGCTTTGGCAGAGGAGAGGAATGGACTTAGTAAAAAAGCTGGATTACAATCTGATTTTCATAATTTCAAACAGTGCACAAGGCAAGATCTGATACTTAGAAATATGAAAATTTCTTCTCTTTCCAGCTAGTGTTTGTTGGTTCTCTGGAAAATATGGATTCCTTACTTTAAATGCCTGGTAGAGACAGTTCAGAAAGAAAAGCTTAAGGTACCCACAGATGCACTCATATTACATATTCACCTACTTAGACTCCAGTTCTGTTACTATGACTCTTTTTGATTATTATAGACAACTTATTCTAAAACTCTTTCAGGTTTAGATTATGTTTTGTGATCCTGTAACAATTATCCAACTCTTCCTTGGTCTCAGTGTGCATTTGTAAATGGAAACTAGATTGCAATACCACTCCCTACCCTATATGGTCAGCTGCATCTCCTCAGGGCATTCTTCCAGACTGACATATTCCAATTTGGGAGTATTGTGGTGTCCTCCAATGTGCTTCATGTGGGGACATGATGCATCCTGGGAGAGCATGTGTTTTCCAAAAGGAAGTTGGAGATGAGCCCTAAAGAATTTTGAAGAAGCAGTATCTATCCTCTTAAGAGAGGGCAGAGACATTTCAGAGCAACAAGGCTCAGGGTTGAGATGTACAGGGTCCCCCTTGTGATAGGTAGGGTGGTAACAGCCATATGTAACAAATTGATTTAAATATCTGTTCCTTATAGTATTCATTTCCTGATCATACCATTTGTCCAATACAACTAGATATGTCCTTCAGTCTGTGTGGTGACTTGAGGACCACCCCACTCTCAAGTGCACACTTCCATGGAGTCTCAAGCAGCGGTAGCATTACTGTATGAAGAGGAGCTATAGCTTGGGGCACTGGGCAGAGACCTACACCGACCCATATGAATGGAGGTACTCAGTGCAACTGACAGCCTTGTAGCGAAGCTAGCGAAGCAGTGATCTCCCGGAGCTAACTCAGAGAAGAAGTGAGAAAAAGGGAAATGACCTTGAGCATGCGGCCTTGGCCTGGGAATGATCAGATACTGCCATCTGAGGGATACGCCAACCCAGGATTTTAAAAAGTTCAGGGAGATATGCACAGTTACAATGAGAAGGATGTACATCCTTCTACGTCTTGACTAAGGCCTTTCATACCAGAGAAATAATGCAATATTTCGAACCTTCCCTTACTAATGCCATTCCAACACTGATAGAGAATTGGAAAGGAAGAACAAAAGCAAATAAAAGATAGCGCATATGGGTCCAAAATTAGAAGACTAGCTAAATTATGGTTCTAAAGTCCACAAAATTATTATAAAGCCATTGAAATGATACTACATTGTTAACACAAGTAAGTTTTTATGATGCCATTCTGAACTCTAAAAAAGCACAATACAAAAAAAATATGAATTTTAGGATTCCAATGAACACGTATGAAAAGTAACGTGCAAAAATAAAAATTGCATGAGATGATGTTTTTAATATTAGATGTGTCATTATTATAAATTTGTCTTTAAATTATACAAATGGTGAAAATAAATGACAGGTAGTAAGGGAGAAAACAACTTTGCTAAAGATTGCATTATTAAGCAGACACTAAAAGTATCTTTGCCCAGTACTTAGATACATGGAGGCTTTTAGAGCATGGAAGGAAAAGCTCAATTCTCTCCCCAGGTATAAAAAATGGCAATTGCAAGGAAGGGTGTAAGGCTATGAGGGCATACAATCAGGCTGGCGACAAACACACCTTCCCTAAAATTAGCTCTCAGGGCTCCCTTACAATGTACTTAATATTCTAGCACTTGAGTGTATGATTTATAAATATATAAATAAATACATACCATAAAGATGGACCTTAACATGTCTTTGACTCACTAGCTGGGTAACTGACCACACCTCAAGAAAGCTTTAATTTCCTAATTCGTAAAATAACAAGTTTGAACTAGAAGCTTTTTCTCATTAAATACCAGAGATTATTGTGCAAAGGAAGGGCATGACCCAGTATTTCAGGGAAGTGGAGCTATGCTCCATGTTTTTTGAGATGTTTCAAATTCTTTAATTTTGTAACACTGTAATCTAGACTGCCTAGGTGTTTTTCTCAGAACAACGAAAAGGAAAGCATATCAAGCAGTTCTCATTTCTCTAAAGTGGCTAAGCAACTTTTCTGTTAAGTATTTTAAATGGAGGATCCAAACTAAGGATTAAATGAAACAAGAAATATTTGAGTTTCACGAAGGAGATTTTTGTGTTATACATCAGAAACCAAATCTAAATAGGATTTTTTGGTGGCTACAATTTTAACAAGCGAACTCAGCCAGCTCAAAGCAGTAAGACCCTCACTTGAGTGAATGATGTCTCAAGTGCACCCAGACCGAGACCACGCCCAGAAGAAATCACGCCTCCCACCCGCCCAAGTGCCTCCAAAGGCCTCGATTCATGCTTGGTTTTGGTCAGGAGAAGCGTATCCGCGAGTCATTTATAGAAGGTCAGTGGCCTCTTCAAGACAGTGGGGCATGGATATGCCGTGTACAGTGACTTTTGAGGTATACATGGTAAAGAGAGTCTGGATTGTTATTTGGCATGGTTTAGGTGCTGGGACGCAGGGAAGGGAGCAAGTAAAGTGAGAAGGTGTCAGGCGGACAGGCCATGCTGGTGCTGGGTGTATGTGATCCTTGACTTGACTGAATGTGTTTAATGCCAAGTGGAGGAAACAGAGGTGCATGGAGATGTGACAGTTTCATAGAGAGTTTAGGTGGCAAAACGAGGACCAAATTCCAGAAAACTCACCGCATCCTGAGCCTCCTCAGGCACTGTCCTAAATATATGGTAGTTTGCTTTAATGCTTAGTAGTCACTTAGCTCAGAGCAAGAAATCCCCCAAGAGATGGGACAGGGATCACCCAGGTTGTACTTAGATGTGGAAAAAAGAGAAAAGATGGAAGTGAGGAGCAGCTGTGGAAGAAGAGAGTCAGGGCTTGGCCACATCCTCAGGTGGCAAGGGGAGAGCCAGAGCAACCGGGGTGAGGGGACCTCAAAAAGCCATGGAACAAGATGGCCTGCCCAATTGACTTTTAGTTTCTGTAATCTAGGTCCAGACCCTCAATCCCCCTCCCTTCTCCTTCAAAATAATAAACCTTAGCAATATGAACTGAAGAGATAGAAAATTATGCACCAGGAGCCCTGAGGTGTCTGAACGAAAGCCAAAAACCTTAAAACAATTTATCCATTTGGTTCCAACCCCTCCAAGGGATGCAAAACTCAAATGCTTCTAGAAAACGGATGACATGAAGAGTTAAGTGTCGGGAGTGGGGCAGGGGTTGGGCGTTGGATGCACAGGGATGGGGATGCAGTGAACACAAAACTGAGGCCTCACATCAGGGCTAGAGCCTCTCTTCAGCTCCATCTGTCCACTGCTCTGTAGACTGCCCAACACTGACTGATCTTTTGTCTTTTTCTAAAGAACCCAGCATGCAGATATTTACGTGAAATCTTCAGATTTTTTTAAAGTTGAAAATAAAACACAACTTTCTTTTATGTTTTATTCACAGTTGTATAAAGCAGCTTTATTCACAATTGTATAAAACAGCTTTATTCACAGTTGTACAAAGATTTACTCATAATTGAATTTATAATTGCCGAACTTGGAAGCAATCAAGATGTCCTTCAGTAGGTGAACAGATAAACTGTGGTATATCCAGACAATGTAATGGTATTCAGTACTAAGAAGAAGTGAGCTACCAAGCCATGAAAAGACAGAGAGAAACCTTAAACTCATATTACTAAGTGAAAGAAGCCAATCTGAAAAGGCTATTACACTGCCTTTTATATACACTGTCATATAGATTCCAACTATATGACGTCCCAGAAAAGGCAAAACTGTGGAGACATTGAAAAGATCAGCCCTGGGTTGGGAGGGAGGGAGGGAAGCAGGGAAGGAGGGAGGGAGGGATGAAAAGACAGAGCACAGAGAGTTTCTAGGGCAGTGAAACTACTCTGTATGATACTATAATAGTGGATACATGTCGTTATACGTTTGTCTAGAGCCACAGAATGTACAACACCAAGAGCAAACCCTAATGTAAACCAGGAACATTGGGTGATGATGATGGGTCAATGTAGGTTCACCAGTTATAACAAAGTATCACGCAGGTGTGGGACGTTGATACTGAGAAAAGGCTATTCATGTGTGGGAGCAATGGGTATATGGGAAAACTCTGGACCATCCTCCTTTCACCTGCCAAGCTAATCACCCATCTATGGCTAGTACAGGAAATGTGTGGGATTCTCAACTTAATGCCTGCAAAGTGCTTATAACTGGCACACCATTAGACAGCATTTTTTTTTTTACTATAAAATACTTTTTATCTCACGTTAAAATTTTTAGCATTTAAAGATTTATTATGCCTTTGGGGGAAATCATTGTCATGGTTTTGATGACAGACCTTCACCTCTTTCTCATCTTCTGTGGCATTAAATATGGCTTAGAGCTCTCCCCTAGGAAACAGTCATCAGCATTCATTCACCTTTCATCAGGAGACCCTGGCTTCATCTCTTCTTGTTTTTCATTTTCACTAGACAAGTAATTTCAGCTCTGAGGAAAACTGGAAAACTACCTGCTCTCTTTCCGAGTTGTAACCTCTTCTGTATTTAATTATCAGATATAGTAAATCTTGAGTCAATTCCCTGCGAAGCCACGTTGGTACACTGCTATTTTGAGGTGAGGGCTGGTCAGCTTACTTTAAATCTAGATAAGGCAGGTTTCTTTGTCAGAGCTCCAGACAGCTCTGAATGTCCAGAAAATTAAGAAAATGAGAGACCCTGTGGGTGGTGACAATATAACATTCAAGTTCTTATGACTTGTATGCTAGGGGCATTCCCTGAATTTTTCAGTTTCTTTTCACACAATTAAAAGGTGTATAGTGGAAATAAGGGGCAAAATATAACACCACCATTCCTTTGGTTTCAAAGGAATATAGGTCATTGTCCTCCATCAATCAGGCCCAGAAGTACATGCAAGGAGTAAAGCACATACCCCATCCCCACATCAATAACAGACAAATAGAATCAATTAAAAAAAAAAAATAAGTAAGAATCACATTTATTTTTGTATTTGAAAAATAAAAGAGAAATAGTATATGGATCAGTTGCCAGTTAGGGTCTTGACTACCATGCCTTATCCCATGGGCCCAATTGGGGATTGTTAGGATCTCTCAAAGGACAGGCTCAGGGAGAGATGGGAAGAGAAGGGGCAGAGAGAAGCTACCTACAGGAACTGAGATCCCTTCATGCCTCACCCACCCCAGCACTCTACCCTCTGTGCGTGGAGGGAGACAGGCTACTAGACACCACACTTCTTAGGAGAACTTGAATAACTCCTTCCACTGGGTCATTTCTAATGTTATCCCGTCATTTGAAATGCATGGTCATGATAAACAAAAGCATGCAAAATCCATTATGGCATCTAATAAAAAGGTTATGTTGGGAATAAAACCCATTAGCCATCATCCAATGCTCCCTACATAAAGATATTTATGGGATTTTTTTTTAACTCCAATATGTTTGCTCATTCTAAGGAAGTGGTCAAATTCCCTCTTTCAAATATTGGGAAAATCCTCCTCCCCCAATACCTGCTATTGTCTTCCAGAATGTAAAAACCAAGCCTAAAGCTCTAACAGCAGTAATAAATAGTTACAGGAGGTACAGGTACATTTAATTTTTCCAAGGGATATGAAATCAGTGGTTATCTAAAACATTTAAAATCGTACCTTGCATAAAATGACCTTAATAAATATTTGTTAAATTGAGCGGAATTTATAACTCTTCCAGGAATTATGAAACAAGTACTTAGAAATGGAAACTCCACCATTTAAAATGAATGTAATTAAGGGTAATTAATAACTTAATTCAAATATATAACGACATTGAGACAAATTAAATGTCAAAGAGGGCTGATGACTTATTTTGCTTTAATCTCAAAAAACTAATGCATGATGAGCATTTTCTACACAACTAATAAATGTAGAGTTTAATTTTATCATAGAAGAGAAAAACTGGCTGGTATGCATCTCTCTGTTTCTAAAATCATACATCATACTTTGACTCAATAAATGATGATTTTTCAGGTTTTGCATTCTAAACGGCTCTGTTATTTGCTACTACTTTGCCAAAATTTTATTATCCTTAGGTAGTGATGTGTCGTAAGAACCACAGAATCACAGATCAAAAATATAAGGGGAATTCATACATCATCCATCAGGTAAGTCAAGTATCAGTATGCCTTTTTCTGGATGAGATAATCAAGGATACCCAAGACCAGTGGTCCTAGAGACAACTCAGTGCAGGTTTATCCCTGAGTCTTGCTACAAATACTCTTTCAACTGTTCCACAAAGTAATCATCCAAGGAGAAGTTAAATGGCTCATGAAGACCAAACGAATCACTGTAAAATATACCTGAGGAAAGTAGATACAACCAAAGATGGATGACCTAGGACAAGACCTTCCTCTGATTTAGTTATCTTCAAAATGAAAGGGTTGGAATACAATTATATGGGACACAGTTCATCTTTAAGCGTCACCACTGGCACATTATACGTAAGAACTGGGCTGTGAAGGCTTAGTGAGGAGGGGAAAGAGCACTCTGATTGATTAGTGATGTCTGTCCTCTGACCTCAGTGTGGAATTGAGGAGGGGCAGAATGTATGTCACGGATTGCCACCCAGAATAGACTTGCCCCAAGTTATACTCCATCTCCAGTACTCCAAGGTCCAGGAAACATACAATTCTTATCTGGCCTCGATGTGATACAATGTGTTACTCACCCCTATCATTTTACTTAGGATTCCCCTCCTTCCCCGCCTCCTCCTTTTGCCAATTTCCTGTCCTCCTTTAAACCATTATCTCACCATTACTACCTTTCATTTTCCCTCGCATTCCATTGTGACTTTCAGAATTTTCATCCTTCCTCTAAAATGCCAAAGTAGACCACCTAATTCCGCTCTTCTGTTCAGGTAGGGACATCCTTTCATTTCAGATTTTCTTAAGGGGGCATTCTGGCATGGTATTACTCCATATGTGTGGCATTTTCTTACGAATTCGGGACAATTTAATGTCTTATTACACACACACATACACAGACACACACACACAGAGTATACACTTATAGCAGAAAAATGGAAATTATAGAAAGTACAAAAAAAAATCATCCATACCTCTATCTATATGGTAGCTTTTCATCTTAAATAAAATTATGGTCATGCTTCATATGCTATACCTCCATTCTTCCTCTGCCACACTTTTTGTTTTTTCTTTTCACATTACATGCGAAACATATCTGGAGATGCAGTCAGTTCTTCAGTGGAAAGAGCATACTGATGAGATTCAGGGAATCTGCTGTTTATCCTTACATAAATCTCTTAAACATGCTAAGCCTTCATTTTTATATCTGTAAACCTACTTACATGGGCAAATAGTGAGAATAATAAAATGGATTTAAAGGCTCTTGACTTCTCCCAAATGAGCAGAAAACTCAAAATGTATGAAGTTTTATGCCGGTCAATCTAAAACTTTGGTACAATCAAAAACAGAAAAATAAAGTTTAAAGAGAAACAATATTCAGCCACATATATGATAGTTAATAAAGAAATAATATCTGAAAATATTAAAAAACTCCTACATATTCATAAGAGTAAGCAAACAATCCAATATCATAGGGAACAAAGGTTAAGAACAGGCGCTTCATGAAGAAATGCAATTTTCTAATAGACATATGAAAAGATCTTGAAGTTCAATTGATGCAAATTAAAGCAACAAAAAACTTATATTGTTAAGCATCAGAGAGGTAACATTTAACTTCATTATTTAAGTCAAGAGATAGTTATCAAATGCCAACTCCATGCCAAGTGTGATGCCCAGGACAAAGTTATCAAAACTCACTGCTTTTGAGGTTTTGTTTATTTTGCTCAGGACTTTATCTCTTTTTTGGGGGGGTGGGGAGTATAATTGCTTTACAATGTTGTGTTAGTTTCTGCTGTACAAGGAAGTGAATCAGCTATATGTATACCTATTTCCCCTCCCTCTTGGACCTCCTTCCCACAACCCACCCATCCCACCCATCTAGGTCATCACAGGGCCCCAAGCTGAGCTCCCTGTGCTATACAGCAGGTTCCCACTAGCTATCTATTTTACACATGGTAGTGTAGTTATGTCAAACTAAATTTCCCAATTCATCCCACCCTCTTCCTCCCTCCCGTGTCCACATGTTTGTTCTCTACATCTACATCTCTATTCCTGCCCTAAAAATAGGTTCATCTGTACCATTTTTCTAGATTCCACACATATGCATACAAACAGCTCATGGAGCTCAATATCAAAAAAGCAAACAACCCAATTAAAAAAATGGGTGGAAGATCTAAATAGACATTTCACCAAAGAAGATATACAGATTGCCAACGAACACATGAAAGGATGCTCAACATCACTAATCATTAAAGAAATGCAAATCAAAACTACAATGAGGTATCACCTCACACTGTTCAGAATGGCTATCATCAAAAAATCTACAAACAATAAATGCTGGAGAGGGTGTGGAGAAAAGGGAACCCTCTTGCACTGTTGGTGGGAATGTAAATTGATACAGCCACTATGGAGAACAGTATGGAGGTTCCTTAAAAAACTAAAAATAGAACTACCATATGACCCAGCAATCCCACTACTGGGCATATGCCCTGAGAAAACCATAACTCAAAAGGACACATGTACCCCGATGTTCACTGCAGCACTATTTACAATAGTCGGGACATGGAAACAACCTAAATGTCCAATGATAGATGAATGGATAAAGAAGACGTGGTACATATATACAATGGAATATTACTCAGCCATAAAAAGGAATGAAATTGGGTCATTTCTAGAGATGTGGATGGACCTAGAGTCTGGCATACAGAGTGAAGTTAGCCAGAAAGAAAAAAACAAATATCGTATATTAACGCATATATGTGGACTTCTAGGACTTTATCTCTAATCCTAGAAACATGCCTGACATAGGAGCAAATATTTTTGCTTCATGAATGAATGAATGAATGAATGAATGAATGAATGAATATAAATACATATAGGGACTTTCCTAGCAGTCCAGTGGTTAAGACTCCATGCTTCCACCACACGGGTTCAATCCCTGGTTGGGGAACAAAGATCCTGCATGCCACATGGTGCAGCCTAAACTAAACTAAACTAAAGTAAAATAAAATAAAATACATATGACCTTTCATTCAGCAATTCTAATATGAGGAAATTATCCTAAAGAAATTACACAAGAGCAAAAGGAGGTGCATGCTCTGATACCCATTATGGCATTATCATTAATAGTGAAAAAATGAGGAAAAACTTATATGTCCATCAATATGGGAGCCACCAGACAAATTACAGCATATCCATCTTATATAATATAAATGGTACACACACAAAAAAAGACTGAGGTAGATCTATATGATCCAGTAGAGAAAGAGCTCTAAGGCATATTGTTAAATGAAATAAAAAGGTAGGTCACTGGCACAGCTATCTTTTTGAAAATCTGATAATGAACAAAAGGTGCCATATTTTATATATGGAATGTCAAAATAGCACCATATATAAAAGAAGTCAGCAAGAACATCTCACAGATTTTGAGACAGATGTATTTTTATACCCTGATTAATATCCTGACAGCCCTGTGAATGTGATCAAATGAAAGGAATCCTTCATTGCTGTGTCATTACCTGGCTGCCCAGATATCATGCATCTCAGAGCAGGAAATTTTCTAATATTTCCAGGTAGCATGCTCCAGGATTTATATTAACAAGTAGTGATATTGTATTCTCCCTTGTCAGTTGTACACATCTTTTGTTCTGTTCTTTGTCAAGTTGGAAAAAAATAGATTTTTTCTTATTCCTCTGTCCATCTTTCTAATTTTGTAAAGGATGTATTTATTATAGACAAATTAGATAAGACATATTCTAAAGCACACAAACAAACAAACAAGCATGTCATCTATAAGCCTAACACCAAGAGAAAATCACTACTGAAATTCCTGCTTATTCATTTCATCAGCTTTTCAAACTGTAGATACCCATACACTCTTCTCCAAATTTGGACTATTCTCTATAAGCAGAGCTGAATATTTTATTTCACCAAATATCCTATCAGCATTTCCCCCCAAATTAAATATATGAGAACAAACTTTCTCTTGTTATCTGCACTCTATTTTAGTTTATATGTGCAATATTTATTTAATCATTGAGTAGATACAAAGCTCCTGTTCTATACTGGTCACTAAAGCAGTTACTGGCCATCTGGCTGTGATCTCTCCTTATATGCCAGAGAAGATAGATGCTGAACAGCAATTATCCCAAAGGCAACTTCCTTCTTCCAGTTGCTTAGAATCATTTTTCATGTTTCATGTTGTTTCTCTGATCATACTTTCCAATGGCTTCCCATCCCTCTCTGGGTAAAAAGCTCGCATCCTCACGGTGGCCTCCGAGGCTCCCTGCATTTTCATCATCTTCTGCTATTCTGCCTTTGGTTCTCTCTGCTCAGTAACAGTGTCAGGGATTCGACTGCATCAGATATGCTCTTCCCTAAAGTCTTTCATTTTGCTCCTCCCTCTGTGTAGAATGCTCTTCTCTCCATCCCTCTCCTCAGGTAGGTTTTGAATCACTTGTCACCTCCTCCTTGAGGCCTTCCCTTAGCACTCAATTTAAAAATCACATCATTCCCATGGGACTTCCCTGGTGGTGCAGTGGTTAAGAATCCGCCTGCCAATGTAGGGGACATGGGTTTGATCCCTGATCCAGGAAGATCCCACATGCCACGGAGCAATTAAGCCCATGCCCCACAACTACTGAGCCCGTGTGCTGCAACTACTGAAGCCTGCATGCCTAGAGCCCGTGCTCCACAACAAGAGAAGCCACCGCAATGAGAAGCCTGCTCACCGCAACGAAGAGTAAGCCCCCGCCCGCCAACTAGGGAAAGCCTGCACGCAGCAACAAAGACCCAACGCAAGGAGGGAGGGAGGAAGGAATAAATTAAAAAAAAAAAAAATCATATCAATTCCCTCCTCCACCATCCTCCATCATTATCCCCACACTTGCTCACTATTTTTAATAGCACTTACTGCCATCTGTCATATAACATGCCTTACTTATTTTCTGCTGTTTTGCTTAATCATTTGTTTCTACAGTATGGCAAGAATTTTTCTCTACTTTGTTCACTGCTTGATCCCAGTGTCTTGAAAGGTACCTAGCACACATAGTAAGCATTCAATGGGTATTTGGTTATTGAATACATGAATGAGAATAATTAATATAAATTTTCTGAGAATTACAAGGTGGGATTACAGAGTACTATAGGGACAGAGTGCAAAAATCAAGTAACCAATCCCCTTTTGTTGGGTATTTCATTACTTAAAATATTTCACTATTATAAATAATTCTTCAATAAAAATCTGCATACAGAAATCATTGCATATATGTCTTAACAATTTCCTTAGAACAAATTCCCAAAGGTATATGATAGGTAAGTACATACATTTTAATGACTTGATACATACTGCCAAACAGCCAAGAAGGAAAATTTTTGAAAGATTTAGCTACTTAAACAATGTGTTGTATCTTGTACAAATTTAACAGGCAAACATATTGTTTCAATCTGCTTGGCTTTGAAGACCTGGTAGTTTGAAATGTGTTTCATGTGTTTCTTGGCAATTTTTATTTCTTCTCTTGTGATTTGCTCAGTCATATCAGTTACTCTTTTTTCCCCATCATTTGTCTTTTTTTCTTGTTAAAATATGAGCTTTTATTTATCAAATGTATTTACACTTTCTCTAATATGTTACTATTATTTTTCCAGTTTGTTGTCTGTGTTTCATTGTGTATATCTTCATTTGACACACTGACATTTTAAATTTTTGTTTCACTAAACTAATCCACATTTCTTATTATAGTTTTTGACTTCACGTCAATGATTCGAAAGAACTCACCATCTCAAGGAAAGATAAAAATCCACTCATATTTTCTTCATTTTTTTTTTTTTAATTTTACTAAGCTTAACTTAAGCTTTCTCCTTCCGCCTCTTCTTCCTTGAAAATATTGGCTCCCTTTTTGTATGTGTTGAACTGGCTAATTTCCCCCTAGTATCCATAAAAGTCCTTCTCAATGTAAAGGAACTGACTACAGAGGTAAGAAGCCCTGCCGGGGAGCAAAGGGGGAAGCAGCTGTGGGTTCCATCAGTCAAACTTTCTGGTGTAAGAGGACAGATTTGAAAGCAGCTGTTTTAAGTCGGACTTCGACTCAACCCATGTACTTTCCTCTTGATTTGACCAACATATTTCTTGACACATGTAAAGCGTGCGTAAGATCTAAGATTCGTTATTTTCTCAGATAATGAGGATCTTTCCAGATGGTGTTTAATCAAATATATTCATTCAGTAGAAAATATGTTTGAGCTATCACATAATTTTCCTTGATACTGACACACTATTATTAATAAGAAAGGAGAATCCCTTCTTTTCCTGTGCCAACACTGCACTGGAAAAAGACAGTAGAAGTTTCTATTTCTTTTGACAAACAAGTTATGTTAATCTTCCTATTTTTATCATTAATTTGTACCAAGTCATTCACTATAGCAGTTTTTAAAATTTATTTCAATATGAAATTTCTCTATCACTACTAGATGATTTTTTACATGTTTTATAAGTTTTCTACAATCAAGACTTCATTGTTTTACATTTCCCCCTTCAGAAATAAATAAAAATGTAAATACCAATTTTAAATGAATGAAGCACATAAACTGAGATAGATCTTGACTTAGAGTCAGCAGATGAGGATCTGGATCTTGTCCTGACTATCTATATAACCTTGAGCATTAATACTTAAATTCTCTAATCTTCATTTTTCTCATTTACTATAAATGAGGATATATATATATATATGTAGATAGATATATATATATAATGGATATATTATGGATGGATATATATACACACATATACGTATATATATCTACATATATATATAGAGAGAGAGAGAGAGAGAGATCTCATATGGCTATTGGTAAGTTAAATATGCTCACGCATGCCTAGTGTCTCACCCGTCACAACAGTAGATGTGTATTAACCTTCCTAGTGGCTTCTCTGACTTAAGTTCCCTGACGAGGCAGATTCACAGTAGCAGAACTTCCACTTGCCTAAGTAGTGTTCTTTACTATGACAACCTTGTCTTACTTTCCCAATCTCTTTACTCCAAAAGGAAACTCAGCCTACTTCACAGATGCTTATTTGGTAGATGGCGGTTTGGGGTAGATGGAAGGAGACGGCAATGTGAGGTTCTTATTATATGACTGCTGGAGTGGGGTGAGAGATGGAGGGTGCTGAACTGAGCACAGGTGCTTCTCCACACAATCTTTATCCGTGTGTTTCTCACAGGTAGTAAATGACTGCAGGAGGATCAATCCAGAACCACTCAATGAGTTGGCTAGTGAAAACCAAGATCTAGGTAGTGGTTAAAACCAGATAAGATCACAACTACCATTCAGGACTGTTGCGAAGGAAGGCTCCAAGTCAGTAAACTACTTGGTAGAGAAGCCAGTACCACCTCATGAGTCTTGACATTTAGCACCTATTATTTCACCTTGTCCTGCTTTGCCTCTTTTCATGTATCTGGATTCTCCGTGCACTCTGTTCTCTGAGGTCCAGCTGTTCTGCCAATGTTAGCTGAAGCCAAATTTCTAACTAACTCTAATGCAACCTGACCCCTATCTGATACAGCTGTACCCTGGTAGCATAGCCATCTAAACTGCTGTTTAATAACATGCTCTGTGGTCCTGAAGACAGTAACAAGAGGAATGAGTTTCTCTTTGGGCACAGTAAATGCCATCCCAGGATCATAAATTGTCTGAAGCAATTTGTGTATCTACTTATAATGTTCAAAACCCTAATCCAATTAAACTCTTCTGTGCACACACTGTTACTCAAATATACTTCTTGTTTGGTTGGTCAACTTATTTTAAATATTTATAAGATTCCATTGTGATTTAGTGAAAACAGCACTCACTGTTATTATATTTTTATAGGCTCCAGCATGATTTTTAAATACACAAATCTGATTATTTCCTTTCATACTTTATGGTCTGAGGACAAAGACCAGGATGTATAAGTTGAATAAAAGGCCCAGCATGACCCAGCTTGGCTACTTCATCTGCCTCATTTCTCACCACTGTCCTTACGGAATTACTAGAACACTCTCTCCCTTTCCCTGTCTGTTCCCCCTGGTGTCACCCTTTTCATATAAGCAATTTATCTCCATCATGTAAATCTCAATTCTATTATTATTACCCCAGGGACGCCTTCGCTGAAAATCCCTCTTTACATGCTCCCACAGCTCTCCTCATTTCTTCAGAGCAGAAACATCACAGCTTATCACTATAAATTTATTTGTGAGTTTATGTGATTAGTAAATTTTTTCTCCACTAAGCTGTAAACTTCTTGAGGGCAGGGGACAATGTCTGTTTTGCACGTCAGTGCCTGCCACATAGTACACGCTTAGATAAATTTTATTGAATGAAGGAGATAGGGAATGAATGAGTTTTTATTAAACTGCAGATTTATGACCTTCTTTTACACATTTAAAAAATATTTGTATGCATGCCATTGACATCAGTAACTGATGTATCACGCATGCTGTATCTTTTGTTTCTCCTACTGGTACTAGAAACCAAGTGAGACATTAAACACTAATTGTAAAAAGGCACTGTAAACAGTTAAACGCTCTACAATAGCATTAGTTGTTGCTGTCTTTACCTCAAAGCTATAAAAAGGAAGAATGGTTTCTCTTCATTAAATTAGTTCTGAAATCCCAGTATGTATGAACTGGAATACTACTGTTCTACACTTGCCCATTCAAATATTCTTTCATTCATGAAATATTTATCAGTTGCACACTGCTCTAAGAAGGTCATTCCTTAAAGGCAGTTTGGGCGGGGGGATGTAAATCTGAAGGGGAAAGAGGAATATACTTATTTTTTTATGATAAATATTCACAAAAATGCTACAAAAATAGAAATTATAAATTTGATTTCCCTTTAGATCCCATAGTAATGCCTATATTCCTGAGGGTCATGCCACATGTCAAGTGAAACTGACAAAGTGCTATTCAAAAGAAATGACAAAGATTGTTTTGGCAACATAAAGATAATAATGCAAAGTTTCTTGAATAGCTCTCTTGCACCACTCTGTGTTTAAAAAGACTGCTCAGGGTCTAACAGTTCTGATCTGGTGCTGCCTCTCTGAACAATGCAATACCAACTCTATGACATGATTAGCCAGGGTGTAGCTGTTAGAAAAGAAACCAAAAAATGCCATAAAAAATAACACGAGGGCTTTCCTGGTGGCGCAGTGGTTAAGAATCCACCTGCCAATGCAGGGGACACGGGTTCGAGCCCTGATCAAGGAAGGTCCCACATGCCGCGAAGCAGCTAAGGCCGTGCACCACAACTACTGAGCCTGCGCTCTAGAGCCCGTGAGCCACAACTACTGAACCCGCGTGCCACAACTACTGAAGCCCACGTGCCTGGAACCCATGCTCCGCAACAAGAGAAGCCACCACTATGAGAAGGCTGCGCACTGAAGAGTAGCCCCCACTCACCACAACTGAAGAAAGCCCGCACGCAGGAACAAAGACCCAACATAGCCAAGGATAGATAGAGTAAATAAATTTTTTTAAAAATTAAAAAAATAACACGAGAATATTTATTAAAATGGAAACAGTAATTAACACAAATAAACTTAAAAGAAAATAAAATTGAGATCTACTCCCTGGTGTGCTAAAACCTGAGTTACAGTAATTATCTTCAAGAATGAATTTTCCTAGTTAACTAAAATGGAAAAAATTCCACTAGCTTCACATTTTCAGGAGACAGTTTGCAGCCTTGTGTTCACAATGAAGTAGAAATTCTCCACTGTTTGCAGGTTTGTTATACTTGCTATTTTTAATTTTCAAGTTAAGAAAAATTAAGTAAAAGATAAGTGAGAAATAAAATTTGCAGTCATGTTCTTTAATATCTCTTTTTTATGTAGGTAGAATTTCTCTTATATATTTATATTTTCAATAGCTAAAAGTGGATGAACATTCTTGGTTTTTACTAGGGAGGGGGTACTGAAATGACCTCTATATGTTGACTCATGCCAATATTTGAAAATCATCTTAATGAGTTTACAGATAGGAATATCTATATATTGGATCCAAGGAATTCTGAGAGCCAATAAAACAGGATTAATTGCTTATGTTCTGGAAGAGAGAAAGAGACAAAGAAAGAGAGGAAGGCAGGGAGGGAGGGAGGAAGGAAAGGAGGGAGAGAGGGAGGAAAGGAAAGAAGAAAGAGACAGAGGAAGGAAGGGAGGGAGGGAGGGAGGAAGGGAAGAAAGAGGGGGGAGGGAGGAAGAATCTAAGTATCTTGGGTGGAGAACTGGCTGTTGTCTTCCTAAGCCACTGAGATGGTTGAATGCAATCTCTCTTGGTTTTAAGAACATTATATTCACTGTCATAGAGAGAATAGAGACATAAATGTTGCATTTGCTTCAGGTCTTATGTAAGTGAAGCACCCAGTTGAACATTCAACAGATATGGAATTTTGCAAGTTGTATAATTATAATATTTCTGACAGTCCAGAAAGTTTAGTATGTATAGTCCAGGTTGCAGAAAGCACATACTGCAGAGGCCCCAAATGGGGAATCAGTACAAGCACCCTTAGCCTCTGCCTTCCCTGCACCATTCAACCATAAGTGAAACAGAAAGCTTGTAACAATGAGAGATGACTTAGCCAGATTCCAAATTCCATATGCATGTCAAATTTAATGTTAGACAGATTATACATGTATATGAAATATATGCAAATATGTACATTTTTAACTATGTTTCCTATGGAAGTAGAAATGTCTTTGAAGAAAGTCAGTGAGTCTAAAAGGTCTTGAAAATCCAATATTCTAGAAGAAAAGGGTGGAATGATAAAGTATATTGACATAGGTGATTGTTATAAGATGAAATTTTAATTTGTGTCCCATATCGCTCAGTTTCTGCACACAAAAGTCTCAACAAATAAGCTCATTGTTCAGTAATGGAACAATAGGTGTGTTAAATTCTTTATGTTTGCATGAATACTTGGTAGATTGTTATACGGGTATTTAAGAGTATTTTAGTCATACTGAGAGCCCTGGTTGGGGTTTTTGATTAAGATGGAAACACATAATTATTTTTCCATTTAAAGTGCAGGGATATAGGTTCTTTCAATCCCAAAATTCACTATTCTGCAAACTTTCAGTAAAGAGTAACACCCAGCTAACGGGGATGTCTAAACTCCAGGTGGAGGCTGTGGACCAGCCTTCAGGTTAACACGTTACAGGACTTCATGCATTTGTGGGGCACACTTTTAGCTCAGATCTGCCTTGCAGTATTTGAATACCCATAACTCTCTGTGCATCAAGCCATCCTATCTTCATGTATTGCTTCATTAAACCTCAGCTTTATATTTACCCACCAAAGATTACATTTAATTCAGTTAGCTATTCAAGCCTATTCACATTTTGATCCTTTTTAAAAAAATCTAGTCTAGAGCATCTTTCCCAACCACCATCTCCAACACTCATACTTTCCTTATGTTTGCTCAGCAAATTACATTTTAAAATGTATATTTAATAGTGGTGAGTTAATCGGCACTTTATTAAGGTTTTTAACAAATATATTAATTTTTGATGTATCTGTTATATGTCCTAATAAAATGATTACAAAATCACCATGGTATTTTAGTAAGCATATATATTTTTTTCGTATTATTTCATTTGAATGGATCCCCATGAAAGCCTTGTAAGGTCAACTAGGCAAATCTCCATTTTACTAATGTGACTAGATCTTAGGTGAATTTCCTGTGATTGTAGAGCTACAAGCCATGTAGGCTGGGACCAGAGAAATATTCTGGCTCTTGGTCTAATGATCTTTCCTTAAGCCATCCCTCAATTCACTGATGAAATTCTAAACCAGAAAATGTCAATGTATTTTCCCTATCTATAAAAGTCTGATCAAGAAAAATTATGTTTCATGTTGACAAGAGGTACCATTTCTTCACTGTCACCATGACAGAAATACAAGACTGGATCTAAATAGGAGGCAGGAGACTCCTTACCAGAAATCCAGCTTAGTCACTCATCAGGCCAATAAACCCTCCTTGAAACTCAAACTTTTTTGAGTTAGGATGTTTTACTCTCCCAGCTATGTTGTAAAATGGAAATTAAATCTCCATGATGTAAGCCGGTAGGCAAGTCACACTTGAATGATCAAAGAAAGTTGGGAGAAATGTGTTCTCTCTTTGACTACATCACTTTTCTTTCCTCAGTTTCCAAAACATTAGCTTATAAATTTATCTCTACTAATAAGTCTATTTCAAGACAGAAGGACTGAGGGATTTATGAAGGGCACTAAATGACTATGCTTAGAAAGCAACTTCTCGTATGACCACAAAAGAAAAAAAATCATCCTTTGCCTCCAAAAAATATATTGATTGTCTCTACCCAAATAGAGCAGAAATTGCTTATCAGTAGAACAGTATAGTTTCTGCTTGAAATATCTTTATACCTTCTCACCTCATATGTTTCTTCCAATTACTTTTCCTCTGCTATTCTGATATTTGTAATACTTCAGTTTACTTTTTTCCCATTTGTATCTTGGTATAAAATAAAGAAAAACCAGGAACGTGAGATTGTAAAATGATAATAAACCTAAAATGCATTTGTAGTGATAGTTACCAACATAAAAATGTCAAAGCAGCCATAGATATTTTCATCCAAAGAATTGTAAGAGTAAGTATAGAATCACAGAGAAATTGAAATGGTTTGGGGTGGAGAGAACCTTTGGAATTAGCTGAGGTAGAGTTAAGTAGCATATCATGTTGACATCAAGACAGGCAGACAGCAAGACACGCATCTCCTTTGTGAGGCTAAATGGCAAAATTAATCCTCAGACAAGAGAGTTGCACATGACCCAGACCACTCTCATCAGAAGCCCAGGTTCAGTAGCTACAGCAGGGGCCAACTGCACACACAGCAAAAGAAGAGACCAGTCCTTTTCTCAAAAGCAGATTGAGCTTTTTTTTTTTCTCTCTCTCTTCAGCACTTTTTTCCTGCATTTTTGGTTTCCCTTCCACATTTTGAAAATGCTACTTCTCCCATTAAATGGTAGAAATAAACATTGCATAGCCTCGCTGTGTCTTACCCCTATAGTCTCTTTCACCCGCCTCCCTGGAGCTCACCCTTATTCTTAACCATTCTGTCAGTCTGCTTTCCCAGCAGTCACACTCGCCCGCCCTTGGCATCCAGATGACACTGGAGTCTGGGCAGGTACCAAGAATGAGGCACGCTGAATTCTCAGAGAGCCTGGACGTTTCAGGGAGCCTGGCCAGGGAGGCGAACCCTAAAGATAGAAAAAGGGCTTTATTTCCCAGGCCACTTGGATCACACCCAGCCAGGCCCTGCTGACACACTGTGCCCGGAGTCCAGACAGCTGCAGCCAAAGCTATCTTTGGAGAGTTAGTCTTTGGTTATCAAAAGCAAAGGAAAGGAAAGACTAATATAAATTTGCACCAAGCAGTGTGCTGATTAAGTTCTATATGTAGTTGCCTTTAAATATTTGCAAACAGACAAATCAACTGATACAGTATCATCATCCTTGTAAGAGAAATGTGTGTGTGTGCATGTGTGACTGTGTGTGTATGTGTATACGTATGAGTATGAGAGAGAGCTAGAAGGGAGGGAAAGCCAGTAAGGGAGGCCTAACAAACCTACCACATTCTCAGCGGGGGTGGATCCTTTTAAACAGAGGGCCCTTTGTGCTGCAAGCAACCTTGATATTTTGGATGTGTGAGTGTGAGAATAGAAGCCAGAGAAAGATGAAATATTCTGTATAACAGAGGAACCTTGATTTGGAGCTCCTGAGGGCAATTTTGGAGCAAGAAGGCTTGACCCAGAAATGGGAGAAGTGGGGGTAGAAAAAAGGCCCAGGCAAAGGCCCACAAACATATTATCCCCTTATGACACTGCGATGTTTACTACGCTCACCCTTCACAGGCAGGCAAATGCCTGGGTTTCACATTCTGAAGGACGTGGGGTAAAACAGTAGTGATAACCATGAGCCCAGGAGCTGGAGGGAGATAGGACAATGAGAAGATCCAACACCGAAATTTTGTAAGAGTTTCAGAATTTCACAGACCTTGGAACTGAAAGAGCAATACACATTCAACTAGATCTCCAAGGAACAAACAAGGACCCAACTGCATTACCCACCTGGGTAATGCATTGTCTTAAAAGCTTAACACACAAACACACACACACACACACACACACACACACACAACAAAACAACAACTTTGGCTCAAAGAACATATAAAATCACTTCAAGATTACAAATGGCAGAAATGGTAGCAATCAAATTGGGACCTAGAAAGGCCTGACCTCAAAACTTAACTCTTTCCACTCACAAGTGGCCCCCAACTGGCCTGAATGAGAAAAAACCAGAGTTAAGAAGAGCCATCCCCAGTATCCTGCTCATTCATCATGTTAGTCACCGGAAGAAGCCTGAGGATGCACCCCCTGAGGAGGGAAAATCTGCAGATCGCCCCTCCCCCTCCCTACTCAGTGTAGCCAGGTGCCGGCCACAGGTTGGTCAGCCCAGGCAGCTTCCAATCCAAAGGCCACTGGCAATTCCTCTAAAAAACGACATGGCCAGTTTTCCATCTAGACATCAGGGAACTCAGGTGGACAGTATTTCCATTAGAAATTATTGTACTCATTTTTGCTGGAATAAATATTCACAAGGCTAAAACAATACCAAAATTGCTAATCAGATGATATTCAATAAAAATTAAAGCACATTCTTGAAATCATTGTGTACAACACCACTTAAAATGTTCTCTACTGCATCTTTGATTTATGCATAATGACCAAAATTACTACTCATGGGGAGAAGAGATCTGTTGAACATGTTTAAAATCATTGTAGTTCAGACTAGAAGAATTTAGGGTAAAAGAGCGTACTTCTCAACAGTTTACAGCACACAGTAGGAAATATGTCAGCTTAAGCAAGTCGGTCTTCTACAATAGTTCTATTCTTCACAGCAACCCCCATGTTGTAACCATTTATTCATGCCCTATATTGTGTACCTACATTATGCTTGTCCTTATTAATTGTTGTGAGGGTCACAAAGAAAACGCCCCTAACCTCATAGAATGAGATGCACACACAGGTGACTACAAAGTCAAAAGACTAGGTTTTGGATACTTAATATCAGTAATCATTACCATTGATTAAATACCTGCTGGGGTTCAGATACTGTGGCAACTTTAAGTCTACCCTTTACAACCAGCAAAGTCTTTATTATTATATGCATTCAACAATAGGAGGGGGCTTCCCTGGTGGCGCAGTGGTTGAGAATCTGCCTGCCAATGCAGGGGACACGGGTTCAAGCCCTGGTCCGGGAAGATCCCACATGCCGTGGAGCAACCAAGCCCGTGCGCCACAACTACTGAGCTTGCGCTCTAGAGCCCGTGAGCCACAACTACTGAGCCCGCGTGCCACAACTACTGAAGCCCGCACGCCTAGAGCCCATGCTCCACAACAAGAGAAGCCACCGCAATGAGAAGCCCACATGCCACAACAAAGAGTAGCCCCTGCTCGCTGCAACTAGAGAAAGCCTGTGCGCAGCAACGAAGACCCAAAGCAGCCAAAAATGAATAAATAAAATAAATTAAAAAAAAAAAAAACAATAGGAGGAAACAGAAGTCGAGAGCAGCTAATGTGATCAGCAGCAAGGAGTCTGCAAGTGGCAGAAGTGAGTTTGTCTGTGTCCAATGCCCATGACTTTTATAGTAAGTTACAACATATTCAAGCAAAGTGATAATGATCAAGGCAAGATATGAGAGCCTGTTGGTCATACTTAAGGTGAAGGTGTCCTTATAGACTGGCTTTAACAGATATGTAGGCAGAGGGTCTTTCTCGGGCAGGGAAGATATTGAACAAAGCCACAAACATGGAAAGCATAGCATCTGTCCTACTGTAGGATCGACTAATTAGGTGGACTGGAGTCAGGAAGTTCAGCTGAGGACCATTGACACTGCACCAATAATAAAAAGAATTTGAATTAGACTCTAGGTGAAATTTGGAATGAAAATGAGAGAATGAGGCACATTTTCATTTGGGTTATTTAATAGACAACTAGTTCAAAAAGTCTCCTTCAAATTTATTCATTTTCCCCTAGAAACAGCACATCTTTCTTTCTATGACCTATCTCAGAAAATGGCAACTCCATCCACCAGGACCTCAAGAAAGAAGCTCAAGTGACATGCACGATTCTTCCCTTTCTCTCACACTTACCATTTTATGATTGTGAAATCTATCCATCTGCCTCTGAAATCTCCAATGAACTCACAGCCTTCCATGTGCACTTTCTGTTCACTCATGAAGCCACAATCATTTCTCACCTACATTATAGCAATATTCTCTCATCAGGCTCTCTCTCTCCAGGCTTGGTCCCTTTCTACCTAGTATGGGGAACACTACAGTCCTAATGTTGTTTTGAAAAGCAAATTTGGTCACATGACTCCCTAGTTTCAAACTTTTCAATAAATCCCATTGCTCTCAGGAGAACAGCACAATTCTTTCGGCCCTTTTCACCTGTCCAGCTTCACTTTGCAAGCACTTGTACACCACCATCTATTGTCCTCCCCAGACCGAACCACTTTTTTTAGTTTCTTAAATAACCCATGCTTTCTCTCACTGGAAACATCACACATGTTGCTTCATCTTGGCTTTCTCTCTCCTGACCTCTGTCCATCACCAATATCTTCAGTGAACACACATGACAAATGCAGACTTCAAATCACGTCTTCCAGGAAGCCTGACCTGATTCCACTGTCTAGATTAGTCATACCTACCATATAGGTTTCCATGTCAGGTATTTTTCATTAAAGAATATATCATATCCAATCACAACTGAGTACTCACTTGTCTATTGTACTTAAATTTAGCATTTTGGTATGTCTGACTTGTTTTACTTTTTGTATCCTCAAGGCTTGAAGAAAAGTAGCAGGACCCTCAATATTTCTTTAAAAACAAAACACTAATGAATAAATGAAGAAAGGAGAGAGAAAAAATCAGACTCAAAGATTCGTCAAGGAACTGCTCAATATGTCCTAAATTAAACTTTTTCTTACTGTATATTTTAAAGATATATTTTAATTGAATATAATAGAAAGTTTTAAAACTTATACATGCTAAAACATATATATTAAAACATATATATGTGTATATATAACTATTTAGTACAACATAAAAAGTCATTTGTATTCTATGAAGGAAATGGGTTTTTGAAAAAATAAATTCCAAGAAGAAGTAGAAGAAATAACTGGTGAATAGTTTCATGATATTGGTGGAGGAAATCTTCCAGGCATAACATCAAAGGCAGAGAACATGAAAGATCAGTATATTTGATTATATAAAAATTAAAAATGTCTGTATCAGAAAGAAAATATGGCACCATTAACAAAGTTAAAACTAGAAACAACAACTAGGAAAAAAATAAATTGCAATATATGGCCAAGAATCGCTACCCTTAATATATAATGAGCTCTTGGGAAAAAAAATTATTGAAAAAAGATGACCTGACCCCTCCCCCAAAGGGACTCCCAATTCTTATTATAAGTTTGACTAAATGTTCCCAGAATATACCACCCTTTTATTCCTCTGTAGCACAAATTGAAATGTAATATATCAAAGGATCATTTTTAATGCACAGCTGCATTAGCAGGAGAGTAAAGGAATTCTTCAGAAGATTTCAGAAAAGAAAAAAAAAAACTTAGAATCCACTTGAGTAAGCAAGCAATGTAATGGAAAGGTTTCCTGAATTCATATGCTAATCACTGGTAGCCTAGGAGCTGAGCTGTAGTAAGCCATACAAATAAGAAACCTAGGTGGAAGATCAGAGTAAAGACTCTCTGTGGGAATCTTGGATTCCTGAAACATGACAAGCCATTAGGAATACCATTTTCAGCTTTGGTTTCTGGTAAAGAATTAAAAAAAAAAAAAAAAAAAAAGACCCCCTTGATCAACTTTTAAATATTTATTTATTTATTTATTTGGTTGGGCCGGGTCTTAGTTGAGGCAGGCTGAATCCTTAGTTGCAGCTCGCAGGCTCCTTAGTTGTGACATGCGCACTCTTAGTTGCGGCATGCATGTGGGATCGAGTTCCCTGACCAGGGATGGAACCCGGGCTCCCTGCATTGGGAGCATGGAGTCTTATCCACTGCACCACCAGGGAAGTCCCATCCCTTGACAAATTTTTAAACAAAAGTTTATGCTCATGTTTAAAAACAGAATATACAACTTTGAGCCTTTCTCCCTCAAAAATCCCAAACTTAGGGTACAATTTAAAGTGTTTCCTGAGTGCTAAGATTCCCAGTTATCTGAAAGCAGTATATGAGAATCCTTTTTGAAAATAATTTAAATTCAGCCTTAAAAATTACCCTAATAAGATCAAAGAATCAAAGATTAAAGGAACTTGAACTCATAATTAAAAAATCATTATATATATGAAGAAATAAGCTGTCATGAGTAACTCTAAGTGCCGTAAAGCACAGAATCAGACCTCTAATGATTGCAGATATAAGGTTTATTAGATAAAGATTACACATCATGCACATTAAGTATGTTTAAAGAAATAATAGAGAAGATTGACCATAAAAGTAAGAAAAATAGAGACCAATAAAACTGACCAGACGTATTTGGTAAAGAACCAAATAAACCTATAGAAATGAAAAATATAATAGCTAAAATGATTGTGAGACACTGCTGAAAAGAAAACTAGTACAGTGAAAAATAAATCTGAGAAAAATACACAGAATGAAGTACAGATATATGAAGTGATGGGAAACAGGAAAGAAAATTCTAAGAAAACGATAATAGAGTGAGAACATCCAACATGGAGTAATGAGAGTTCAAAGAACTAACAGAAAATGGGAGAAGGCAATGAATATTTGGAGACAAATGCATTGGAACTGTCAAGAATTGATGAAAGATACTGATCTTCAAAATCAGAAAGTCATGAATCCTAGACCTATATAAATTCTACTGAAACTGAAGAATGCAAAAAATAAAGTTTTAAAAAAAAAGCCATTGAGAAAAAAATGTTACCCACAATAAACAGTAGGTTTCTCAACTTACTGTCTTCTCAACAGCAAACATGAAAGTCAGAAGGAAATAGAATAATAGTCTCAAGATGATAAGAGAACATAATATCAACCCAGAATTCTATAGCCATAAAAGGATCTTTGAAAAATGAGGTCAGAATAAAAACATTTTCATTTCAACAAAAACTCAGAGATTACCCCAACTTGACTCTCAAAAAAAGAAATTTTAACTGATATATCTGCAAATTCCCAGATGGAATGTCACAGCGGCAAGATTTTAATTCCTGACCGAATGTCACATTATCTAACACTGTCCATGTCAAAATTCTCAGGATTTAAACAAGTCAGATGATCTTTCCAATACCTCAGCCTCTCCATTCTTTGATCTTCTCTCATAAAATGATTTTGTCTTGCATCCAACCTTAGCTCTCATTTCTATTATTGCATCAGACCTTTCCATTCCCAACAATTGTCACCACTCCATCCTCTTAGCTTCAAGGATTCCACTCTCCAGTGGACTACCAGCTCCAGTGTTTCTAGGGCATTCCTTTTAATAATATAACTACAAAAAATCCTCAAACACACTGATCCTGCCATCTTTTTTACTGCCCTACTCAACTTTTCATATCATCACTCTCACCTCACCCAGCTTAGAGTCTATGACATACAATCATTCTCTTGCTCACACAGTAAACTGTCTTAACCCTCTCTCGTGCCATTGTATTCACCGAGAAAAGTCGCTAACTCATTGAACATGGCTACACACACAGGTAAAAATGACTGGATAAAAACACACCACCAGGTTATATATAACCATTAACTTCAAGTTGGGCCCTTGGAACTGCCTGGGAAGATTGCCCTTTTCCATTCACTAGCCCCTTCTGCAAAGTGATGATTTCCCATCTTTTCCTCTTTCTTCTGAATGACCTTGCTTCTTATTTCCCTAAGAATTCAAAGGGAATTCCCACAAGCCCATTATGCACGTACCCCACTACCCTGCACTATTATGGATAAACAGTATGAGCTCCTACCTATGTCCAACCCCTTCACTAGCACACCTGATCCAATTTTTCTCACACACCTAAGATTGTTGCTTATTAATTCCCTCTCTTTTTCTTACCTCATAATTTTTCCCTACTCTTTTTACAAATGGCACTGCTACCTTTCTCATTTAGGAACACCATTTCTTGTCCTCACTTCCTATTATAATTACCAACCCATTTCTTTGCTCCCCTTTATAGAAAAAAACACCCTCAAAATAATTAAATAAGCCCATTGCCACAAATTGATCATTTCTCATATTCTCCTTATCTCACTTCATGCACACTTTCTCTCTATGTCACTACACTAAAACTGCTTTTGTTAAGATCATCACCAATGACTTCCCAATTCAGACTCTTCACAATTAAATTCCCAATTACCAGTTCTCTTTTTATTTGAGCAGCAGCAGTTGAGACTGTGGCTCATTCCTTCTGTCTTGAAATATTTATCTTATTTGGCTTCCTTGACACCAGACTCCCCTGGTTGTCTTCTGGACACTCCTTTTCATGCTCTTGCACTGGTTTCTCCCCAAGTCCCCGACCTCTAAATGTTGGAGTCCCCCAGGACTCAATGTTTGGACCTATTCCTTATATGCATATCCTCTCCCCTGCCCCCCACTGAGTACCAGAGTCGTATATCTCATGACTACCTGTCATCTCAAGTTAGCTATCTAAAAGTCATCCCAAATCAAGCTCCGAAGACACTCCACCCACAACTCAATGAGATCCTCCTATAATCTTCCCCATTCCAATTAGTGAAAATGTTATCCTTCCAATCCTAGACTCATCCTTGACTCCTCTCTTCCTCCACACCTCATCACCAATCCATCAGCAAATCATGTTGGCTCTACCTCCAATATATATCCAGAATCCAAACACTTCTCAGTACCTCTGGTCTACGATGCCCTCATTTCTCACCTCAATTATTGAAAAAGCTTTCTAACCATCTCCCTGCTTCTGCACGTATTGCACCACAGTCTATTTTCAGCACAGCAACTAGAGTAATCCTTTAAAAACATAAATCAAATCATTTCACTCCTCTGCTGAAAACTTTCTAATGACTTCCTCAGTATCTCAGAGTAGAAGCCAAAATCCTCACAATTGCTCATCAGGCCTCTGGATGATGGAGCCCTGTTACTTCTCTGACCTCATATCCTGCCATGCTCTCCTTTGCTTACTTTTCTCCCATTCTGCTAGATACTGTCTTGCTCCTTACACTCACCAGGCATGATATTATTACCTCATGGGCTTTGCAATTCCACTGCTTCAAATGCTTTCCCATTATATTCCACTTGGTTCACACTCTCACCTCATTCAAATAGTTGCTCAAAGAACTCTTTTTCATTAAGGTCTTTCCAGACAACCCATTTCAAATTGCACACTCAGCGCTCCCTGTCCTTCTTCCTCACTTTATTTATCTCCATAATGTTTATCTCCATCTGACAAAATATTTATTTTACTTATTATTCTATTATTATCAGTTTCCTCCACTGATACACACTCCAAAAAGGCAGGATTTGGGTCTCTTTTGATCAGCTACCTGTCCATTAAAAAATCATGCTCCCCTTCAAAGCAGAGAGATACTCCTAGGATGAAGGCTATATTTCTCAACCCCTGTAGCATCCAAACAGTGTCATTTAGAGAATTCTCAACTATGAATATGGGTGAAAGTAATCTGTGTCTCTTCTGAGCCAATGTATTTAAGAAGAAGTTATTTCTTCCCCAACTTTTGTCTGTCCCTATTCCTGCTGGATGTTGAATATCAGAGTGAACTTAGGGATCTCCATCAGCCTGCATCTCTGAGTGACTATATGGATATGGCCCCTCCAGCCATCTATTCCCCTAATCCAACCCTTACCTTCCGGTCCATAAGGAACATCTCATTGGCACTTTATATGAGTGAGAACTAAAATTTTATTGTGTTAAACTACTGAAATTTCAGGTTATTTATTACAGACACTAGCATTACCCTTAATAATATATTACTGCCAGTGTTTCCCAATTCTGAAAACACTGAAATGCTCAAGAAGTACTTTTTGAATAAATGAATAAGCAGAATGAATAAAGATATGGGAGAAAAGAAAATGTTAAATATTTAAATTACCTAAAAACATTTGGTGAATTAATGAATTAAAGAATGAACCCACTGTTGGTAAACTTCCTGCTATTAGTTTCCGTGTTCCACATTTTCTTGTATAGTTGCAATGCTTTGCTATAATGTAGCCCCATATTTTCTTTGAGGAAACTTTTTTTCTTACATTTATTTTGAATTTCCCTTTCCTAAGTACTATGCATTGCTCTTAGTTACCTTTAGCTGAATTACATTAAACAATGCTGCTCCTTCCTGTTTATATTTTTCAAATATTTATATATCATTATCCTGAGCTCCACTTACTATTGTTGAGCTAAGTTATACATTATGAGTTTCTTGTTAAAAGAGCTCTCCATCTTCTTAATCACTTTCTTCCTCTCGCTTGAACTCTCTTTACTTTGTCTACACTTTCATCCTTAAAGAGATCAGGGGACCAATTTGGAACAGCTCAGTAGCTACTGAGAACAATGTGGCCAAAAATCCACATTGTTTTGGTTCTTGAGATTCCCAGATGCATTTAAGACTATGTGAACACCCAAGGCACAGAAATGATGGCCCATTCCTCCTGCGTTTCCTGTAACTAGTGCAGTTTTTGGAATATGGTTGGCTGTCAATGTAAGTCTCATGCATTAACAATAAATGAAGAACTGCATTATGCGATTAATTGGACCCCTTGGATTACTGTTGCCCTTCCCTGTGGCCTAATTCAGTTTGCAGTCATCTGAATGAGTGTTCTTGATGCTGCTAAGTTATTTTCAGGAAAGACCAAAGGAGACTTTTGGTCTTTGGATAAGGAGACCAACAAATTCTTCACGGTCACAACTACATGCATTTCTGTTTTTGTTGTAGTGACCCTAAACCAGTGTAACATATTTAGGATTGCAGTTGCCTAACTTGAACATTGTTCATGAGAAGATGACAGTTCTGCCTGTCACACATTTCTAGAAAATGAGAAGGAGCTATTACATTTCAAAAAGCCGTAAGTGTAATATTTGGCTCCCAGCAGTAGCCCAATATTATAGCATATGCCCGTGCTGTGACCCACTTTAAGATGGATGAAGAAGAAATTTGCTAAGGGGATTTATAATGTTTTAAAGGATCATTGAATCCCCTAAGTAAAAGAAGTGCATTTTTCTCAATATAATAGTCACAGACCTAAAAAGGATCATTTCCTGAAAGGCAAACTTTTGGTATACATGCCAATGATTCTATGAAATTCATTTCTACCACCTCCTACCTATTCTTCTTTCTCAGACAATGGCTGAGATTCAGGCTTTTCTCTCCTTCCCCCTTACACAGATCTCCTCCCTGAGATCTAGAGGAGAATGTTAAATTACTAACTGACTGTATTACCTGCATGAAAATGAATGTCAGATTTTTAATCATTTCTTTAACACAGCAAGCTAAATTCAATAGCAAAACTATCTATTGGATTCAAAATTAGGGTGTGAATATGACAGCAAATCACACAGTATCACATCAACCCTGGATACTATTGCAACTGTCTTGATTTTAATCTAATGTACAAATTTAGATTTTACCAATTTTTAAAAGCTTCCCACACTATCAAAAGACGCATAATTCAAAGAAAGGCACCCATAAGGAAATAATTGGTTCAAAAGAAAATGGTACATATACAGTCATTAAGAGCAAATAATCTTAAATTATGATAGATTAAATGGGGATGAAATTTATAAAGGCAATAAACAGATTATGTAGAAACACAAATGGATGAAGTAATTATTCACTTGATAAATTCTCATAGAACTCACTGGATAAAGGCAAATAATTTAGATATTAGATGCTTAACATTTCCTGACTTTTAGTTTACTTATCACTGTATTTGAACAGAGAAAACAAAATAGATGAAGAAATTAAAAATCACAGAAATTATAGAAGAAAACTCTTCAAAGCTGAAATATGGATCAAAAAACCTTAAAATATTACACAAAACTATTTTTAAAAAAGACATATACTGCTGTGTGATAGTACAGGATATCCACATACATACACGCACACACTCACACACACACACACACACACACACACACACCAGCTGACAAGTATCTATAGGAAAATAATGACATATGAAACCTAATTTATTGTATTCTGAATGGAACAGTAACAACAATAGCAACATTTATTAAGCATTTGCCTTGTTCCTGGTACTGTGGTAAGACTATATGTAATAACTGATTTAATCAACACCATCATGAAGTAGACAATAATTATCCTACACAGCTAGTAAGAAGCAGAGCCAGTATTCAAACACACACAGATCTCTTCTCTATGTTCTCAAACATCCACTCTACTGTTATAATTCACCCTTATGCTTATAGTATTGATATTTAAATTAACAAATATTTAATGAAGTGCATTAATAGTCAAGGTTATTATAATGACTCTTGAAGAATACCCCAAAAAGTAAAAACTGAGATCTTGGATTGCAAGAGATTGCAGTTATAACGTTACAGTAATTCAGATAGGGTGGCATTGGTGAAAGAATAGAATAATAGATCAATGAACAAAATACAGAGTCCAGAAATAGACTCATATAAACACAGTCAATTTATCTTTGACAAAGGAATAAAGGCAACACAATGGAGAAAACATAGATTTTTCAACAAATAATGTTGGAACAACTGGACATCCACCTGCAGAAAATTAATCTAGATACATATCATATAAACTTCACAAAAATTAATTCAAAATGGATCACAGATCCAAATGTCTAAAATATTCCTACAACTTTGGAGAAAATCTAGATGACCTTGGGTTTGGCAATGACATTTTAGATCCAAACCAAATGCCTGATCCATGAAAGAAATAACTGAAAATTTGGACTTCATTAAAGTTACAAATTTCTGTTCTGCGAAAGACACGTTCAAAAGAAAGAAGACAAGCTCCAGACTAGGAAAAATATACGCAAAATAAATATCTGATAAGGGACTGTTATCCAAAATATATGAAGAATTCTTAAAACTCAACAATAAGAAGATAAAACAACCAAAGATCTTAACAGATACCTCCTCAAATAAGATATATGGATGGCAGATAAGCATCTGAAAAGATGCCGCATATTGTATGTCATCGGGAAAATGCAAATTAAAACAACAATGAGATAGCACTACATAGCTATTAGCATGACCAAAATCCTGAACACTGCCAACACCAAATGCTGGTGAAGATATGGAACAAGGAACTCTCATTCATTGCTAGGGGGAATGCAAAATGTTACAACCATTTTGGAAGATAATTTGTCAGTTTCCTACAAAACCGAACATACTTTTACTATATGATCCAGCAATAGAAGTCCTTGGTATTTACCCAAAGGAGCTGAAAACTTATGCCTACATAAAAACCTGCACACAGATGTTTATAGCAGTTTTATTCATAATTGCCAAAACCTGGAAGCAACTAAGACATCCTTCAGTAAATAAATGGATAAATACACTGAGATACATTCAGGCAATGGAATATTATTTAGTGTTAAAAAGAAATGAGCCATCAAGCCATGTAGAGACATGGAGGAAATTTAAATTCATATGACTAAGTGGAAGAAGTCAATCTGAAAATGCTACTTACTGTATGATTCCAACTATATGACACCCGGAAAAGACAAAACTATAGAGACTGTAAAGACATTAGTGGTTGCCAAGGGCTAGGGGAGGGATGGGTAGGCAGAGCACAGAGGATTTTTAGGGCAGTGAAACCATTCTGCACATACACTATAATGGTGGATACATGTCATTGTACATTTGTCCAAATTCACAGACTGTACAACATCAAGAGTGAACCCTAATGTCAACTATGGACTTTGGGTGATAATGATGTGTCAATGCATATTCATCAACACCAAAAACTGAACCACTCTGGTTGGAGATCTTGATAATGGGGGAGGCTATGCATGTGGGGGGGGTAGGGGTATATGGGAAATTTCTGTACCTTCCTCTCATTTTTGCTGTGAATATAAGCCTTCTCTAAAAAATAAAGTCTACTAAAAAAGAGCAGGATCGCAGTCTATTAAGGGTGAATAGATTTTTAAACATATAATTTCTAAGTGCAGTTCTGAGCAAGTTCTAAGGACTAAACAAAGGCAAGGAGCTTTGGTTGAGTTGTGTAGGGTCTAAAGCATTTTGTGGTGTGATAACAAGGGCTTTAAAAACCTAGATTAAGGGCTCCAAAGAATGAAAAGGATTCTGAGAAGGAATAAAAAGAAGATTCCAGATGGATGTCAAAGTATAAATACTGGGGGAAATAGGGAGAGGTTAGTCGAAGCGTACAAACTTTTGTTATAAAATGAATCAGGCCTCAGGATCTAATATATAACATGGGGACTATCATTGATCGCCAGGTATTGTATAACTGAAATTTGCTAAGAAAGCAGAACTTAAATGTTCTTGCCAAAAAAAAAAAAAAGGAAACGTGAGGTGGTGGATGTGTTAATTACCTCGATGAGGGTAATCCTCTTGCAATGCACAGTCTATATGTATATCAAATCATCATGCTGTACACTTTAAATATCTTACAATTTTATTTTATCAATTGCACATCAATAAAGCTAAAAGGAAAACGTATAAATGCTGGTGTAAAAAGTGGCAAAGAATCTGTTAATGAAATGACAAAGAGTTCAACCCAAGTGGAAAATAATGTTTGTGGCAGGCTACAGAGCAGATACGCAGGGGAGGGTAGTTATTGCCTTGGTCTGGGTGAGAAGGGTTACTTCACTCTGACCTTAGTTCAATAACTCCCAAGTAAAGGAACCACAGGGAGTTGGATGATCATATTTAGTGTCACTGTGGAAGACATAATAATGACAATCTTTTATTAAGATAAACAAACAAACAAACAAACAAATCCCAAACAGGTCAGTTGATACAAACACTATTTTTGAAGCTACTTCAAAATTGAATTGCTCAGTTTTCATCCCTCATAAAAGAGATGATTAAAATGCATTGTGTTGATCTGTGGCTAAAACCATCCTTTGTAAGGCAAATACTGACTTCATGTTTACTAATATTAATTTGGAAATAATATCCATAATCAGAGAGGTGTCAATAGCCAGTTCTTCGACTACGAGCTGAGCATCCTTGGTGATGCTAGGCCAGTGCTGGGACACTTTGGAACAATTGGGTGTTAGATGGGAGCACAAATCCGTATGGAGAGTCAACTTCACATGACTGGAGATTCTCTGTACATGAAGGTGATGGAAAACTTGGTCATTTTAAAGCAAAAGTCCAGGGGCTTCCCTGGTGGCGTAGTGGTTGGGAATCCGCCTGCCAATGCAGGGGACATGGGTTCAAGCCCTGGTCCGGGAAGATCCCACATGCTGCGGAGCAACTGAGCCCGTGCTCCACAACTACTGAGCCTGTGCTCTAGAGCCTGTGAGCCACAACTACTAAGCCCGTGTGTCACAACTACTGAAGCCCACGCGCCTAGAGCCTGTGCTCCGCAACAAGAGAAGCCACCGCATTGAGAAGCCCACGCGCCACAACAAAGAGTAGCCCCCGCTCACCGCAACTAGAGGAAGTCTGCACGTAGCAAGGAAGATCCAACGCAGCCAAAAATAAATAAATAAATAAAATAAATTTATTTTTTAAAAAAATAAAAAATAAAGCAAAAGTCCATGGAGACCCCAAGCAGGCGAATGACTTCTCTCAGACAATGTAAGGGGCAGAGTCAGAGCTACTCCTCAGATTTCCTGAGTTCCATCCCCCTGCTCCTCTCACCATTCTAACTGAATAATGCATTGTCTGATTGAGTGACCTCTTAAAAATTAATATCCTTTTATCTGCAGCTTCTGAGATAGGAAGCTAAAAATCAATTACTATGTATAGTTTTTTGGTAGTAAAAGTTATAACTGTATTAAAATAGCTAAGGATGTATGGAAATAGATAAATATCAATTTGAAGAATCCTGAATGTACTGATTTACCCCTTTTACTTCCATTAGATGTCCCCCAAATTGATCACAGCCTACAATCTCCCCTCTATTTTGAGAAGACTGCAGATGAGAAAATATAAATTCTCTCCAAAGTTAAAGAACCATGTTTTACATTAGACAAAGCAGGATAGAGACAGTGGGTAGGCACGAGGATGTGGCGAAGGAAATGACCAGAGCACAAATGAAGAGTGGAAGGAGGAATTTTAAGCAACAACAAGCATAGTTGGAGAGAGATAGCACAGAGGGTAAGAACACTTTGAGAGAAAGCAGGAGGCAGAGCAGAGGAGGCAACGAGAGAGTGTCAGCCTTGGTGGTTAAAATGGTATCTGGTTAGCAACCTGTGACGGTCTCTCACCACTTTCCCCCAAAACACCTACGAAGGCAGAGAAAATCTGAGAGCAGATAAGGAAGACCTTCCACCCCACCACCACCATACTGCCCTGTAGACCAACAGCACAAATCCCATGCCAATGAGAACCCTAAGCAACTCTCCATCCCTTCATTCATCCAACAATATTTGTTGAGAATATACTATGTGCTGTGAAGAAACAGCATAATTTCTGAGAGCAATAGATGAAGAAAATTAAAAATAAATGATGAGAGTGGGGTGACTGAGTGAATATGGAAGGCCTCTATGAGGTTGGAATATTGAGGCTAAGAGCATGTTTGAATGTTCTAGTGCATGAACACCAAGTGCAATTAGGACCTTCTTCTCCCTCAGTCTCACCACCATCTCAGCATATCTACTCAGGGTTGGAATCTCTGAGAGAATAACTGGAAAGGAAGACTGTATGCTGCTGATGAGTATGTGGGATGGAGAGATGGTAGAGAAAATGAGAAAATATTCCATTCTATAATATATCATTCCCGCAAATTAAGCACTATAGGCACAGAAAGAAAAAAAAAATGTAGATTCCTAAGGGCTATGATTGTTGGAATTTTAATTCTATGGATCTTATGGATTCAGAATATCAGGTAGCCAGATGCTCAAAGGAGAAAACTCGGTCTCAAACCAGCAGGGTCACACTAGACGAATGTCAGTTTGGTGCCTTGAATTGGGCTGGAAGCTAATCAAATCTATCTACTATTTAGCTATTGATCTAAGAAGGGAATTCAATCAGCATCCAAATGGATGCAGAAGAAGGGCCATCGGCTCTCCATAGACCCTATATCATGGGAAACATGTGGTCTGGAATGAGCATTTGTCACTGCAATCTGAATGTACAGAAAATCTCACATAAAATCTATAAACTCAGAAAATAAGAGAAAAAGGAGAAACAGCAGAGAGGCTCTGTGGAATACCGGTCTTTGAAAAAATTTTTCAATAGTTACTAAAAGAAAATTTAGAAAGTTTTTTGGCAGCCTCCTTATCATAAAAAGAAATGCAATAAGGTGGGATATAAGAAAGCTGTAATGGCAAAAGCAGAAAAAAATAAGACCCTTTGGAAGCATTAAGCAACAGAAATTTTCTATTGCAAAATGTAAAAAGTGATGTGGAGAATGCACTTGAGCCATCCGAAAGCACAGGATAAAAATGATAAAGGTTCCTCTTATGATTGACATTGAAGGAAGATAACAGAAATCAAAACCTAAGGATTGCAGACATTCCTAGGGAATAAAGCAGAAATCTAAGAAGAGAAGCAATTATCAAAGCCTTACTTGAAGAAGTTCACTAACCTGGGAAAAGACCTGAGCATATCATGAGAAGTAGTTGCTATATTATCTGCAGAATCAACAAACAAACATATGTTCTCATCTTCATTTTAATTTACTGTTACATTACAAACTACAAATATTTTGACTGTCTAATTTGACTATTAGACAGTCAAAATATTTAATGTAAAGCAAAGCACTGCCTGGAAATGCATCGATATATTATCCCTAGATAGGCTGTGTTTCACGTGTGAAGGTAACAGGATGATATTCTCAAATGTGCCAAAATTATGTAAAAATCCACTCTACCCGAAAGAGAAATTAACCAAAATTAAGAATTTAAGGAATGAGATTATATGATTAAAAGAATTACATATCTTATTCTTCTAGCCTAAAATAATGGTTTCAAAACAAAGATATTCTTCACTAAATAATGATGTCACGATGCTACAGAATCACAAGAAAAATATAACAAAGGGACAACTTAAGTTTTTTTCTTCTATATTTTATTCTGCGCTAATATTTGATTGAGGTGAAGAATAAGACACACTTAAGTATAAATAAACCTGCCAGCTCTCGAACTTGAGCTTGCTTATTTGTTTTCTTCTCCCTCAGGTACTATCAATAGAATGTAGATTTTTACCAAAGAACCATCACACAACACTTGAATTAAGCAATGAAAGAATCATTAACATTTTCTGCCATGCTTGTGCTCAAAGTTAATAATTCTGGGTTTGAGAAGCTCAAAGTCCTAATGTTATTTTAATGACATCATTTGTTTCCCAGGGACCAATGACATTGCCACAGATTCTCATACATTTTAAATGAGAAAGCAAGAAACTGTCTACATATCTAACAATCAATATAGCAGAATAAAAATAACAACCAAAATTTCAGGTCCTTTTAGGAAAAAAAGCTCTAATACAATGTTTTACAAATGTTACTATGTGTCAGTTTGCATTGTACTATATAATTATTATTCAAAATGATTTCTGCCTATAATTTTATTAAAGATATTTTGACCTAGCATTCACTTTCCCTTGATATTAAAAACAAATAAAAACTAAATGACAAAAATATCACAAGAAATGTCCAGCGCAGATAGGTCAAATGGCCTAATAAAATAGTTGTTGAAAAACTGTGAACATTTTTCATTTGAAAATGGGAGGTTAAGTCTCCCACGTATTACTGATGCTAATGAATTCCTAACCACAATGAACCTTCCTGTGAAAAAAAGTCAAGCTTTCATTGTTAATTCTAAATGTATTCTGTGTTTACAAATGCACACACTTTGCCTCTCACATGAGCCCATTAAATTTAAGATAGTAAACAGTGGGAAAATACAATATGATGAACTTCAAAGTATTTGCAATTTTTTTTTTACAATTTGGATGAGACATTGAATAGTAATTCTAAATATAACATTTTAAAATCTTAATTTTCACCAGACATTTTAGACAGTTCTCATTTAATCCTTTGAAAACATAGTTGAAAATCTATGTTTATGCATGGATATTTGTGAAGATTAAAGCTAAATAAGAAAGTGACTCCCCAACAATACTGTAAAAACTGCCATTGGAAATGAACGCAAGAGCAACAAATATCATTTCCAAGTTTGATTTTCCATAAAGTAAACATACTTGGATTTTAAAAAATTGTCTATAATAGTATTATCCTATTCAAAATTAGCATATTTCCCCTAACTGTCTTCAACTAAGTTCTTTTTGTTGTTGGGCAAAAATCCTTCTGAAGTTTTATATTCCATCTGTGCCTGGATGACCACATTAAAACACTACCTCAAAGTAAACTGTGCTTGAACTCGAAGGATATGGTTTCAGCACATACATGCATACGTATACATATACAAGGTACATAAATATACATACATCTGTACACAAACACATGCATGCACAAGCACACGTATACAGATATATCTGTGTACATACACAGATACATACATATGTACATATATACGTTCACATAGATAGATATAAAATCTTTCATGATATTTTTCTTTCTGATCTGTAGGGACTAGATTTCACCTGATTAAAAACCTGCCAGCCCTTCACCTCAGCTTGTAGTGGGATATAGAATTAATTGAGGATTAAAGTATTAAAAGAGTAAAGTTACTGCTTACACTCATCACTAAAGCCCTGTGAACCCACACTGCTCAGTTTCCTGCTTGGGGGAAGAATTCCACGCAAAAGCCACATTGACTCCTACAATAAAGGAAACAAGGTAAACTCATAAATTTGTAAAATAGTCAAAGGCCTTAAGAATGGGCATATTTGTGAAGAATCTGGTAATAATATTTTCTAAGTAGGTAGAGACATAGGTTAATTACTAGTAGCATCCCACTTTGGCAAGAAAGCAGCATTCATGGCAGACACATGCATGACATTTGGTCCTTCCTAAAATCAGTTGACATGCAATGTTTTACCTATTAACTCTAAATGAGGCACCATAACACTGAGTTTTCAAGCAAATCTGTTCCTTATTGGGTATGTCTGAAGGCCATACTTCCTTATTTAGAAAGGCTTTTAGAAACTTTCTTGGTGGTCCAGTGGCTAAGACTCCGTGCTCCCAATGTAGGGGGCCTGGGTTCAATCCCTGGTCAGGGAACTAGATCCCGCATGCCTCAACTAAGAGTTCACATGTTGCAACTAAGGATCCTGCCTGCCTCAACAGAGATCCCGCACGTGGCAATGAAGATCCCGTGTGCCGCAAGTAAGACCCGGTACAGTGAAAGAAAGAGAAAGAGAAAGAGGGAAAGAGAGAGAAAGAGAGAGAGGGAGGGAAAGAAAGAGAGAGAGAGAAAGAAAGAAAGGAAGAAAGAAAGAGAGGAACAGGGAGGGAGGGAGGGAGGGAGGAAGGAAGGAAGGAAGGAAGGGAGAAAGAAGGGCTTTTAGAGGAACAAGTTGACAGGCATGAGCCTCAGCTTTCTTCCAAATATACCTAAAAATGCTAAGATATGCTGAAGCAAGGGGAAGAAAAATTTAAATCTGGCATTTTCTCTTTCTGACAGCAGTGTGTTAATGTAGTGAACAGAATGTGGACTTGAATGCCTAGCCTGACCCTTCCTAGTGTGTGACAACAGGCAAATTGTTTTACTCTGTCCATGCATCTCTGTTAGAATTTTCTCTCTTATTCTTTAGAGAGCCTGCCACTGCACTTTTTATCTGCTAAATGTTCTAAACTTGGGTTGACTTGAAGAATGCATGTATTGTAATACAGTTTGCTAACCAGGTTGAAGACAGACATATATGTAGGTATCTAGGGAGAGGTTTTTAATCAGGTGAAATCTAGTCCCAACAGATCAGAAGGAAAAATATCATGAAAGATTTTACATCTATCTATGTGAACGTATATATGTACATATGTATGTATCTGTGTATGTACACAGATATATCTGTATATGTGCTTGTGCATGCATGTGTTTGTGTACAGATGTATGTATATTTATGTATATTGTATATGTATACATATGCATGTATGTGTATGCATATTTGAAAATACTGAAAGTTCCTATGTCAGAACTGTATCGTTGGAAAATGGTGGTGAAACTTATGCATGTGGAAAACGACTTCCTGAGTTTAAAGTCTTTTAAAAATGTATGCATTCAGAGATATGTAAGTAGAAATATCTATGGCAGATTAATATATTCACCTAAAACCTTATCACCTTTTATTTCTATAGTGAGAAATGTTAGGAGAACAGATAGACCTAGCTGTGAATCCTGCCTTTCATCCTTACTAACTTTGTACTGTGGCATAGTATTTAATCTTCATGGGCTTCATCAGTGAACACCTACTTCCAAAAATTGTATCTGGGCTATTTCACACAATTTGTGGCATTATTGGGTACTCAGGGAATACTTGCTTCCCATTTCCCTAAGAGGGGATTGGAAAGTATGGAGAGGGGTTGGTCAGGTGAGTGGGAATGGGAGGTATTAGAGACCATCAGGAGAAAAGATGGGGAACTCAGAGGTGAGCCTACTGAAAGCACACTCTTTCCAGTCTTCCTGAAGGCAGGAACACCTCCCTCCATAAATTAAGGCTAATTCCATGGCAAGGATTTCTGAGCCTCTCAAGGCAGCTGATGGAAATTTGGAACAGACAAGTGAAGCTCAGTAGAAATTCATGACGGGTTCACTGTTTTGCAAAACTCTGGGTTCCCAAGAGAATACAGAGGAAATCTCATGCCTCAGAAATTAATGATTGCATTCTGTTAATCACCAGCCTAACCTGCTACTGAAACTGTAAAATGCCACATTTCCCTAGAGCTGGAGCTATATACCCCAGTGCCATTACCATAATATTTAATGCTATTCCCAGTGCAGGACTATAAATTCCATCCACAATTATTTGGCTCCTATTTGATAAGTGAATAGTCCCTGATACTGGAATCAAATTTCATGGATAATAAGCTCTCTGATTACTAGAAATTGTCAGTATTTAATTTAAAAAATGTTGCTTAGCCAAGACAGTCATTATTTTCTAATGGAAGTTGGATCATTTCACAACATCCTTTCCTGCTACTGCTGGGGCATTGGCAGCGCTAATCATCACTCACAAATGGGTTGTCTTGCACTGGAATTTGGTTGTACAATACAAGTAATGAGAAATTTTCCAGGAATTTTAAGCTGCACAACACATTATCCTCTTTATATAATATATTCGGTGTGTCTTCTGGCATTAGGTAAATTTGGTGCCTTGGAAAATATTATCAGAACACACTATTTTACAAAAATATACAACTGTGCAAGGTTTCCATAGATTTTCTCAGCCTGCTCTTCTGAATTCAAGGGAATTTAGTTTCTTCATAAAACAACCTGAGAATAGAATATGTGGCCTCCGTCTTCCTCACTAGGCCAGTGTTGGCCAAGAAGCAGGAGCGGGATTATTAGGGAGTGAGAACACGGAAAAGAGGGTGTTAGAAACCAGACTGACCAGCTGGGGGAGACAGGAGAGGGATACGTGTCAAGTTTCAAGGTGAAGGGAAGATGGAAAGACCAAAAAAAGCTCAGATGGTGGTCACAGAAGCAAATGGATGAGGGGGAGAGCATGGGTCATTGTGCTCAGCTAACAGCAAGCATCTGGACAGAAGTTCTTTTTATGCAGTACATGCAGCTTTTAATGAAGGCCAAATTAGCTCCCTCCAGGCTTGGCAAATGAAATTGTGCATGGCTACTTGGAAAGAAACTAAACAAAAATCATGGGTTCTGGGTTCCAATAGTCTGAACTTGACTCCCGTTGCTATGAACTTTGTCATTTTTGTTGAGTTACATAACTTCTCCAAGCATTCACATCTGCAAAATGGGTATAATAGTAATACATACCATCAGAGGGCTGCGGTGATGATTAAATGAGATATCATATAATTAAAGGTTAGCATTTAGCCTGGCAAAGTATTAATTATATATACTATTATCATGTGAAATTATGTATGGACAATATAAGAATATGATAAGGAAAAGGTGATTTAAAGATGATCATTATAAAATAAGCTTGGACTGCATTTTTCAAAAAAATGTTCACAAATATAAGTAATTCAGAATACATAGAACTCTAAGGCTTGCCAGGTGGCGCAGTGTTAAGAATCCGCCTGCCAATGCAGGGGACATGGGTTCCAGCCCTGGTCCGGGAAGATCTCACATGCCGCGGAGCAGCTAAGCCCGTGCGCCACAGCTACTGAGCCTGCGCTCTATAGCCTGCGAGCCACAACTACTAAGCCCGCGTGCCTAGAGCCCGTGCTCCGCAACAAGAGAAGTCACAACGAGAAGCCCGCGCAACGCAACGAAGAGTAGCCCCCGCTCGCCACAACTAGAGAAAGCCCGCGCGCGGCAACGAAGACCCAACGCAGTCAAAAATAAAATAAGTAAAATAAATAATTTTTTAAAAATATAACAACAAAAAAGAATGTATAGGACTCTGAATATTGGGTATGCTTTCACTCTATCAAAGTTTGGTTTTTTTAAGCAACTAACGAAGAGTTAAATCACTTGGATATCCCATAATGAACAAGATCAATATTTTAAGATTTTACTAGGTGTTAGATTGTTAATTACAAAAGAGTTTTGAGATTTTTTTTGTTTTACACTGTTCTCCCTCTCTTGCTCTCTCTCTCTCGCTCTGTCTACCACCGCCCGCACTGAGATTCCTTTCCATTATTTCAGAGGCGCTTATGAGCACATCTCTGTGCCATAAAGACCCAACCCTTCTTGAGCTGATTTGTCTAGGCGTATTCACAACACAGAATATATGTGTCATATTTACTGTTTGCCAAATTATTGCACTTTCACTTTTCCCCTTAATTCTCACAACTCTGTAAACTATGTATGAGGCAGATGCCATCAGTCCTCCAGTTAAAAGAAGAGGAAACTGAGCTTCACCAAATTTAAGTGCTGTATGGAAACTTACACTGTGAACTGGGTCCAGAGGGAGACACCTACTGAATGCCTTCCGGTACTGCAGGCGTTCATAAAAGATCATGCCATTGCTATTAGGCCTGTTTAAAAGACTCATGTGCTTAGTAGACAAATCTGTATCGTGTCACTTTGAAAACTGGTTAAATAATGTAAACAAGGAAGGGAGAAAAGAGAGAATGTTTTTCCTGCCTTGGGTCAGGGGCAAGATAAGCTTCTCCTACAGGATTTGTTTGGTGGAATGCATCATGTGCATACATCTGAGACAATGCAGGTGCCTGGGGATTGTTACAGCTCAAGCCTGTGGCCCTGGTGCCATGGAGACCAAACTCCAATCTGCTGAGCTCCACATTCTGCCCTGATGGAGCTGGGCGTCGTGCCCGAAGTACAGAGGATCCTCAAGCCCTGACTTTTTGGCCAGCCCCTGTGCCAGGGGGCTGTCTGGCAGTGCTGGACCCACTGATCGTTCTCTGGAGTGGAGCCAGGGCCTGCAAGGCAGTCTGACTCCATCCAGAGTTTTCTCTACCAGACGGACGACTGTTGTCTGTGACCTGCCAAGGTGGCGGGGGGCGGGGGGGGGGGGGGGCAGTGTGACTAAAAATACATTCTGTCTGATTCAGAGGGGCATTGTCAACTTGACTTGGGATTCAAAGTAAGTGAGGAGTCCTGTGGCCTCAGTGCAACAGAAACTGTGCTCATGATTATAAATTATAACTCAATTCATCTCACATGGATTAGTAAAACAGCTTGTTAATAATCCGATCACCTTTATAGTGAATCTGGCTAATGAAGTGGGGTAGCTACAGTACGTCACTACCGTAAGATCTGTTGGCAAAACAGTGACACTGAGATTAGCATTGCTGTGACACTCTTTCCCTCTCTATCCAAAAACAAAAACAAAAAGCAAACACACATTGCAGGGAGGAGAAAGGGGGAATGAGCCTTTATTTATAGATGTAAAAACAGATGGAGAGTTGCTGTTCAATGGGTACAGAGTTTCAGTCACACAAGATGAAAGAGTTCTAGAGATCCACTGTAAAACACTGTGCTTATAGTTAATGACACTGCACTATACCTTTAAATTTTTGTTAGGATGGTAGATATCATTTTATGTGTTATTTACCTCAATAAAAAAAAATGGTGGATGATCTTCTACAGGAAAGAAGGGCATGTTGATTTTAGCATCATATAGAATAAATCATGGATCTTAAGTCATAAAGGCTTAGCTTTGAATGCCAGGCCAATCCTTTACAACGAAAAACTTATTTTATCTCCCTGAGCTTGGTTTCCTCATCTGTGAATTGGGGATAATAACCATGCCTTTCAGGGCTGTTAGGAAGATTAAATGAGATAGCAGTTGGGAAAGTGTATAGCCTAACACTTGCCCTAGAACAGGCACCCTTCAGGTTTAATGTTCTTCCCTTTATCACCACAGACTTTTTTATGCTAGCATGTTTATCTAATTTAAAGTGAGGTATAGCTCTGATATAATGGCCTAAAGTGCAAGTCAACCTTTTAAGTTAAATGCAGTTCTTGCCAGAAATTCCCTCATGATAATTACCTTCTCTTGTTTCTTAAATGCTCTTGTGAGTGGACCCAGATCATTCCAAAGTCCATTCCCACCCATGGTTCTACTGCTGAGAATCAAAATAATAGACAGACAACAAGGAACAGCCCCAGACTCCACTGCAGAAAGAGCAGGTGCACGTTGTTGCTCTTTTCATATGCGCAACTACATAAGCAGCCTGGGAGTGCAGATGATTGTCTCAGCAATATACACTGTAAAACCTCAATTTCATGTGGAAAAATTTAGGTCACTCAATCTATGTGTCAGGAAGTCTTTTAACCATGACACATGGTAGTTAACAAAACAATTGCCAATCACTTTATTCAGCACAATAAGTTGTACACTGTGGAACGCCACCCTAAAGATGCCATAAATCACACTTAAGGATAGTATGAAAGAGATAATTGACCCTTTACCTATCCACAAAAAGAATCCAAAAGAACCCTCGACAAAATTTGCCCCCAATCTCTAAGTATCAATTTTTGACTTATTCCTTAAATAGATGAGAAATACTTTTCCAACAATTGATAGGAAATATTTAAATAGATAACTCATATATGGTGACATATTTTCAGAAAGAATAGTGATGCCACTGTATTAAAGAGAATGGAACATTCAAATCCTGAACTGATTTTAATAAGATGCCTGGGCTACAGTTTAGCATGGCAACAGTGCTAAAAATAAGCAATGAGGATACAATTTTTCTACTTTCACTAGAGAAAACACAATGCATGCCCAAAGATGCTCACAAGGAGTAAATACACTGTGAAGAAGAAAATAAGAGCAAAGAAACCACAGGGTATGAATTTTATATCTCTGCCTTCCAGCTTCAGAACATAGGGAATTAAAATAAATCTATGTTTTAATATGTTGTCCTGAATACCACAGGCATTGATACAAATCTGTTCATTCCTCTAGCATCACTTTAGCGATAGAGTAAGGTTGATGCATCTGACCCCAGGTCAGTCCTCACTCCCTGGGACCCTGAAGCTGCAGTGAATTTGGGAAAGCTTGCTGGGTGAGTCTGGATGGAAAACACAAGTACAAGCTGTTCAAACTACAGGGCGGCAGGATAAAGAAAATCAAACCCACTGTATATAACGTAAACTCTATTCAGGACCATGGACAGCACTGATTAAAATAAATTCAGCTTAAGTCTGCGCTATAGAGACAATGTCTTCGGTTTTTAGAGAACACAGGTAAAAATGAGGTGACTTCTCTGAGGAACTTGGTAATAGACAGAGGTCTCCTGTGCTGAATTTTAGTCCACTGGGCTTGGCCGGTATGCCGGACCCTTGCAGGGTGATCTGGAGGCTCCCAATATGACAAGCAAGGGTCTCTGCCATCACTGAGCTCCCAGTTCAATTGGCAGAGATAAAGAAAACCAAAAAACATGGTAGGGAGGAGTGAGCTTTAAACTAAATCATGAAGAATTTAAAGACAGTGGTGACTAAAGAGAAGGTAAAATGCAGAAAGTAAGAAAGAATGATGAGCAAATGCAGATAAGGGCAAGACGTGTTCCAGGGAAGGGCTGGGGGGAGCTAACATCTTCTACAGCTGTTTCCACAAGTCAGCTGCACGCATTGTCTCCCTTATCCTCACCTCAGCCCTATGACATCAGGGTTATTATTCTTATTTTAGATATAAGGAAAATAAATCTGAAATAAATTAAGTAGCTTGCTTCAGGTCATGCAAGTGGAAATTGACACAACTCAAATTCTACCTCATTCAAAGTCAAGGCACAGTCTACTGCTCTCTGCCCCTTTGCAGGAAGTATCTTGTGGTTTCCACAACACGTCTACTGTTTCAAAAATACATATGCAAACATATACATTAAAATAGGAATCCACTGAAATAAGGATTCTGGAAAACCACAATTGTGTGTGCATATTTCTGAGATTTAAGGACCTTTATATATAGGCACTGTGGATATAGTATCTGCCTATTCATTCTAGGCTCAATGCTTAGTTAATTAAAAAGAAGTACTAACAGGTTACAGATTCAGCTAATAAACGATTAGTTCCTCACATGCACGAGGGATTTGCAAGATTATGGGAACAGAGTAAAAAGTCCAAGAGAAGGAACTAGCTCTTGCTTCACTGCTTTTGCCATATTGTCATAAATACTAGAAGAGTACAGATTTTCTGACCACCTACCTCAAATCATTTCTAATGTAGCTTATTCTTACACAAAATTGTCTAATTTTGCAAATAATTATAATGTTAAACGATCTATGATTTTAAAATCTCTGACATGTGGTTAAGCAATAGTAAGGAGAATACATTTTACAAATATAAATTGAGGTTCAAAAGATATAAAGGACTTTCCTGAGATGAAATAGTAAGGCAACAGGAAGGTCAGATAAACACAGAGTTTAATTTATTAATAATATGAGATGCACTGTGCTCAAAGGGAAATCTAGAGATGACTGGCCTCACTCAAGCCCCTGCTGCATTGTAGAGGATGACAAATGCTTGCTTATCACACATGTGCTCTTGTACTCTCCACTCAAGCATACATCCATCAGTTCTTCACTCATTCACTCACTCATTCATTCATTCATTCAGTAAACATCTTATAAATTTTGTCTATGTGCCAAATACTGTGAAAATTAAAAATTAAGATATAGTTCTAGTCTTAAAGAAGGGAAATTGAAAGCGACACTAAACATTGAATTATAATGCCACAGAGTAAACACAGTATTTGTTATTCACAAGATATTTTGAGAGGTAGAGGAAAACTTAAAACCAGGTAGAAGGCATCAGGGAAAGCTTCCTAAGGTACATGCATGAAATTAATCTTAATGGACTAAATACTAGTTATGCAAGTAAAGAGTAGAAAACTATTGTGGGAAAAATCTGTGCTTCAGGGGAAAACTGCATTGTCTATAGCATACACTTCGAGGTTATCTCATTCTAACCTTGCATCAGGCTATTTTACAACTCTGTAAATTGTAGATAACTGACAGCAATGCAAAATAATTTCTGCCTATAGACATGCAACATTCTGTCTCATGGAGTTTCGATTGACTTCCCTCTTCCACCATAGAAGAGGCCAGTTTTGCCTCTACTTGCACCTTCTTTCAATATTCCTGATCTATAATTATGTCTGTTCTTTGGATTCTCCTTTGGACTCGTTTATAGCATCTTACTGGTTCCCTCGTTAATGAGCTAAATTGAATTTTTAATATGGAATCATTTTATATGTGCATGAGGGTCATGATTTTGCCTGTTTTTGAAATTGATTTTTTAACGAATATTCCATAGTGAAGATATTATGAGAACAACTGAGTGTCTATAAGGAGCATCAAGCACCCTGGGAACTACAGGGGCTTAGGTCTTGGAAAATGAAAGATGTTCCTGTTAATATGACTGAAATTTTATTCTCCACTGCAAGCCAATGTAGTCTCCAAACTGTCAAAGAAAGAGATATCAGAACTAAGGCACAATGTGCTATTACCATCTACAAAATGTATTAAATGACTCTTTTTTTCTTACTTATGAAATAAGAACTATAATGAGATAGTCCTCCTAGACCTCAAGAACTGTGAGTGTCAAAAGCGATTTCCACTTATCTCAATTCTGCTTAAACTGTCATTATTCTAATCCAGTGAGAATATAGGCCTCAAATTTTGAATATTCTGAGTATCCATAATTTGAATTTTCTACTCTTAGGAAGAACAGAGATCTAGCTGTTCTCTCCACTGCATTTATGAAACAACACAGCAACACAAGACATTACCAACTGCAGCAGCATTAGAAAAAATTGGGAACCAAGAGGAGGTCGTAAAAGGAAAAAAAAAAATCCTTTTTATTTTGAAATATTTTAATCTATCTTTTCTAGTTAGAGTATCAAAATTTTCTTCAATATTCTTAAAATACATGTTAAGCTCTCTTTCTTAGGGACCAAAATAACTTCTGATTGGTAGTCCATAATGAATGGAGGTTGCAGATCCATCAACAGAACAGTATTATGTATTTCTTAAGTAGAAGTATAAAATTTAACATATATTTTTTTCAAAGCAGTGGTTGGAAATATGAAAGAGTCAAACAAGATGAAAGTCAAAATAGTCCAGTCATTCACTCCCCAAGACCAGAGTCAGTATTAGTGTGATTATGTATTAATGCTTGGGTCATAGATGTCTACCTCTCCCATCTAGGAACAACCACCTACCTACTCTTCAACAGCCCATATGAGGGTTGTGCCCAAGGGATGGACTTGCACGTGACAAGACTACTGTGCGTGTTTTATGTTCCTGAAAATTAAGGGCCAAAGTTAGTCTTTTCCGAATGCTCCATCCACAGAGATGGCCAAAGTCTACACGGGGGGAAGGAAATGGCAAGGTCATATGCTTAAATGAAATGGACTTGAGGTGGTCAAGCAGCATACTATGAGAAATGAATAGGACTATAGTTCAGTGCCTGAAGAGAGCCGAAGAAATGGCAATGATCAAGAAGTTTATTTATTTATTTAATGCAGGAGCAGTGTCACTGCTATTACTAAGAATTGAGTTTAGTTACATATATACCAGGCATTAAACACTTCCAAACATAGGATATCATGTGTTTTCAATTCCTCTTAGGAAAAAAAGAGATAATTTTAAAAAATACTATAATGTGTTGGTAATGTTTACTTATAAAACACGTATAGACGTGAAATTACTTTCTATTTCTTTGATACATGCAGTCACTTGGATAATCAAGTAATTTCTACCTGTATTACCTTGAAATTATTAGCAGTAACTAAGAATAAAGAGTTAGAATATTATAATTAAAGGTTGAAAGAGGCATAGCTAACTTGTAAAATATTAACCCTGACAGATGCTTTCTAGAGAGTGTCTACTGTACAACACCCATTCGGATATTTAATTAAAATCCCTGGTCCACCTAACATGGGTCCATGGGAATAACAGTGCTTCATTATCCAATATGACTCCACACTAATAGATGTGTGCACTCAATTGAAACAACTTTACGTAAAATAATGTGGCATTAAACAGGTCTGATGAAATTGTATATTTAAATTGGACCGGTCTGCCAGGATGGACACTTCAAAATGTTTTAGGGATGATGAATGTGGCTGGGAAAATGAAACTGGCTTTTTCACTTAGGTGGAGATCCATGTTTTTTCAGACTCTTAAAAAGAAATACTTGAACATATAGATATTAACTTTCATTTTGAAATCAAGTATTGTTGGGAGTTTCCTAAATTTCAAGAATTAATTTCTACCTTTACTTAAAATACAGTCTACTTCTAATCATGTTACTACTTCCCTGCTTAAAAGCCCTCAAGAAGGCCCCCCCACACAAGATGAGTTGAGCTCAGAGCTCTAAAAGGTATATTCTAAACCTTCTTGGTTCTTGCACAAACCTATTTTTGCAAACTCATCTTCCATTTATTTCTTTTACATTCATTTTGTCCCTCCTTGCCCCCATTCCCCTAACTTGGCAGGTGGAGAATCCCCCTACCCTACAAGGTCCCTCTCCAATTCCATATTCTACCTTATACTTTTTCCACTCCCTTCAGCCAGATTGCAAACTTTCAAAACTCTGCACCTCACAACACCTAAAGGTAATTTGAGTAGTACCTGTTGTTGTTGTTTTTTTTTTAAACTTTGGGTTTATTTATTTTATTTATTTATTTATTTATGGCTGTGTTGGGTCTTCGCTTCTGCGCGAGGGCTTTCTCTAGTTGCGGCAAGTGGGGGCCACTCCTCATCGCGGTGCGCGGGCCTCTCACTATCGCGGCCTCTCTTGTTGTGGAGCACAGGCTCCAGACGCGCAGGCTCAGTAATTGTGGCTCACGGGCCTAGTTGCTCCGCGGCATGTGGGATCTCCCCAGACCAGGGCTCGAACCCGTGTCCCCTGCATTGGCAGGCAGACTCTCAACCACTGCGCCACCAGGGAAGCCCTACCTGTTGTTTTTGATAACACAAACTAGTATTATTTTTGCCTCACCTTAAATGTATATTAAAATGAATATTGTTAGTCCTTTTCAAGAAAAAGCTGCTCAGGAGGCGCCTACTGTCCCCATGATGGCTGCGCCAGAGCCCCAGAAGCCTGGGAAGGGGAAGGTGGAATTAGAAGATCATGTGACATTGGAGTAGGAGGATTTATCTTGGTGACTTTAGGATGCTGGTTCCATTGTAGGTATAATTATGCAAAGCTAAGAATCCAGGAAAGACTTGCCATAGAAGGAATTAAAAACAAGATTTTACATGAAAGTACCCACCTTGATACTGAAAGAAAACAAACCAATGGCGGCAGCGGCAGCAATTGAGCAGTCTTGAGCATAGAAAACCCAGATAAAACTCACTTCAGTGTAAACAAAGCTGAGATCAACTACAGAAAGTATTTTATGTACCATAAGGCTTTCAATCAAGTAAATAAAGTATGTGTAAGTTGTAGTCCTTTTTACACGTGTATGAATATTTACAAACTTATTCTGGCCCTGTATCTACTGTCAGTATAGCACATAGTGGCCTCGTACTTAAAGTAAACCTCGTATTTAACACACTTAAAAAAAACAAAGAAAAAGAAAAAGTTGCCTAATTCCAAAAGGGAAAATCAAATCCTGACAATGTCCTCCATTAACGTAGCAAGTAGTTTCCTTGCTTTCTAGAGCAAGGTTTCGGTATAGATCAAGTTTTCTTCCTGAGGTATGTCTCAATTTCCTTTTAGTCTCCTTTCACTAATATGAATTAGTTTAGTTTCCTTTCACTAATATTATTAGACTTTCATCTCCATGTTTCACCTGAAACACATATCACATAGGCACCAACTCTTTCCCTCACTTGGATATAAGCCATAAAATCCAGAGCCACGACCTAGAGGTTTGTACAGATTGTTTGTTCCATGTCTGTTTCCTGAACGCTCTCCCTACTGTCATCATTCATTGAACTCAATTATAATTATTGTTAACATTATTGCCACTTCCATTTTCTGTGATACTTCCTAAGTCAGGAAGCAAGCAAAGGTCTGGTGGAGCCAAACAGTTTCTATCTTGTTGGATGAGGCTCTCTTGTAATCTTTTTCTAAGGGACACCTGTGGCTACCCTCCCAGAGACATCTTTCTTCCTGGAGAATAATCAGCCTCAAGGCAAGGATTTGAGTAAAGAACTGTTCTGTTTCTGTTCTGATCTCTGAAAATGCCTATGCCAATCAAGAAAGAGTAACTAGTATATTAGAAACTGTGTCAGAGTTCCCCTATGATTTCAATCCAGGATTTATATCTGAGGGCTGTTTTTTCAAAGACAACATTCATCAGAGAGGTTGTTCGCCAACATGGGGGATGCTCTATTGTTTTCTGAGGTGGTTCTTCAGTTCCCAAAGGCCAGTTATAATACCTCTTGAGATAGTAAAAGCCTCCTTCAGATAATTAAATAAGCCATTAGAAGTGCCAAAATGCCCCCAAAGTTTTAATTAGCTCATTGCACATGAACAGTAATTAATCATTTTGTAGAGTCTTAGGTGAAGGTTACCATCTTCACTGAGGGTTCCTGGGAACCCTCAAAGTGAGAGAATGTCAATCCACAAATCAGAACATTCTCAACAACATCCATCAAAAAAAACCAACCTGTTTTTAGCTCCCAACTAGTGTGCTAGAAGATGTCTTTAATTGTATTTCTTTAATTAAAAAAGAAATTTATTTTACACACAATGAAATCTATTAATTACACACAATGAAATCTCTGAAGCTGGTCACCTCTGGAGGCTCCAGCAGACAATACAGCAAGGCACGCAGAGATCACAGGAAGTTTTGTACTGACAGCTTTGAATGGATCAGAGTGACTAATCAGAAACATCTCAAGGAAGAGATAAGGTTATCATAAACCAGAACTATTTTTCTAAAAATGAGGAATAGGTGCAAGCTGACATTGTATTTCTTATTTTGTTCTGACACAATCACATCTTCCAACCATCATATTGCAGGATAACTACAACCATTAATATAAAAGCGATCATTTATTAATCCCTTACTACATGCCAAACACTTTATGTACATATGATTTAATTTAGTCCCCGCCACTATGGAAAACAGGTATTCTTACCTCTGTTTTACAAAGAAAGGAATGCTTGCTCAGAAAATTAACTAAGTTTCTCAACCTCACACAGCCAGCAGTGACAACAATGGGTTTCAAATGTAATTCTGTTGGGTTCTAATGACCTCTCCCTCAACCACCAAACTTCGCTGTCTCCAAGCAGACATGAGCACATTGTGACTGAGTTCCACACAAATCCTTACCTGGCGAACATATTTCTTAGTTTTTTTGTGCTTATTAAAAGTGTAGTCAAAGTTCATACTATACTAACTCAGACTTCCCTTTTTGCCCATCAGAAAAGGCAGCCAAATATAGAAATGGGTCTCTACAACACTACACACGAGGGCAAGGGCTTGTATAAGTAGAGATGGGTGCTGATCTTAGAGTATAATGTTGCTGTGCATTACGGAACAGCCAAACCAGAGAACTCAAAAAGGTTTCCATCACCACATTTGTAGAGTGTTTTCCTGTCCTTCACATCCATTCAATAAGCAACTACTAAGTAACTCATATGTGGGGTTCATCCTGGCCAAGCAGGATGGAAATTTCAGGTTTGAAGAAGTGTTGGAATGAGAACTTTATATGTATTTTTTCTCTCTCATTGTTGGGAATGAGATTATTGGAGAATAGAAGACAAATGCCACCGTAATATAAGACTGTACAGTTTATTGATTAGGAATGCATTTGGATGCAAGTAACAGAAACTTTGACTCCAAATCAGGGTTTTTTTTTTTTTCTCATATGACCAGAAGTCTGGAGGTAGGCAGAAACTCAGGGAAGACTGGGCATAATATGGTCTCTTCTTCTTGTTCAGAAGATGACCCCTGAACAACTGAATTCTACACACTGCATCAGTATTTAAGGTAGGAAGGAAAAAAAAAAACCAGGAGGAGGCAGGAATATAGATTTCCATTTACCAAATGCCATTATCCTATGGCAAACCCAACTATAATGCCATTATCCTATGGCAAACCCGACTATAATGAAAGTTGAGAAAAATCTTTCCAAGCTATATAATAGAAGCTAGCCCAAAAGATTGAAGTTGACAATGGATATTGGATTGGACAACAAACAGAGTCCAGCATATATTGCTTCCACAACCCTAGTCTCAGAGCCTGGAGTCTGAGTACAGTCTCTGAATAACCTGGTTTCCTTCCTTCCTCCCTCCTACCTCCTGACTGTTCCTCTCTCCTTCTTTTGTCTATATCTCTCCTCTGGAAACCTTCTTTCAGTCATCCTCAGTGTAGGTGGGCACATCTGCTTGGCTGGAGGCTCTGATAAGTCTGCTTTTTTCCAAAACCTTGCATCAAAGACAGACTGCAATCCACCCCCCCCACACACACACACCTATGGGCTCCAAAGCAGCACATCAGCTACATCAGTTCAAGTTCAACCTGATGGAGAGACTTGATGCCGGGATATGGAATTAATTTTGGATTCTGAAGTGAAAATCACTAAAAAAAAATGAGTAAGGGAGCGCCAATATCCAAGCAGCATTTAAATACAGTGATGTGGCTAATGCTTTCCTCATATCATTCTTTAACACGCAGGAAGAAAATTCTCTGATTTGACAGAAATATCGTTTCTAAATTTTTGAGGAAGAGTTAAGTTAAATTCATCCTTTCAAACACAGTTAAAAACTATCTCCCGGGAGATGAAATACAATGAACGCCATAATGGGCTAAAGTAGTCCATGCAAATAGCTCCTCCTAAAGCTGTGCAGGACACAGATGACCTCACTTATCTCCAAAATGCTGGGGTAATTGAAGCCCATAATTTGAATCAAGGAATATTAATACATATTTAGCTTTTAGTAATATACCTATTACTTTACACTTTGCTTAGCTTTCTAAAGCATATTTCTATTTAAAACGCTGAATTCTGTATAAGGAGATAGCATTTAGGTAACTTCAACTGCTTGTATTAATTTTTTTAAGTACCATACCATTGAATACCCAAAAAGGACACCATAAAATTGAATTGATATTTACAATAAAAGAATTTTACGTTATTCATTTATTCCTGTGAAAAGCAGCTTATTAAAATCACTAATCTGGGGTCTTCCCTGGTGGCGCAGTGGTTGAGAATCTGCCTGCCAGTGCAGGAGACACGGGTTTGATCCCTGGTCCAGAAAGATCCCACATGTCACGGAGCGGCTAGGCCTGTGCGCCACAACTACTGAACCCATGTGCCTAGAGTCCGTGCTCTGCAACAAGAGATCCCCCGCAATGAGAAGTCTGTGCACCGCAACGAAGAGTAGCCCCCACTCCCCGCAACTAGAGAAAGCCTGCACGTAGCAACGGAGACCAAAAATCAATCAATCAATCACTAATCTGCTCAGTGAATGAAGAGAAATAATATCATAAAAGAACAGACTGATATCTGGAACAGAGAAATACTGCCATTAAAACAAGCAAACATATTCAAAAGTGAAAGGCCATGGAATAATACAGTTGATTTCCACATTTTTTTGCTTGGGAGTAGAAGCTCTTTTGCCTAGGAACAGATTTCAAAAATGCATGTTTAGTGCATTCTATTTTTTTGTAGCAAAACTTAAAATCATTATGAAAATAATGATAATATTCTTTACTATGCTTGTGAAAACTGTTCTCAATCATAGGCCTTGCTCTTTTCCAAAAATACTATACTGGAGATTGATTAGTTTATTTCTATTTATACCTTACCTCTCCCCCAAAAAGGACTTCTTGTTGTCTTTGCCTTTGGAGAGGCCAAAAACCAAAATAAGCACAAAAACAAAATATGAAAAGTTGGGGTTCATACAAAAAAATTTAGGTTCATACACAAAATTTAACCAATAATGACATAAGAAATTATAGGTAAAGGAGTAAAAGTAAAACTAAAAAATTGGAGCACACAAATAAGTTCCAAAATAGTCAATACTATCACTGTGATTTGGCTTCAAATTTGGCTGCATTTTCAAGCAGCCAAGCAAAAGCTGCAACATGAACACAAATATCAGGAAAAAATGAATCAAAACAGCACTTTTTCTAGCACCTAATTTTTAAAAATGCATCTTTCATGTATTAGAACATGGGTGTTATAAGAAAACGGCCATACCAATATTTTCACAACAGATGCGTTACAATATTTCATACGGTTCTTTCTTATAATGGCCTTATAATAACAGCTCAATGGAGGTGATTTTGCAAGGGGTCATACCAGTGTGGTTCAAATAAGTAAGCTGTGGTAGCTCACAGGACTGAGGATTCTTGTTTGTAGCAGAGATCCTAGTATAGTTAATATCACTATGAGGCTTTTTCATTTGCTTTGGAAAATAAAACAGACACACACACACACACAACAACTATTCCAATAAAGACTCCAAAAGAAGGATCATATGGGGTTAAATTCTCTTCATCCTCCTGTAAGGAGTTAATCACCTCCTGGAGCACAAGATTAGGCTGGGACTACAGTGGTTTTCCCCGCTGTATGTGTGGGGGGTGTGTGTGTGTGTGTGTGTGTTTGTGTGTGTGTGTGTGTGTGTGTGTCTTTGTACAGATGACCAACTGATAGAGACTGGATGGTTGAGAGAGGCTGTCTAACTACACAGGGCTGGATGCCAAAGCAGGGAGGAAAGATCTTGATGGTTCCATGTGATCCCAACCAGCTCACTGCTCAAAAAAGGAAAACTACCTCAAATAAGCAACTAAATAAACTAAATAAACCCCAGGAATAAGCTATCACCAAAGAAGAATTAGAAATTACCAATATGTTCATTAAACAATTTCTGATCCTCCAAGCAATCTAAGAAATACAAAATCCAACAAAAATGAAACACAATTTTTCACCTATCAATCGAAACAAGACTTAAAATCTTAATTTGAATATTGCTGAGGTTTCAGGCAACGGGCAAGCTGGTACCCTGCTAATGGAAACATAAGCTGAAAATACAAACTTTCGGTAAGGAAAATTTATAATAAATATGAAAAGTCTTAAAATATGCATGTCCTTTGACTGGCGTTTGTCTATTAAAAAAAAACGACTTTGAATGAATCATCGTGGGAGCATGTAAATATATAAACATATATTTTATTTATATATATATATTGTTTATAAAAATACAATGTTCTAAATTACCCATATATCCCAAAGTAGAATACTAGCTGAAAATTTTCAAAATACTATATACACCTTATATTTAATATTATAGTCAAATATATGGACAAGGAGAAAAATCTGATGGGGTTCAAGTAATCCTAACTTTTTGTGTATGAAGTGCTCTGTATGTGCTACCTTTAATAATGAACAAGGATTATAACTTCTAACATCAACAAAGTTCTTAAAGTTAACTTTTAAAAGCAAACTATAAAGTCAGAAATGGATTTTCCAATATTAATTTTAAAAATAAGGATTCTTTTATTGAGTTAACCTATTTGAAATGACATCATAAAAACTACTGGGACTAAAAATGGTTTACTTTCAGACATATCTGGAATTTTTTCAAGAGTGCTGGAAATTTCCTTGCAAAATATCTTTGTCAGACCCTTATAAATCACAACATGTTCAATTGCTTCACTCAGCCCTGAACAGATTGAAAGATGCTGTGCTCCAGCCTCAGGCTGCTCAAAGAAGCTCCAAATTACAGTAATTACAAATTTAACCTCTCTTAAATAAATTAAGAATTGGAATGATGAAGACTGTTTCATCTAATAGGCTTTGAGGGGAGACTGGAAGGGTTACAAATAAGATTCATCTTATACTCCTGAAGACCACTGAATAGCTGGATTTAATGTGAGAAAGAACTTAGCCACTTCTGAATTTTTTCCACATTGTTCAGATTAGGAAACCTTGGCCCAGACAGGGAAAGTGAACGACCACCTGGAGAGTCGAGGTCAGAGCTGACTGAACCCACTCTCTGGATGGCGGTCTAGAGCTCACGGCACACACTTGGATTCAGCTTGATTATCTCGGTTAATCCTCTTATATTTAATCCTTGCAACAACAGTTCCATAAGCACTTTCCAATAGAAATATAATGAGAACCACCTATGTAATTTTAAATTTTCTGGTAGCCATATTAAAACAAAGAAAGAGACACAGGTGAAATCAATTTTAATAATATATTTTATTCCACCCAGTATGTAAAAGTACTGTCATTTCAAACTGAATTCAATACAAAAATGAAGAAAGTCTGCATCCTTTTTTGGGTGGGGAGGGCACCAAGTCTTCGAATGTCAGTGTGTGGTTTTTAAAATTACAGTGTGTCTTAATTTGGGTTAGTAAATTTCAAGTGCTCAACGACCAGTGGTTGGTGGCTTGAATATTAGATGATGCAGACCTAATGCATAGTTGATTTTATGACTTTCCTCCCCAAAAGGCCAGGCCCAGTAATACATTAGGATTGTACCTAAAGAGAGGAAACTTTATAAGGAAATCATTAGAAGAAGCTATACCAATAATGACAAAACATCACAAATACTGAGGTGTTGTATGGAATAGGCAATACCGTTCTTGCATTGGCTGATTTTTTTTTAACATCTTTATTGGAGTATAATTGCTTTACAATGGTGTGTTAGTTTCTGCTGTATAACAGAGTGAATCAGCTATATGTATACATATATCCCCATATCCCCTCCCTCTTAAGCCTCCCTCCCTCCCTCCCTCCCTATCCCACCCCTCTAGGTAGTCACAAAGCACCGAGCTGATCTCCCTGTGCTATGCAGCTGCTTCCCACTAGCTATTTTACATTTGGTAGTGTACATATGTCAATGTTACTCTCTTACTTCGTCCCAGCTTACCCTTCCCCCCCACCTGCCCCCATGTCCTCAGGTCCATTCTCTATGTCTGTGTCTTTATTCCTGTCTTCCCCCTAGATTCATCAGAACCATTTTTTTTTAGATTCCATATATATGTGTTAGCATACGGTATTTGTTTTTCTCTTTCTGACATACTTCACTGTATGGCAGACCCTAGGTCCATCCACCTCACTACAAATAATTCAATTTCGTTTCTTTTTATAGCTGAGTAATATTCCATTGAATATATGTGCCACTTCTTCTTTATCCATTCATCTGTCGATGGACACTTAGGTTGCTTCCATGTCCTGGCTATTGTAAAGAGAGCTGCAATGAACACTGTGGTACATGACTCTTTTTGAATTATGGTTTTCTCAGGGTATATGCCCAGTAGTGGGATTGCTGGGTCATAGGGTAGTTCTATTTTTAGTTTTTTAAGGAACCTCCATACTGTTCTCCATAGTGGCTATATCAATTTACATTCCCACCAACAATGCAAGAGGGTTCCCTTTTCTCCACACCCTCTCCAACATTTATTGTTTGCACATTTTTTGATGATGGCCATTCTGACCTGTGTGAGGTGATACCTCATTGTGGTTTTGATTTGCATTTCTCTAATGATTAGTGATGTTGAGCATCCTTTCATGTGTTTGTTGGCAATCTGTATATCTTCTCTGGAGAAATATCTGTTTAGATCTTCTGCCTATTTTTGGCTTGGGTTGTTTGTTTTTTTGGTATTGAGCTGCATGAGCTACTTGTATATTTTGGAGATTAATCCTTTGTCAGTTACTTCATTGGCAAATATTTTCTTCCATTCTGAGGGTTGTATTTTTGTCTTGTTATGGTTTCCTTTGCTGTGCAAAAGCTTTGAAGTTTTATTAGGTCCCATTTATTTATTTTTGTTTTTATTTCCATTACTCTAGGAGGTGGGTCAAAAAGGATCTTGCTGTGATTTATGTCAGAGTGTTCTGCCTATGTTTTCCTCTAAGAGCTTTATAGTGTCTAGCCTTACATTTAGGTCTTAAATCCATTTTGAGTTTATGGTCTTAGGGAGTGTTTTGATTTCATTCTTTTACATGTAGCTGTCCAGTTTTCCCAGCACCACTTATTGAAGAGGCTGTCTTTTCTCCAATGTATATTCTTGCCTCCTTTGTCAAAGATAAGGTGACCATATGTGCATGGGTTTATCTCTGGGCTTTCTATCCTGTTCTATTGATCTATATTTCTGTTTTTGTGTCAGTACCTTACTGTCTTGATTACTATAGCTTTGTAGTATAGTCTGAAGTCAGGGAGCCTGATTTCTCCAGCTCCGTTTTTCTCTCTCAAGATTGCTTTGGCTATTCAGGGTCTTTTGTGTTTCCATACAAATTGTAAAATTTTTTGTTCTAGTTCTGTGAAAAATGCCCTTGGTAGTTTGATAGGGATTGCACTGAATTGGCTGATAGTTTTAAGTATTAAAACATTCTCTTTGAGCTTCCCTGGTGGCGCAGTGGTTAACGATCCACCTGCCAATGTAGGGGACATGGGTTTGAGCTCTGGTCCGGGAAGATCCCACATGCCAGGGAGCAACTGAGCCCGTGCACCACAACTACTGAGCCTGCGCTCTAGAGCCTGCGAGCCACAACTACTGAGCCCACGTGCCACAACTACTGAAGTCCACATGCTTAGAGCCCGTGCTCCCCAACAAGAGAAGCCACCTCAATGAGAAGCCTGCGCAGTGCAACGAAGAGTAGTCCCCACTCGCTGCAACTAGAGAAAGCCTATGCACAGCAATGAAGACCCAACACAGCCAAAAATAAATAAATTAATTAATTAATTTTAAAAAAATTCTCTTTATGTGAAATAGTGCTGATTCATTTGGGAAATATACTAAAAGCACAGTTAGGAAAATAGAGACCTATGATTGATAGAGTTGTCATTCTCCCTTTGGTATTATCTGCTTATCTAAAACATATAGGCCTTCCTTCCATTAAGATTCCCAGGTGTCTTCTGCCAGAAAGGACTGTTCCATCCTCCTCAATTTCGTCATCCTTTCATTCTGCTTCATATGCTAATTAGCCCTTGATCTCCAATCTCCCTAACCAGACTATAATTACCTCGATAAACCTGGATCACAATTTGTCTATCTAAATTTCCAATCACTGGAAAGTAGCACAGCACACAGGCACATAATAGGTGCTAAAAAATCTTTTACCAGATGGATAAATACATCAGTGATGGCTATTTAGGAGTCCTTTCTGTCTTTCAAAAATTAATATAAGGAGTTAAAGTAGGCAGGAAACAATGCAGCCAATGTAAAGCTTCTGGATTTCTAACTAAACTCTAAAGACAGGAATCCAGGAAAAAGCCACAGATCAGTAATCACATGGCTGTGCCAACCAAACATATTATCTAAAACTATTCCTTCAAATCAGGAAGATTTAACCCTAAGTCAAAGAAAACACACACACACACACACACACACACACACACACACACACACCACACACACCAAGCCCGACAAGCTTATTAGAGTTTCAGTAAACAACCCCAACAAGCTGATATAAAATTATCTGCTTCGTAATCAGGGTAGCAAAACTTTTGAGAACTTAATAAGTGAATTAGAAATTCTTTTTCATTCTTGAACAAAGTTATATTTGGCTTTAGACATAGTTCTAGAAGGCTGGGACTATTCAGGTGCATTTTGATTGAAGTCCTGCTAGACCAGTGCTATAAACTACAAAGCTTATTCCTGCTAAACATTTCTGCCTAATTTCTGTTCATTGCTAGGATAGTAAGTATCCTATAAGCAAATTTCTCCACTTGATTTTCCAAGAAAAATTAATTTATTTCTGGGGTGTGTGAAAATTTTTCTTCAGCCTTTAATACACAGGCTGTCTTCTTGTCCTGTGGTATCATCTCTGGCAACTGACTTAATTCCAAGCCCAGCAGTTTAGGAACATATGGTGGAAGCACCTAAAAAAATCAGTAGAGGTTCCATGCCCCTCAGTCCCAGGTAGCCTTGCTTACCATACTGTGAGAGCTCATCGGCACTGTGGTTCCACTTGCTGCACTTCAAATTGATTTGCAAATGCCCTGACCCAAAGGTCAGATGGTAGTGTGTATATATAAAGGCTGTTTCACCATAGAGCTCAATGCTTCCCACTGCAGGAAGTCAAGAAGGTCATTTTGAAGGCACTGGTTTGTGTCCTACAATAAAAGGGCCAACAATCTTCTTAGGAATGGCACACATTTCCACTTCCTCAAGATGACCAAAGAAATGCCACTAGAGTTTCTCCAGGACCCTTACCATGTTCTTCTGCAACAAAGATGCAGGAACACTGCCTTCATAAAATGCCTTTAGAACCACTGGGATTGGAAGTTTCTGTGTTTTAAGAGCTACAAGAAATTAAAGTCAATCTAGTTATATTATAAAATTTGTCAATTGTCGCATCCTGATACGAAGTGACATTTACAGTGAGAAATTTGAATGATCTATAAAAGCTTAGGAAAATGGATCATTCTTTAGAGAAGGAGGACATAACAGAATGGATACCGAGAAGCAGCATGGCACTGCAGAGTGCACTAAACCAGGGCTCAAAGACCCAGATTGTCACTTGATTCTTGGGACCCTGGGCAGGTCAATCAACTTCTGTGAGGCTCAGTTTTTCTTGAAGACCATGACTCTTAATCAGTTTAGGGTCATGGCTTTGAAATTCTGATAAAAATCTCCTCTTGAAAATATTTTATGTAAATTTTACCAAGATCATAGACAGCTCCTTATCCTAAAACCCTTCCCTGAACCCAAGTTAAGAATTCATATTATAGATAATTAAACTCCAGAGCCTATCCCTAGGGTGTATGCTCTGTGACAGCAGGATGTTTCCAGAGCCTAGGACAGTTCCTGATACACAGGGGGTACTCCAAAGGTACTTGTTGAATGTCAGTAAATAAAAGAATGGTGAAACTGTAAAAGATTAAATACAGTTTATATGAAGGAGACTTCTAAATTGCAAAATACTCTACAGATATGTTATTTTGTTAAAGTAACTGCATGCCACATCATAAGATCTGTTCTAACTGATACTTACAGTAAAACATATAATCACAATTTATATTTTCCACAAGGTATAACTTTGTTCTATAAAAATGGAATTTTTTAAATTGATATTTGTGCTCCAATACAAATTTGTTCCTTGGAAAATATTTACAAATATCAATAAATTAATGAACATCTAAGTCCCCCTGGAGAAATCCTGCTCATTGCCTTATCTGTCCTACTGGATTCTAATGATGCCCTTATTATTTGTCAGATTTAGCCATGTGTTGAAACGTCAAAGTTGGACATATAGTTCATCCTCTTAAGCGGTATAAACTTCCAGTTACAAAATAAATGAGTCATGGAGATGAAATGTACAGTGTGGGGAATAGAGTCAATAATAATGTAATATCTTCTTATGGTGACAGATGGTAACTATAGACTTATCATGGTGATTATTTTGAAATGTATAGAAATACCAAATCACTATGTTGTGCACCAGGAACCAACATAGTATTGTAGGTCAGTTATACTTAAAAAGCAAACAAACTCATAGAAAAAGAGATAAGATATATGGCTACCAGAGGCGGGGGTGAGAAGAGGGGGAATTGGATGAAGGTGGTCAAAAGGCACAAATTTCCAGTTACAAGATACATAAGTACTAGGGATGTCATGTACAACATGATAAAGATAATTAACACGTTACATATGAAAGTTAAGAGAGTAAATCCTAAGAGTGCTCATCACAAGGAAAAAATATTTTTCTTTTATTTTCTATCTATACGAGATGACAGATGTTCACTGAACTTACTGTGTTATTTCATGACGTATGTAAGTCAAATCATTATGCTGTACACTTTAAACTTGTTCAGGGCTGTATGTCGATTATATCTCAATAAAACTGGAAGAAGAAAAAAATGTTTCACATTTAGTCAACAAATTCAAATGCTTGCACTTAACAAAAGACTCCCACCTGAGTTCCCCATTACCATTTATCTTCCATGACTATGCCTCATCTTGGCCCTCATTATCTTTCACTTAAAACGTCAAAGTATTCCTCACACCCATTAGGATGGCTACTATCCAAAAAAGAAAAAAACAAAGAAAGATAATAACAAGTACTATCAAGGATGTGGAGTAATTGGAACCCTTATGCACTGTTGGTGGGAATGTAAAATGGTGCAGCCACTGGAAAACAGTATGGCAGTTTCTCAAAAAATTAAAAATAGAACTACCATATGATCCAGCAATTCCACTTCTGGGTATATACCTAAAAGAATTGAGAGCAAGATCTTGAACAGATATTTATAAGCCCATGTTCATAACAGCATTGTTCGCAAGAGCTAAAAAATGAACGCAACCCAACTGTCCATCAATGGATGAATGAATAAGCAAAATGTGGTATACACATACAACAGAATATTATTCACCCTTAAATTAGCAAGCAAATTCTGACTTATGCTACAACATGGATGAACCTTGAGGACATTATATTAAGTGAAATAAGCCAGTGGCGTAAAGGCAAATACTATACAATTCCACTTATACTCAGCACAAGGTACTTAGCATAGTCAAAGTCATAAAGACAAAGTAGAATGGTGGTTGCTAGGGGCTGGAGGTAGGAAAGAATAAGGAGTTATTGTTTAATTTGCACAGAGTTTCAGTTTTTAGTTTTACAAGATAAAAAGAGTTATAGATAGATGGTAATGGTTGCACAGCATTATGAATATATTTAATACCACTGAACTGTACACTTAAAAATGATTATGATGGTAAACTTTATATTATGTATATTTTACTACAATTAAAGAAAAAAGATATGAACAGACTTCATCAAAAAAAATATACGATTGGCAAATAACTACAGGAAAAATGTTGAATATAAAAAAAAAAAACAGGGGACTTCCCTGGTGGCCCAGTGGGTAAGACTCTGTGCTCCCAATGCAGGGGGCCTGGGTTTGATCCCTGGTCGGGGAACTAGATCCTGCATGCATGCCGCAACTAAGAAGTCCGCATGCCACAATGAACATCCCATGTGCTGCAACTAAGACCCGGTGCAGCCAAAATAAATAAATAAATAAATAAATAATTTTTAAATTAAAAAAAAAAACATAAAATTGTCCTCCACTTTTTCTCCCTCCAATCCATCCTCTGCAGCATTTTCAATCATCTTTCTAAAACACAAATTTGATTATGTGACTTTCCTGCTTAAACATCAAGACACTTGCTCTAGGCCAACATTTCAGGGAACACCTTGAAATATGGCAAATGATGCCCTTGCTCCTCTGGCCTTAACTCATTTACCCTGGCCTCACCCATCTTACACTTCACGCTCCATTCATAGTGAACATTTCTCATGTCTAGCACATGCCACGTTCTTTATATGCTGCCAGGGGGAGGGCGATGCTGCTTGCAGTGCTCTTGACCGCTTATCTGCCAAGTAATCATCCATCTAGACTTGGTTCAAAAGTCACGTTCCTGCCCACTTAACCACCCAGCCAGCCCTACAGAAAAAGTACCTCCTCTGTGCTTCCATACTATGTACACTTGAATATAACACTTATACTGCATTAAGATTATTCATTTGTGGGCTTCCCTGGTGGCACAGTGGTTGAGAGCCTGCCTGCGAATGCAGGGGACGCGGGTTCGAGCCCTGGTCTGGGAGGATCCCACATGCCACGGAGCAACTAAGCCCGTGAGCCACAACTACTGAGCCTGCGCTTCTGGAGCCTGTGCTCCGCAACAGGAGAGGCCGCGATAGTGAGAGGCCCGCGCACCGCAATGAAGAGTGGCCCCCGCTTGCCGCAACCGGAGGAAGCCCTCGCGCAGAAACGAAGACCCAACACAGCCAAGAAATAAATAAATAAATAAATAATAATTTAAAAAAAAAAAAAAAAGATTATTCATTTGTGCCCTTTTTCACATTTGTCTGAAGCTTCCTCAGAGCAGTCCGAGTACTTAGCACATAATATGTACAGTAGGTCAACGACCAAATAAAATTAATATACTGCCATTGCTGATGGTGACATGAGCGCTGAATAAGAAAGTTCCCATGTAAGTTGCAGACCATCTCATATTTTTATCAAAGGTATTTAGCCTGCTTATATCGAACCCATAGATAAATGTCTCTTTAAGGGGGAGCTACATGACAGTGGTGATGATGATGATACACAATTATGGACTTGCCTATATTTGCCAGGCTCTATGTTAGTCACTTTATATGTTATTTTTACTTAATTCAAAAGCTTCTCTATAAGGCAAGTATTAATACTATTATCCCATTTCATAGATAAGAAAACTGAGGTTCAGAGGCATTAAATCAATTACTCGGCATCACACAGCTGGTAAACAGTGAAGACAGGATTTGTTCCCAGGATTTTTTTCTTTTTTTTTTTTTTGGCACACAGTATTATTCTCAAATTCTCTGTTGAACTATCAATAATCAATTCACAAAGATCTTTCCTGAGAAAATCTGAAAAGGCTGTTAAGAGACATGACATGTTCCAAAGCACTGTCTTCAAAATCTAGTGACAGATTAATCTGGTGATATATTAATCAACTATCTATCCTCTCTTTCACAGAATCCAAGTGAGAATTTTTACATGTTCATTTCTCACATTTTAAGGCAGTGCTAACTACAGCATTGTTGCCCCCACCTGGAAGCGAGTTTCTTGAAAGATATGATGATTCAAATGAAGACTCTAAGAGGGAGAAACTTCTGATGCCACACTGAGAAATAGACTTGATTTAAAGAAAATGAGCCAACGCCTACATTTCCTATTTGTGGATTAGAGTTGCCCAAAAGCTTACAGCAGAATCCATTCTCTTCACTGTGGCGCAGATCTCAGATTGGCCTTTCTCCCCCATTCTTCATTTCTGCTCCTTACTGATCAGTCTAGACATTCTATTTTCTAGGGGCTCTCCAAGACTCTCCCCTTCTTCTCTCTCTGTCCTCCTATTTCTAGGCTCCTCTTCATAAATCTCAGGTTTCACACTGCTGTGCCTTTGGTCCAAAAGTGACATTCTGCCCTGGAGTGGGGCTCCTCCCTGCCTGAACTTGGCACCTTCAGGCTCCTTCTGTCAGGTTGTGGGAGATCAGCTCCACCCAAACATGGTCATGTCTCATCCCCAAAGCTTATCAGCATTAGGCCCATTCTTCAACCACAATCTAAGTCTTTCTTGCTCGCAGTGTGGTCCTAGGCAGGGCACTTAATTCTCTGTGGTTCATAGGATTTATGTGAGAATTAAGTGAGATACATGAAAAGTTACTTAGAATAATGCCTGGCCCATGAAAGTTCAATAAATACTGCCATTATGTTTAGCTAATATTTTATCGGGCTTTGTTTCTTTTAAGGAGGCACTTTCAACCACTTCACAGAGAATAGAGATAGTTTAAAAATACCAGCTCTGAAGAATATACAATGGGGAAAGGACAGTCTCTTCAATAAATAGTGTTGGGAAAACTGGACAGCCACATGCAAAACAATAAAACTGGACCCCTATCTTAAACCATACACAAAAACAAACTAAAAATGGATTAAAGACCTGAAACCATAAAATTCCCAGAAGAAAACACGTAAGACCTGAAACCATAAAATTCCCAGAAGAAAACATAGGTGATAAGCTCCTTGACAGAGGTCTTAGTGATGATTTTTTTGGATTTGACACCAAAAACAAAGGCAACAAAAGCAAAAATAAACAAGTGTGACTACATCGAACTAAAGTTTCTGCACAAGAAAGGAAACCATCAACAAAATGAAAAGGCAACCTAACAAATGGGATAAAATATTTTCAAATCATATACCTGACAAGGGGCTAATATCCAAAATACATTAAAAAATTCATACATCACAACAGCCAAGAAACAATTTGATTAAAAAATGGGCAGAGGATCTAAATAGACATTTTCCCCAAGAAAATGACATATAGAAAAATGTCAATATGAAAAGGAGCTCAACATCACAAATCTTTAGGGAAATGCGTATCAAAACCACAATGAGATATCACCTTACACCTGTTAATGGCTATTTTTGTGTTTTTACACAAGAAATAAAAAGAGTTGGCCAGGATGTGGAGAAAAGGGAAACCTCATGAACTGTTGACAGGAATGTAAATTGGTACATATACTACGGTAAACAGCATGGAAGTTCTTCAAAAAATTAAAAAAAGAACTACCATGTGATCCAGCAGTTCCACTTCAGGGTATTTATGTGAAGAAAACAAAAACACTAACTCAGAAAGATATATGCATCCCTATGTTCATTGCAGGATTATTTACAATAGCCAAAATGTGGAAACAACCTAAGTGTCCATTGACAGATGTATGGATTAAGAAGATGTGGTACACATATACAATGGAATCTTACTCAGCCATAAAAATGCATGAAACCTTGGCATTTGTGACAACACAGAAGTCAGCCAAAGAAACACAAATTGCCATATGATCTCACTTATATGTGGAATAACGACTAACCTATAAAAAACAGAAACAAAAACAAAACAACTTACAGATACAGATTGGTAGTTGCCAGAGGTGGAGGATTGGGGGTAGGCAAAATGGGTGAAGGTGGTCAAAAGGTACAAACTTCTAGTTATAAAATAAATGTCAGGGAGATGTAATGTACAGCATGGTGACTATAGTTAATAATACTGTATTGTATATTTGAAAGGTGCTAAGAGAACAGATCTAAAAAGTTCTCATCCTATGAAAAAAAATTTGTAATTCTGTATGGTGATGGATATTACCTAGATTTATTGTGGTGATCATTGCACAATACATAACAAATATCAAATCATTATGCTGTACATCAGAAACTAATATACTGTCTATGTTAATTATATTTCAATTAAAAAAAAAAAAACACCAGCTCTGCATCAGTGAGACCTAAGCCTGCCACTCAGGCTAAGGATGGGACCTTGGGCATGTCACTGAACTTGTTTGGCTTCAGTGTCTTCTGTTAAAGGAGCATCTCGTAATACCTATATGAGAGGGTCACAGGGAATAATGGGTGCAAAGCATGTGTCCCTGGGCATAGCATCAAGGAACTGTCCAAACCACATGTTAAGTAGTTCTTGTCATTACCCAACCGCAAGAGCTTGCCCTTTCTAAACTAAAGAACTACTGTCCTTTACTCACACTAGATGACATATTTTTCTCTGACTGCTTCAGCTATGGTAGTTGTACCCTTCCAGCTCGATGTGACTTCCCCCAGAGCATTCACCAGTTTTTATATTTCTTCTGAACTCCCACTACTCCCAAGCAAACAGGAAAGTGTTGGGAATGTAAATGCCTAAGACCCATTGATCACAGTTGAGCATCACCAATATGTGCTATTAAAATAAATATGGTTTACTTACTTAACTTTTCATCTTTTTGAGTTCATAATCAAAAAAAAGAAGAAGAAATTGTCATTATTTTTTCCTTTTTAATTCATAGGGAATTTTAATAGCAGATTTATATAAATAAAAATAGATAACATTAAAAACATGTAATTGCATGTTGGATAACTGAGTAAGAACATTGAATATAATAGACACAACAGTGTATAAAAATTTTTTACTGTCAATAAAAACGTCCTTGTTTTTAAAAAATATATAAAATCTGACCTTGCACAGGAAAAAATGTAACTTATAAAGTTACATTTCTGAAACTTGTTCACTGAAACATTTTGAATGGAATAAATAAATTCTCTGAATTCATCTTAAAAATTTACATATACGTGAACAAAGAAAATGAAACTTGTCCATACCTGCTATTTTCCCACTGAATATAGCTATATAACCTCTGACTCCATGGTGAAAAAAAAATGTTGAGAATCACCAATGACAGGAAAATGTTCACACCACTGCACTTTGAGACAGAGAGAGGAAGTTTCCCATCCTATGGCATTTAAGCACCATTCTCCACATGTTAAGTGGGCTGGTTGGGAGTACTTCTGTCAAAGGGTTGCCTCTTTGGCACAGATACAACACAGTCTAAGTGTCCAAACAGAACAAGCTCACTAGCTGCCCTCTGGAAGCCAAGTTCTGTTCTGAAATCCTAAGAAGTGTCTTAAGACACAAGAAGGACACAGGTCACAAGAAGGGGTTACAATCTGAAACTGAGAGGCTTCTGTTCATCAGTGAGGTTTCATAGCTCTTCCAGAAGAGGCAGATCCCTCTAGGGCTCCAGAGTACCTCCTGGATCCTCTAATTTGTAAGTGATGACTCTGAGTGAGCCATGGGATAGTGAATCAGGCAGTGGGAGGCAGGTAGGGATGGCCGGGGAAGCATCTGCTCCAACAAACGGCCATCTATTATTTACACCTCTGCAAAAGGGAGCACCAAGAAGCAAGTGTTCACTGATGAAGCCACTTCTGGAACTTTTCCTGCTTAGGATTAGGTGGCACTGATAAGCAAAGTTTTCATTGATAAAGGCACTTCTGAAATTACTTAGGGAAAGGATATTTTTGGCAGTAGATGATCTGCAGACCAGAGCACTGGAAGAATAGGAGTTGCTCTACGGAGCAATGGACTGTCTCATTCAAGCTCTACAAAGGGCAGGTGCTACATAATTTAAATAAATAAGTGTTTATGATTACTGCACCCTTTACATTAACAGAAAGTATCAACAAATTGGAACTAATACAATAGCTTACATTTCTCAAACCACATCATATTTTGCAGAAAGCTTTGTCACAGAAATGCCTTTATTTGTTTCTCCTGTTAAGCCTGCAAGAGGGAGAGACGGGGCTTTAAAGGTGGCACAGAAACAAACTTACACTTACCAGGGGATAAGTGAGGGAGGGATCAATTGGGAGATTGAGATTGACATATACACACTACTATATATAAAACAGATAACGAATAAGGACCTACTGTATAGTACAGGGAACTCTACTCAATACTCTGTAATGGCCTATAAGGAAAAGAATCTTTAAAAAAGAGTGGTTATATGTATATGTATAACTGACTCACATTGCTGTATACCTGAAACTAACACAACATTGTACATCAACTATACTCCAATAAAAATTTTTCAAAAAATAAAAAAAATTTAAAAAGTGGCACAGCGTAGTGGTTACAAGCATACATTTTGGAAATGGACTCCTGGGTTTTAATATCCCCTTTGTTCCATATCACGTCTCTATGACCTTGACCAATGGCTTAACTGCCCCCAAGCCTCAGTTTCCTCACCTGTAAAAATCGGTGAATTCAACTCTTATAATGTCACTCGATGGCTAAATATAATTACAGATGGGGAATCCCCTCACCACGTGCCCGATAAGAATTTTAGGAGATGTTCCCCCTGTTATACATTCATGGAGGTCATGCGGTGTTGGCAGAGCCACTGTACATCTCAGATGTCACAGGCTGAGCCCTTGTGTTTTCTACTTGTCCATGGCAGAGAAAAACAAATAAACATGGCTTCTCCTTCTCTTGCTGAGTAATGAAAAGAGTCCAAAAAAAGAGACTTGCATCAGTGGTAGTATACTGGGTCAAAATAGATTCTTGTTGAGCTTCTACTCTACCCTGTGTCTCAGGGCTTCCATAGTAACTGGGATGTCATTGGTCCACCACAAAGCAAATGTTCCAAGGAGGCATAAGTGAGGCTCGAAAGCCTGACCCCAGCACGTCAGTCTCACCTCCCACCTTACTTCCCTTGATCGATGCACATTATTCCCCCCTAGAAAGATGGAGTTCCCCTCTCCAAACTCCCCTTTTAAGATGCTATTAGGAGAACATGCATTCCCTTTTCTTGTGAAATGTTACACACTGTCCAACCTTGACTAGGCTTCCTTCGGTGAGAGATGTAGCACGTTCCATGCATGTGAGAAGTAATTACACCTGCACAGGGCTTTTCATTTGAACGGGGATGTTCCAAATGGAATGATGTCAGAATAGGACCCTAAATCTCTCTCTGAATGCAGAGCTCTTCAGAGTGCTGAGCTTATATCCACACACCAAACACATGTGCTTGGCAAAATGCTGGACTTCCTGAAGTCCCTAAGGACCCTGAAACCCTACACCCAATTTGGAGGGGAAATAGAAAGAGGATAGGACCTAGTTTTCTACCTCAGTGGCAGGATACAAAGCAGGCCAACCTTGGGTGATCAAGAACCCTAGCTTATGTAGACTTGTCATTCTGAGTTTACTCATGTTTTTAGAAGCAATAATACGTCTCATGTTACACCTCAGAAATTTCTAGATTACTTTTTCTCATATGACTAAATACATATTGACATTTTATTACCACCTTCTATTCAAGTGTCACTGGTGGATAAAGGCAAAACCATAATACGGCTTTTATAGAAAATGCATATTTGATGCATCTATATAATTAGCTGGGAGTAGTAGCACATCTCAACAAAACTGCAGTTAAATTTTAAAATCACCTTCATGCTTGAAATTGAACAGGCTGCAGCTTTTCATTTTGTGGGGCTGACAAAACAGAGCTCTCCACATAGGCCCCAGTTTTTCTAGAACACAAGGTATAAGTAAGCACATGCCTTGCATTGAAAACTGGCTAAGAGACTGTATTAAAACAATAACCTACAAGGATACATTGTAAAGCACAGGGAAATATAGCCATTATTTTATAATTTAAAATGGAGTATAATCTATAAAAAAATATTGAATCACTATGTTGTATACCTGAAACTAATATAATATTATAAATCAGCTATACTTCAAAAAACAAATCAACCCAGACTTGCCAAAATGCCCACAGCCAATACTGCCTTGGAATTTTCTTAATCATGTTAGTGTGTCCAATAAAATTATTTTTTAAATCACTAATGATTTTTTAATTGTATCCAAATTTTGATTCCATGGTTGCTGAGGGAAAAATGGAGGTCAAAATAAAGCAACAACCAGAGATGGAGCCAGAGCAAAGATGATAGGGCTACTGGGCTGCAGGTCGGTGCATGAGGCAAATACTCGAGTAGCCATAATCTTGAGTGGCTTTGTGCCAACTGCCATGGCCTTCCCCTTAGTTAGATTTACTTTTGCTAATTACCTAGGGAAGAATTCAAAGTGATATAAAATATCTTCCAAATAGGGGCACTCAATAGATATTTTTTGTCCTTAATGACTTTTATATTTTTGTATTTGGTATGCCTATCGAACATCCATAGCAAATAATTTTTCACTGAATACTCTTTTTAGAACAACATCTATGACTTCCCTGGTGGCGCAGTGGTTAAGAATCCACCTGCCAGTGCAGGAGACACGGGTTCGAGCCCCGGTCCGGGAAGATCCCACATATCTCAGAGCAACTAAGCCCATGCGCCACAACTACTGAGCCCACGTGTCACAACTACTGAAGCCCACATGCCTAGAGCCTGTGCTCCGCAACAAGAGAAGCCACCGCAATGAGAAGCCCGAGCACCATAAGGAAGAGTAGCCCCCACTCGCCGCAACTAGAGAAAAGCCCGCACGCAGCAACAAAGACTCAACAAAGCCAAATAAATAAAAATTTAAAAAGAAAAAAAGAACATCTGTACTTCTCTTTGGAGCACTTTGTATGCTCAGGGTCTCACTTTTGCCTGTGTAACTCACACTCCTCATTTGGATCAGATTCAAATGTCTTTTCCTCACCTTCCAAACTACATATCAGCACCATTCCCACCTGGTCTCCTAAGTGTTCTGATAGTATGCTACATGTGTGCTTCAGAGTAGCCAATGGATTGTAAGGAAATAACCACTATGCAATTGTCTGTGCAATGCCTGCCTCTCTTGTTAATTCAGAAGCCTCATGAGGACAGGGACGTTGTTAGCCTTGTTCATCATGGAATTCCCCATGGAACTGCCGCATGGTGCCATTGTTTTGTGAACAGGCTTGTGTCTTTGCTACCCTGCTTTCACTATTTCTATTCTTCATTATATTAAAAAATGTTTACCAGAGTAAAAGGGTACAAAAAATTTTAAAGGGCAAAGATTAAAAGAATTTTAAAAATATGATTTATTCACAGACTAGCCACATAGAAAATCCAAGAAAACCAATGAATAAATCATTATAATTAATAAGATTGTTCAGCAAAATTGCTAGATATAAAATCAATATATTAAAAAAATTATATTCCTTTATATGAGCAACAAATTATTAAGAAATCTGATTTTAAACAGTTACTTTTTTTTAACTTTTTATTTTATATTGGAGTATAGCTGATTAACAGTGTTGTAATAGTTTCAGGTGCACAGCAAAGGGACTCAGCCACACATATACATGTGAACAGTTACATTTATAAAAGCACAAATAATAAGAGAGCTATGACTGAATCTAATAAACACATGTAAGACTTTAGAATAAAATACTAAAACTTTATTGAATGTCATAAAATAAAACATATATACATGAGAAATATATCATGTTCACATACCTGAAGGCCCTAAAGGCAACTCTTACACATTAATCTATAAAATCAAAGCAATTTCCATCAAAATCTTAGTGTTTTTGATGGAATGTGGCAACTTTATGCTAAAATGTATGTGGATAAATTATAGGTCAATATCTGTCAAGGCAATTTTGAAGCACAAGAAGAAGAGAGGACATAGCTTACCTGATATCAGGCTTTACTATAAAGCTAAAGAGATTTAACAGTGTATATAGTTGAAGGGATAGACAAATAAACCAAAGTAACAGAATAAGTGGGCATAAAATAAATTCATGTACCTATGAGAGCTTATAAGAGACTACAAATCTGTGAGCAAAAAATAGACTATTGAATGAAGTACAGGGGTAAATGACCACCCATATAGAGAAAGGAAAAGAAGATCAGATCTCTACTTCTCTCCCAACAAACAAAACAAGAAATTCTTGATGGATTAATAACTTAAATTAGATAAACAAATATCTAAATTTTTAAAGTCTAATACAGAGAATATACCGATGAAATCAAGAGTGGGACATAAAATAAAACTATAAAAGAAAAAATTAATATATTTGAACACATTAATATTGAAAATTTTTATAAGATAAAACCTATATAAGCAAAGTGAAAAGAAAGTTACAGGTGGGAAGAAAATATTTACAATCCATACAAAAAGGAATATTATTCAATATACTAAAGAAACATGTACAAATTGATTTGTAAGAAAAGAAGACAAACAGAAAAATGAGCAAATTATATGAACAGGCAATTGAAAGAAGAAATTTATCTAAACCTATAAACACATCAAACATATACTATATAAACTTAAAAGCATATAAAAACAGTCAGTCAGTAATAGGGAATCACAAATTATAACAATAATCAGTTATTTTATGCTTATTAAAGATTGTCAAAAATCAATAAATCTGACTGATTTTAGAATGTGGGAGAACAGTAATAGAAGAGTAAACTGAAGATCTGTTTAACACTACACAGCTGAAGGTGGATACAATTTACAACTCAGCAATTTGGTTTGTACAATTAGGTTTGTACCCTAGAAAAACTCTAACACATTTTCATAATGTGACATACGTAAGGCATAAGGACATTCATTGCAATGAAGCAAGATTCACACACATACACACACACACACACACACACACACACACACACATACATCATCTTCAATAACTTGTGAATTTTTTGAGATCATGTCTTATTCACTAGTGTAAGAGTAACAAGAGTCTCTTGATAAATGTTTACTGAAAAACACAAATGAATGAATGAATTAGCACAACATGCTAAGTGTGCTGCAGACTCTAAAATGTCATTGGAAGCATTTAATTATTATAGGACATTTCACTAAGAAATTTAAAAGTCAAGTCAAAATATGAAGTTAAGAAAAAGCACCCTAAAAACATTACAGAAAGATGGAAAGCAACTTTACTGGGATCTCTCACTTATGGTGTTTGTATCAGGAAACCAAAGTAACAAATGATTATTACTTTATTGAGATATTCCCCAGTGCTTATTCAGAGAAATGTAATTGCTCATAAAGAAGATTATTTTAAAAAAACAACTATATTCTTTGCCATGCACTAGTCCAGCTTTATCATGTCTTACTGAGAAACTAAACTTAAAAACGTTTATTGACCTATATAATTTCATGGGATACATAAAAGTGATGATTTTTAAATGTTAATATATGTCATCTCTGGGATTTCTAAAGTTTTTAAATGTTTAGTCTTATTTCACAGATACCAGAATTTATATCTGCAAAGAAGTGTAGCTTCTGGTCTTAATAAATGGACCAGCGTAAATTCATATCTACCACTATAGGCAGAGCATGACCAAAAAGCCTGTTACATAGCCTTTTGTCATGGAACGATCACTGGGCAAGCATTTATAAAATTTCATTTTCTACTTACTAGCTATTTGGATCCCCAGCGTTGGGTAAGTCATTTCTGAACTCTATATCTCAAGTTTTCTCATCTGTAACAGGCATTCATGATCCTGGTCTCCACCTCAGAGTGTAGTAACAGTCAAAGGAGACCAAAGGAGGTAACTGGCATGATATTAGTCTGCTAGGGCCACCATAACAAAATGCTATGAACTGGGGGGCTTCAACCACAAAAATTTATTTTCTCAGTGGTCTTCTTTCTGTGTGTTTCTCCATTCAAACTTTCTCGTCTTTTAAGGATATCAGTCATATTGGATTAGGGTCCACCCCAATGACCTAATTTTAATTTAATTACCTCTGCAGAAATCCTATCTCCACATATAGTCACATTCTGAGTTACTGGGAGTTATAGGATCTCAACATATGAATTTGGGGAGAAACAATTAAGTCCATAACACAGTGTCTATGACAAATCTTTACTGTTGAAAAAAGGATATTTCCTTAAACTCTACCATTAAAACCTGAAAAAAATATGGGATTTGTTCCTTTATGATCAGCTTAAATGACTACATGAAGCCATAAAATATGTGGATGAGAAGCAAAAAGATAGAGAATTGAGTAAGGACTTCCTCAGTCCTGCTCAAGAACTTTACTTCTTTGGTTTTCCTCGCTTCTGTGTCATCAGTGTCTTTTACTCTACTAGTTTATCCCTGTCACCTTGCAAATATGCCCTAGTATAGTGCATTCCAAAGTTTTTAAACTGTGATCCACATGAGGAAACGTATTTTATATTATGATAAAATATACACCTATACATGTGTGTGTGTAAATATGCAACTATTTGTAAATGGTTCATAATAATATATTCCATAAAAATAAAATTCTTACCTTTACCACATGAGGTGTACCTTGATAATGTTTTGTTTTATTCTATTTAATTTTTTAAATGATTATTGAAACACACTAACATTGTTTTAAGACCACTAATGGTTCACAAACTTCAGTTTGATAAACTCTGCTCTAGCCTATCACTTTTTTTTTAATGATTTTATTTATTTAGTTAGTTAGTTATTTTGGCTGAGTTGGGTCTTTCTTGTGTTGCGCGGGCTTCCCATGGCGGTGGCTTCTCTTGTTGCGGAGCACGGGCTCCAGGCATGCGGGCTTCAGTAGTTGTGGCTCGTGGGCTCTAGAGCGCAGGCTCAGTAGTTGTGGCACACAGACTTAATGGCTCCACACAGCATGTGGGATCTTCCCAGACCAGGGATCGAACATGCGTCCCCTGCCTTGGCAGGTGGATTCTTAACCAATGTGCCACCAGGGAAGTCCCAAGGGTATCACTTTTTTTTAAAGCGAAACAAAGCCTTCCCTTACTGCATATGCCCTCCCCCCTCATAAACTGCCATTTTTCTTTGCTGCCCTTCTAAACCAAACTTCTCAAAAGAGATGTCAACAAACACTCTCTCCTCTTCTCCACTCTCCATTAAGCAGTTCAGATCACCCCCACCTGGCCTCTGTCCCAGCCACTCCACTAATTCTGTTCTTGCAATGGTCACCAGCAACCCCCATGTTGCCAAATCCAATGGAAACATTCCAATCACCTTTCTCAACCTCTAAATAGTCCTCCATATAACTGGCCATTCTGTCACTCTTAAAATACACTTACCTCTTGGCTTCTGAAACAGCAGCTTCCTGGTTTTCCTGCAACCTCACCTCGTACATCTCAGTCACATTTTCCTACCTTGCCTTCCACTACTTTACCATAGCGGATGATTATCAGGGCCCTATCCTGGAACCTATCCTCTTCCTAATGTATATATCCTATATTCTGTCAAAAACTAAGTTAAATATCATTTATAGTCTATAGAGTTCCCAATGTTTATCTCCTCCAGAATTCTTTATCATCAAGACTCATATATGTAGTTGCCTACATGACATTTCCATTTGCATATCTTATATAAGACTCAAACATATTTCCAAACTCACGATTCTACCCATAACCTACTGAATTTCCAGAGTTCCTGACTAAATACAAAACCACCTACCCAGATACTCTTGTTCAGAAATCAGGAAGTCTTCCTTTTCTTTTCCTCTCTCTTCTACACATGAGATTCACCAGCATGACCTCTCTCTTCTCTCTTCAAACTATATCTCAAATTTCTGTCTTGGACTCTTATGATTCCTTCCTAACTAATCACTCACTATTTCACATGTCCCCAAATAACAGCAACCCCACCACACACTCGTTATTCTCCACAAAGCAACCAAAGTAATCTTTTAAAATGTGAATTAGATAATACCACTGCTTTCCTCCTCTCCCAAACATACATTCATAATGCCTGGCACTTACTAAGAATTCAACATTTTTTTAAAAGAATAAACAAAAAATGCATTTGCCATGCAGCCTTGAGAGAGACAAAGAAACTGAAACAAATGCTTTAAAACTGTTTTCTTGCATATGTGGCCAGCAGAAAGGAGAAAAGGAAAAGCAGGGATTTGTATAAAAGTTTCATCTCTGGAGTGTTCTGATGCGGTTCAGTGAAGCCAACACCACATATCCTTTCAAATTATTTGGAATATAAAAAGACTGAAGTTGCCAGGCTATGTGTGTACAAGTTACCTTTCAACTATTTAATAGAAATGTAATGAATAAAGTTGGTATGTATGTCCTTCTCTGTGGTTCTGGGGCTAGAATGGGAAAATTTGGAAGATGGATACTAATAGTTGTATAATATCATGGGTTACCACTTACTATAAATACTCCATATTTCATTGAATCCTCACACCAAAAAAAAATGGACTTTAAAGATAATTATCATCACCAATTAAATAAGGAAACGAGTTCATAAATATTAAGCAATATACCCAAGAAGTGTTCTCAACTCCTGCTTAACTCCTGCACTATATTGCCTATCCCTGATAATGGAGAATTTTGATAACTACCAGAATATCCAAAACCAATCCCACCCCTGTTATGTAGGATGTACATGAGCTCTTCCAAAAATGAAGTCTGTTTTCCAAAATGCATAAAACAGAACTTAAAAACAGCATGGTGACTATGTAGTCCCTGGAGTTCCTGGAGTGAAGCTGTTCTAAGTGAGTTGATAAGGACATAAGGGGAGCAGGCTGAGTGTTAGAGTTCTTATGTCATTGCTGATGATAGTATACAATGAAGCCTCCAAATGCAACACAGTCATCATACTGTTTAGGGGAAACTGTAAGGAAATCAAGGTAATGATGCATACCATATTCAAGACATCAGTGGCCTCTTCTGGGATTCAGGAGGGAAGATGTGGCTGGGAAAGTGCACCTGAGAGCTTCAGTTCAGAGAAACTGTTCAAGTTCTCATAGTTGGAATCTACTGGAGTTAGGATTTGACCCAGGTTTTCTGACTTTAAGAACAGTGCTCTTCTATTTACAATAGCCAAGACATGGAAGCAACCTTAGTGTCCATCGACAAATGAATGGATAAAAAACATGTGGTATATATACACAATGGAATATTACTCAGCCATAAAAAAAGAATAAAATAATGCCATTTGCAGCAACATGGATGGACGTGGAGATTATCATATTAAGTGAAGTAAGTCAGAGAAATACAAATATCATATGATAGCACTCATATGAGGAATCTTAAAAAATGATATAAATGAACTTATTTACAAAACAAAAATAGACTCACAGACATACAAAACAAACTTATTGTTACTAAAGGGTATAGTGGAGTTGGGGGGAGATAAATTAGGAGTTTGGGATTAACATATACACACTATTATGTATAATATAGGTAAACAACAAGGACCTACTGCATAGCACAGGAAACTATATTCAATATCTTGTAATAACCTATAATGGAAAAGAATCTGAAAAAGAATATACATATGTATATATAATACATATATTATATATATATGTATAACTGAGTCACTTTGCTGTACACCTGAAACTAACACAACATTTTAAGTTAACTATACTTCAATTTTTTAAATGGTAAAAAAAATAAGATAAGCATTAAAAAAAAGATAATAATGGTACCTAACTGGTAGGGTTGTGAAGAAGAATAAACAAAAATAATGGAAGAAAAGAGATAGTGACTGGTACATAGGTGGTGCTAAAAGAATATGTGATATACCTGAAATGAACACAATACTGTAAATCAACCATACTTCAATTAGAAAAATAATATATTTGGAAAAATAAAAAAGAACGGTGCTCTTTTTGCTACTGTACACTGATGGCCCTAATAACATTTAATCCATGTGAAAATTTGTCACTGTAGATGGGTGGGAAAACCCTAAAGATTTGGGTTTGAATTCACCCCTTAATATTTCACGAACATGACAAGTTCCTTTTTCTCTGAGTTTCTATTTTCTAATCTATAAAATGAGGAGGCTAAAACTACGTGCAATATAAACATGGAGAAAGTGCCTGGCACATACTCAGAACACTGTAGGCCTCCATTCCCCTCAGGTTTACTGAAGAAACAAGCAAGGCCTTTTGCTCTGGATTTGAAGTGAGAGAGAAAGGGATATATATAGTGATTCCAGTTTGCTTGGGATAAAAAGTAGCACGGCATGTTTGTTACATGCACCAACTTAAATACTAACTGCATCATATATCAATATATAGAAAGTAAGAACAGATAAAACTATACTCATCATTGGTATTTACCCCCAGATAATTCTAAATACCTCCTTCACTAGGTAGGATTTCCATTAAATCCAATAGAATGCAAAGGGGTTAAGAAGTGAACACCTAGTGTATTATATGTCTACTCTGCCCATTTTGGTATGTGACATTTTATGAAGGATAACATTGGCATCTAAACGTGCAGACCAGGACTTCCCTGGTGGCACAGTGGTTAAGAATTTGCCTGCCAATGCAGGGGACACGGGTTCGAGCCCTGGTCTGGGAAGATCCCACATGCCACGGAGCAACTAAGCCATGTGCCACAACTCCTGAGCCTGCACTCTAGAGCCTGCAAGGCACAACTACTGAAGCCCACATGCTGCAACTACTGAAGCCCGCGTGCCTAGAGCCCATGCTCTGCAACAAGAGAAGCCACCGCAATGAGTAGCCCACACACGGCAACGAAGAGTAGCCCCTGCTCGCTGCAACTAGAGAAAGCCCGCATGCAGCAACAAAGACCCAACACAGCCAAAAAATAAATAAATAAGTAAAAATAAAATAAATGTGCAGACCAAAGGCAGCAAAAATGCAAATAGTTGAATAGAGTTTATTTATAAGGAAGGCTGCTGGTTTCTTAGCTCCAATGACGGTCGCATGCAGCAGAGTTGCTCAGGTTTGAAACATAGGTTTAAATTCCTCCAGAGGACTCTTGAGGGCCTGTGCTGATGAAGAACTAAGCTCTGAGGCAAGGGATGTGTTTTTATAAAAAAATGTTACAAATATGAAGAACAATTACTCAGATTGCTTGGTTTGTGGGATCATTTCATCAGTGCCCTGTTGGATCAGGTGATTCGGGAGGTTCCTCCAGTCAAAAAGATTCCATGTCATAGATTTGTTTCTTCAAAATTATCTTAACTCCTAACCTGAGTTTTGCTGTAATCACTTTCCAAATGTCCCAAACCTGACTCTATGCACAACTGTGTGTTTTAAGTGTTCCATCTCTTAGATACTTAGCAGAGATATATAAACATCTGGAAATGTAATCTTCTCCTCACCAGGTTGCCTATGTGAACCACAATGGCACAGCCAAGAAAGCTAGAGTCCTTTCCATTCTCATCTAGGGTGCAGGGGAGGAACATGCCTTTAAAAGGCACACTGACATGGTATGAACTAAAGATGCAGAGAGCCCCAAAGTCTGACCATGAGTCAGAGATGCAATCCTCACGTTTCCATGAAAGAAGCAGAAGCTACACATTGTACCTAATGCAAAAAAGCACATAGTTAATAGAAAAAACCTGCAATGAATTGCAATTGTCCTCTACTTCTAAATAAATAAAGTAGTTATATTTTTATGCCACATTTAATTTGCCCAGCCTTCATAGGTTTGGACAGTGGGTGCATACAGAAGTAGTAGGATTCATTAAGGTTGAATAAGACAGGAATCCAAAGGTGAGACAAATATTGAACAGGGATGGGAAGCCTCTGAAGACCCAAAGACAAGGTGATTTGGCTTTTTAGAGAAACTTGAGATGCACCAGGCCTGAGATAATGAAGTCCCTGGAGTCACAGTATCTACAAACACAAAGACAAAATCATATTTGGCAAGTGTAGTCGTGATTTGGAGGTAGATTTGAAGTCTTGTTAGCCACAGTTTTCTTTATTTTATATAATAACAGATGTTTTGTCCTATTAAGGATAAGGGATACAGTGAGAGGAAAACACAAGTAGGAAGTACTGCAAGATGGGTTTGTCCAAAAAAAGAATTTTCAAGTTTGCAAACACTACAATGTATGTATGTGTGCAATTTTATAAAAAGGTTTTTAAAGGGCTCAAAATAAAGGAAAATGACTGTCTAAAGTTACTAATTGCATCACAATTCTATCATAACCCCCTTCTAAAACAAGAGGAAGGAACTTTATTAGGTCCCAAACTCACACATAACCTGAGAACATCCATATGTATTTCTATGAATGTAGATATTACAATATGAAATAACTGGTCAACTTGATACGTTAGGAATTGGAAATGCCTTTTCCTCTTAGCCTCTTAATTCAGGCAGTAGGAATTTTTTGAAATCAGAAAAAAATCAATGTAAGAAGAGATCATTTAGTTTTTCTGATTTTAGAAAGTAAGATTAAAAATTCGTTAGCTTTTTTTTAAAGAAAGACAGATTTTTTTTTTAAATATTTATTTATTTATTTATTTGTCTGCACCCGGTCTTAGTTGCAGCACACGGGATCTTTAGTTGTGGCATACAGGATCTAGATCCCCAACCGGGGATCGAACCCAGGCCCCCTGCATTGGGAGTGTGGAGTCTTAACCACTGGACCACCAGGGAAGTCTCAAAATTCATTAGCTTTATTATGGGTGGAAAATAGGGCACTTGGGGAATAACATACAAGTTCCTTTATCTTTCCCTGTCCTTTCTTTCCCTTCTCTCTCCATTCCTCATTTTTCCTCTCCTTTTCTTTCTTTTTCTTCTTTTCTTTTCTTTTCTTTTGCTTTTCTCTTTTGTCCATTCCTTTTTTAAATGTATGAGTCTGAAGGACAGTCCTAGAAGCTTTCTTCAAACAGTAGCAGAAATATGTTTTAGAACACTATATTTATCTTCATTATAATTGGAAATTGTTCATGGAGAATTGTTTTTGATTCAGAGCAGAAAGAAAAAGAAACAGGACAATGTTTGTTTAGTTTTAGTTTAGAATCTCTATGTAACATTGTCAGGGTATTATATTAAAAACTAAACAAATTCACAAACTGAATGAAATTATTTTAAAAGACGAAAAGAACAGAATAGCAGCTATGTTCTTGTAAGACCACTTAAAAACAAGAATCAATTTTAGTAATTTTGCAACAGAAAGTATCATATTGCAATGAATTGCATTAATTTGAGATTTTCTTTTAAGTTGCTTATTAACCAAATTTCATACTCTGCTGTTAGTGCTTGCTACAGATGTACGATTAGTAAGTTAATATATTCATTTCTGGAGCTTTTGGTGAATAAATTATTCTAACAATATTTTCCATTTTATTCATCTTTTACTCTAGAATGATTATAAGAAGGAACCTACTGAAGAGGCTTTCAGGTTGCAAATATTAATCATTTAGTGGTTTTCTTTTATTTATTTTGATGGTATTTTATAATAGTTTCTCTGATGGAGAAATAATCTCTTTTTATATTTGCATTTATGACTCTTCTTGCCAATTAAAAACCACAGAGATGTTAACATCAATATGAACTGATAAGGAAGTCATAGTTTCTGAATTTGACCACTGTCTCTTGCACCAAAGAAAATAAACATAGAAAAGTATACAGGAAAGATTCCACCTGAACAGAAAACCAAGGAGGCCCAAATTGCCTGAGCTGGAGAACATGATTTTTTATGGATGCTTTAGAGGTTCTCCTCCAATCTTAGGGTTAACTAAAAATGGATAAAAGCATTATTTCAAGCTTCAGATTTTAAAAGCCATACTACATTTTCAAATAGTCCTGCAAACAATACATGTCTGGTTATCTTAGATGCTTCCTTCAACATTCAATCCATTCATTCATTAAGCAAATACTTTTTGAGAATATACTTTATGCCACATACTGTTTTAGGTGTTTGGAATGCATCAGTGAGCCAAACGGGTAAACATTCCTGTCCCTGTGAAATCCATATTGTAATAGGATGAGGCAGACACTAAACAATACACAAAATAAATAAATAAACTGCATAGTTTATTAGAAGGTGATTAGTACTATAGAAGGGAAAAAAAGCAAATCAGTGTAAGGAAAATCAGAAACAGGGGAGGTAAATAGGCTGCAATTAAAATAGTGTGTTCACTTCTCATTGAGAAGATGACATTTCATTAGAGATTTGAGGAAGTGAGGGTATTCACCACATGGAGATCCACGCAGGGTATTTCAAGCAGAAGAAACAGCCAGGGCAAAGACCTGAGGCAAGAGCATGACTGTATGTTCAAGAAAGATCCAGGAGGCCAGTGTGGCTGAGGGGAGTAGGGGAGTGGGAAAACGGCAGGAAGAAAGAAAAGGATCTACAGCATGTCGGGCTTTGCAGCTATAGAAAGGACTTTGGCTTTTTCTCTGAGTGAAACAGGATCTACGACAAGGTTGGATTTGCAGTGATATACTGTGGTCTTACATGTTTAAAGGGTCACACTGACCGTTATATTTAGATTAGCAAAAGCAAGAGTAGAAATAGGGACACCAGTGAGGAAGCTCTGTAGGTGAAGGCAAGAGTTGACAGGTAGAGACAAGGGCGGTAAAAACAGTGATCTTGATAAGTAGTTGGCTTGTTGCTATGTGCTGAAATTATAGTTAACAGCTTTCCTGACGCATGGGATGTGGGCTATGACAGAAAGGTAGGAGCCAAGGATGACAGAGATCTGTCTCCAGTTGTAGATCTCATTAATCGACCATTCACATTGCTCCCAGAGGACTCTAAACTACAAACTTGACCATTTCCCCCCATGGCTTACAGCTCTTCAGTGACATTCTGTAACCTATAGGGAAAAAATGGAAGCTGTGTATATGCCCTTTGTATGTCACTTAATTGACCTGAATTTCACAATTGTTTTCTGTCCAAATGGGATAAGAATGACTATTTCATAAGATTTGGGGGAAGATCGAATGCAAAAATACATACAAAATTTTTTCTATGCCACATAAAATTTACTGATTAATAGAAATATGTGTATTTTTAAAGTATAGGTAAACTAAGTTCCAATGGGTTATTATAAATAATTTGTAAAACACAGAAAAAAATCAAACTTAGTTCATTAGAAACTAACAGAGAGAAATTTAATTTTTTACCATCTAGCATCCTTCCAACCAATTTTCAAGCTGATAAGTTTGGAAAGGGTCTCACCACTGGGTTAGGCATGATTATGTTCTGACCAAAATATATTTAGAATACATATTAGCAAAGAAGTTAATACTGTCAAGCAAAGATCATGAAATAAGATATCTATCTAAATATGCCTGATTGAAGCAAGTATCACTGTACTCAGTTTGTACTCTCCATGTATCAGCTCCCCACTAAACTGGACTCATGCATCTCAGTATTACCTAGAAGTAATAAATTAGCAATATAAGTAGATTCAAGACATGGATGAAGCCTCATTTATTAAAGTTATTACCAATACTTGTAAGCACAACCATAGTTTTAGTCAATTTTATTCTAGTCTGCAAGTTGTTAAAGGCATAAATGAAATTTATTTTATATGAGCACATATGAATCTATTTGGTAATTAAGAACTCATTTCTTCAGATTGTGTTATGACTCCCGAAGAGAAAAACATAAGAGGTCTATGGAGTCTCAATACAAACTTAAACACTTTTATAAAATGCCCTAAACTCTCCAAGGGAAAACTCTTTCTCAAACAATACATTTTCATTTTAGTTTAATAAATGTCATACCATTGTCCTAAATATGTGGTATTAATTTTAACTACCCATTTGGCCAAGGAAGTGTCTAATTTAAAAAAAAAACAAAAACACTTATTTCCAGAGATTTCAGAAAATCTAAGCATGACGTTGATCATAATTATTCATCACAATGGTAAAATCACAGAAAATTTTAACCCAAAATTAACAGTGCTCTCAAGATTGGCTCTTAAGTGTTTTAAAATGCATACAAACATATAATGCATATACAATAAAATACAACTTATCACAATTAATAAAGATTAATTTTGCTCTTAAAAAAAAGTCACATTCATGTATTTTTGCTAAAGTGCAACTTTTGATTTTCAAAAGAACCAGTAATAATAGCTTAGAACGTCCCAATTATTCAACATTACATAGTTGAAAACATTGATGCATTTCTTTTAATAGTTTTTGAGTGAGTTTTGGAAATTGTTCTACTTATTTTTCATCATTTTCCTCAAGGTCTACTGTCACTTTTAGAAAAGAAATTTGTTAGTTGAGCCTTGTGGTTTCAAAAATACATTTTCTAAAACAAGGTAAAGTTTTATCCTTCACATAAATGAAATATTTTGACTGTCAATAGTCATTAAAGTAGTAAATATCCTTGAAATCTGAAAATGTGTTTCTCTTTAAAAACAGCTTGCCATGCTATGGTTTTTAAAAAGTGGAGATGTTTAAAAGAAAAAGGGCAGTACTGTTTGAGATTTATGCTTTTGACTAGGCTTATTTCTCGTGATGATGTAGGTGGGAGAAAAAGGGGGAGGTGTGGAAGAAGGAATTAATATTCATGGGGTCCTTGATATATGCGCACATTGTTCTAGCACGGAACTCCTTTTGTGTCATTTATTCCTTACAACAGCCCTAGAGGTAGGCAGTATTAACAACATTTCCCCAGATGATGAAACTGAGACTCAGAAAGATGCAATAATATGAACAAGTCAAACAGAATCAGTGGTAATATCAAGACTAAAGTCCAGATTGTCGGACTCCAAAAACCCAAGATATGTCCACTCATCCACACTGCTTAATTGAAGTGTGAAGAATTGAAGACACCAGCACAACACAAAGATCATAGATTCAGAATGGCCAGGGTGGGAGACAAGATTCTACAGAGTTGATTTCCAGCAATGGGAGAAAGTTTGTAGAGTCACATGAAGAAGTATCTCTAACTAGACTCAACCAACAGTGGATATGATTTATATGAATAAACGCTAAACATTTCAAATCTCTAGACTTAAAAGTTTATAATGAGTAATGTTGGTTTGATAATGAGTAGACAGGCTTAATCACACTCCACATATCTAATCTCTTAAACCCAGCCGTGCCCATCACCACACTGAAAATATCTTTGCAATCATCAAGCTCACTGAGGGCACAGGGCTCCAAAGCCCGGCTTGTCTCTGCAGCAAAGGAGGCCAGAAGTAGCTGCTGCCTAAAAGACAGCTGAAGTAGAGATCACACACCATCACAAATCAAAATGCACAAATCATTCAGTCCTGCTCAGGTCAGATGTGATGGAAGAAACTGAGCTGAGATGACACTATCATCGGAGTATTAAAAAGATATAGGGCTTCCCTGGTGGCGCAGTGGTTGAGAATCTGCCTGCCAATGCAGGGAACACGGGTTCGAGCCCTGGTCTGGGAAGATCCCACATGCCGCGGAGCAACTAGGCCCGTGAGCCACAATTGCTGAGCCTGCGCGTCTGGAGCCTGTGCTCCGCAACAAGAGAGGCCGCGATAGTGAGAGGCCCGCGCACCGCGATGAAGAGTGGCCCCCATTTGCCGCAACTAGAGAAAGTCCTCGCACAGAAACGAAGACCCAACACGGCCATAAATAAATAAATAAATAAATAAATAAGATATAAAGATGTAATTTGGTACATATTTCATGTAAAAAACTGGGCTGAGACCTTTGAGGATGCAAAGACAAACCTAGCTCAGGTTCTGTCACCAAAGACTCCAAGGCTAGGGAGAGATTTTGCATAAATAAATCACATAATAGGAGAGAGCAATGATGTTTAATAAAAATCATAGATCACACTGTGCTTATGTGACATCTATTATCGTTCAACCACTAAACTATATATGACTCAGATATCATCTTAATTCTCCCAAACCCAGTAACATACAAATTATCACTTTTATTTCATAGATAAGGAAACTGAAGCTCAGAGATATTAGTTATCACACCGAAGACCAATATGGCATAACTGGGATGTACCAACTGGAACTCAGGGCCCTGCAAATACATAGCCGGAGCTCCACATTTCACTGTCTTCGAGATGGAGAGAGAGGATTCAGCCAGTTCACAGGGGAAAGGGACTATTCTAATGTCTCAGCAATAACTATACTTGGAGGAGAAGACATGTGATCTGAGCACTTAAAGACAATGTTTACATGCAGGAGGCTGGAGGAGAGGGACACCCCATAGTGACCCTGCACAGGCATGGAGGAAGGAAAGCAAAGGGCCAGAATGCAGAACAGAACGAGGTTTGGTGTAGCTGGGACCCAGATACAGATTGATTATAGGCTGGCTCGCAATGTTGGAGAGGCAGGTGGGCACCCTATTACAGGAGACTCCGAACGCTGGGATGAGATGACTCCCTGGACACTGCGGACGCTGTGGGGCCCAGGAGGTCTCAGCAGATAAGGGAGCTGACCAGACACAATAGAGGAAGATTACTCTGGTAACAGTATGCGAAAGTGAGAAATTTTATAAGACTCTTTTAGGCTTACTTAAGTTCAAGCAACCTTATCTAGGCCATTCACAGAAACCTTTCCCAGTTTGCTAAAGGATGTAAATATGTGATTTTCAGGAAGAGTAACTAATAACAAATTATTATGTTTTTGTTTAAAACCATGCCTATGAGAACATATTTATGCTAGGTACCATTTTAGATGGACCCAGAATTAGTTTTAACTAACTCACAGCATTGCATTACTTGGTAATGTTCCAAAATAATGATATAGAAAATTCAGACTTCCAAAATTATACATCTGTGCTGCATATACACAGGCTCACCCACACAGCAATCGCACTCTCTCTTCTTCCTCTCCCTCCTTCTCTCCCCCTCTCTTTTTTTTCTCTTCCCTCCTCCCTCCTCTAACCCCTCTCATCCTTCTCCTTCTCAGACTCTCTGTAAGGACATGGGTTCAATATTATCACTAAATAATCAGAAACATTAGCAGATAACGCCCTCATATTTTCTAAATATGCACGCATTATGGATATGTGAAATAAAAGATGATGACCAATTGTCAGAAATATGTAACTATCTTATCCTAGTCAGAATATAGCATCTTGCACCATTACATCATATGGCAATGCTATTAATTTTTCATTAAGCAGCATATGCTTCAATAAGTAATAATATTCTGACTTATTGTATTGTGACAGAGGGTGGAGTGTGGAAGAAGCAGAGCTCCATAAGCCATTTGGTTATCTCATTTCACACAACGATACTGGCAACATTTTCTTGGAATTCAGCTAAATGACAACAGTTTAAGGGATACACTATAGACTTCAGATATGCATAATGGAACACTTTCATGCCTTGTGTAAATATTATGACATGCCACCAATGCCTTTAAACAATAGACAGAATGCTCTAACAAATATTCTGTTCCTAATGGCCATGAGATGCGTTATCTATTTGTCACAAATAAGCTAACACAACTGTTCTATATTTTTAAATTTTTCCATCATGTTAATACTCAGACAGCTATCCTCTTTTTATTCTTGAAACTTGAAAGCAGAACCCTTTTTATCAAAGCCAGACATTATGCATTAGAAAGAAAGGAAAAAAATTCCCAAAGATGGGTGTAAAGGATCACGTACAGATTGATTGGGCAAGGACTTGCCAGTTAAGAGGGCCATGTGCAAACAAAGTCCCTCCAACCACTTTTTCATGGGGATGATCAACATTATACGAAACCAACATCAGTGCCTGTATCTAAATAAGGACTTCTGTAAGATTGGAATATCAAAGAGCCATAGGGAAACTTTACAGAAGGAGATGGTCTTTCTCCCCTACCTACGTCCTCAGCCACTTCCCACCTCCGAACAATCATAGAAAATAAGTGAAAGAACATGCTAACATCCCATGACAGCTCTAAGCAGAAAGACAGCGCCAGTGCACAGCCAACATAACAAATTCAAATCAGAAGAGAGATTTCTCCATTAGGAGGTAATCACAAGAAGCAGAAAGCATAATGCCTCCCCTTAAGTCCTCCCCCAAGTAGACAACCACAATAGCATAAAGGCTAACCAGTGAGACCCCTTGATTTGGTGTCAAACACAGTGGAGATTCCTTCCAAAGCAAGTAGCCACGACATGCATGAAAAACAAGGGAGCAAACTGAGGAAAATCAGTAAACCTATGAGAAGATACTGTAAGAAAGTAGGGGACCGTCGAGAGAACTGAACAAATGCCTCTCTCTGAAACAGACTTTGTACAGGAAATGTGAGAATACTGGAGGAAAGTTCTGTTGGAGTTACCTTCCTTTATCTCATATACTTGCATCATGTAGTAACACAATATGATTTGAGATTCACTATATAATCATATTGTTTCTACGAAATACCAAAAGTGAGCACAAAGAAGGAATGGTTGTGTTAAATGGAACACACAATGGGTGAAATTAAAGATATACTGGGTTGAATATTAGGAAAATCAAATGTGGGGGAAAACTGAAGTGATTCAAATGAGCTCAGTGCAGAATGATTAAGACAAAAAATGTGGACAGAATGGGACATATGGAAGACATATTCAAAGACCGAATTCAAATGAAAAAGAAATGTGAAAAAGAGAGTAAATGCAGTTATAACAGAATGTAATTTTTCTCAGCTAAAGAAAGATTTAAGATTCCAGGATAGGACTTAAGAGCTACTACAAAAATAAATTTACGGGAAAAAAAAACAACTAAATCCCATTAAAATCAAGGTCTTAGCTTTCATTTCCAAGATTAAAAAATCCTACAGGAATACAAAAAATAAGAGAAGGTAACTTCAAAAGAGCTAAACTAAACAGGACTGGTTTCAAATCTGACTTTCACACAACCAGATACCAGAAAACAATGAAACTGAAAATCTTCCACTCTTTTGAGAGAAAAACAAACTATGACCCAAGAACTAAACACCCAGCACATTCTGGATTAATTGAGTGTATAAGAGCAGTAGAAAGCTATTCTCTCACATGCAAATTCTATCAAAGTATTCAACATTTTATCTTTTCTGCAGGGACAAAAGAATAATTAAAGGCATGTTTCGCCTAACCAAGGGAATAAATTAAAAACTCAAGGATTAGAAACTTAGGTTTGAAAAGAAGAGTTAAATCTCACTGATTTTCTTTAATGTTATCTTTAAGCTTAATGCAATGTCCAAAATACATCTTCAGCTAGCTATTTTATATATTATAATAATGGCATTAAAAATCATAAATAGAAAAATGCAATATTATCAACAGAAATGGGAATATTATAGAGTAACCTAAGAGGAATAAAAAGCATGTTAAATTACTATTTTACATAGTACACATGAAAGAAAATAATCTCAGAATTCTGGACGATTAAGGGTTACTTTGCTTTGATTATAAGCAAAAGATTCCCTTATACACTATCGATAGGGAAGAAGGTGATACAACTTTAAAGAGTACAGTTTGGCAAGGTAGACCAAATATCTTAGAAACCGGTGATACCTTTTGCAACAACAGTTACATTTTTTATTATGTTCAGCAAAACACAGTTTAAAATAGCGCAACTTTGGAAACAATAGGAAATTGGCTAAATGAAGGACAGGGATTTTAGGAAGATAAGTATAGCACTGGGGAAATCTTCACACTATATTAAATAGTGTTCAATATGCTAAATGCATAAAGGTACAAAAAACTCAGATTGACTGGTTTCTTTATGTGGTCCTACATTTTCTATATGAGTAACAAGGAAAATGTAATTACTTGTATAAACAGAAAAATTAATATTACAAATAAAATCATTTACAAAAGCTGTGGGTTATACCAAAAGCATTATAAGTATGATTCTCTTGTTATGAAAGTGGCTTGATCTTGTCGATTTGACACTAAATTTGGAATTGGAAGATGGGAATTTGAATCACAGTCTCAACTATTTTTAACTAAGTTGTGTTAGCATGGTCAAGTAATATCCCTCTCCAGACCTCAGTTTACTTATCTGTAAAATGACAATAATATAGTGCACTTTTCCTATGTTCTTTTATTATAATGCTAAATAAATAGAGTAACAGGAACACAGTCCAAATTACCTCTAAGGTCTTTTTTTTAAACTTTCTTCTGTAAAATGCACAAAATGATAAAAATTAAGTATAAAACTTGGAGCTTGTACTATTCATTTTGTCTAGATTACCTCTTCCAAGTGTGAAGAGGCAGAATTATTGTTATTCTAATAGTAATGTGGCATTTCCCAAAGTGTACCCACATATCACTAGGTTCTCAGAATATGAGTATTATAAGATAAGGGCTTCATGATAAGACAATTTTGAGAAATACAGATTAATAACAGGTTTCTTTACTGCAAAGCTCACAGACACTTTAATATTTGAATGGAACTTTTGACCATAGATCTCCATTGTTCTTTGGGCCTCTTGCAAGGCTCATATTCCGCAGACATGCTATAGGAGACATGACATTCTGTCATACAAAGAATGCCTGTATTAGATCACAGTACAGCTGTGACAAGGGGGTGAGATAAAGACCCTATTGGAATGAGAACCCCAAGGTAAATGGGAAGGCAGAAAAGGAGGGAGATGACAAAGAGAGACATTCTCTCTCACCCACAGCTTTAGAAAAGGAACCTAAAGAAATTACTGTTGAAATATACATTAAGTGATTGTAATAATGGAAAGAAACCGTTTCTTATGGTAGAAATATTTGTTTATGAAAAGTCATCATGGTTTGTGATGACTTAACAGAACACGCTGCTTACCTGAAACTGTATCCCTTTATATGGAAGTTTCTCATGCTCAGAAAAATGAGACCTAGCCAATGTTCTTCCACTTTTCCCAGTAGTGCAGAATGGGAGATGAGTGAGAAGGCAGATTCACCACAAGGATAGTGGAGAGTTATACACAGTTACAACTACCAGACCTCCGCGGCACTCAGAGCAACCTCCAATATGTTGTAAAGGCAAGTATTTCTAAAAGAAAGTGTGTTTTTGGAAACCAACATGCTTTCCACATGCAATCCCTTAGTGAGTTCTGATAAGTGAAATATATAATCAAAGAGCAAAATACTTTTATTTTAAAAGACTATTTAGAACTGTTAAGATTGTTCAGTTTCAGTTTTCAATCAGCTTATAATAATGAAATAATAAATTATATGTATTAACTATATGAAAGAACCTAACTTAAAGTGGGATTTTGTTTTCATTACTTAAAAATAATATATATATAGATTTTTAATAAGTGAGTTCTTGCCAAGTTAAGTCAAAAATTAAGCATGATACTTTGTCTAAATCTACTTTCAGGAGTTTTTCTGTGATTATACTAGAAATTATTATGTAATATATTATCTGCTTATCAATAATCATGGAAATTATTGGTCCTTGGGAATTTACATAGTTCACTTTGAAGATTAAAGAGTTATCACTTTAAAAATATTGAAGGTTAATATCAGATACACACTACTTCACATAAAATAGATAAACAAAAAGGACCTACTGTACAGCACAGGGAACTATATTCAGGGACTTCCCTGGTGGTCCAGTGGTTAAGACTCCACGCTTCCAATGCAGGGGGCGCGGGGGTTCAATCCCTGGTCGGGGAACTAAGATCCCACATGCCACATGGTATGGCCAAAAAATGGGAAAAAAAGAACTATATTCAGTAACTTGTATTAACACGTAATGGAAAAGAATCTGAAAAAGAATAGATATATATGTATAACTGAATCACTTTGCTGTACACCTAAGACTAACACAACACTGTAAATCAACTGTATTTCAATTTTTGAAAAAATATTAAAGGTTAATAGATATTATTTTGCTTAAGATGAAAGTAACAGCAAAAATGCAGACTAAATTAACTTTTTTCAGAAATAATTAGCTCTACTATTATTAAAATCATCAAATTGTAGTCCACACAAGCTAAAACATGTTTTGGTTTGGTTTTGATTTAGGTTTTGTTTTTAATCTCATGACAGAACTAGTAAACAGATTTTTATATGAAAAACTCCTCTAACTTTTCCCATTTCTATTTTCTGATTTAAGGAAGGTTAATTGATCATAACGTCTACAATGACTCCATGTCTTCCGGGGGCCCACACAGTGTTTGCACTCCAGATTATTTCCACATTAATATTCTACCATAGAATAATGTATTAACAAATCATTGCGGTCTTGTGTCCTACTAAACCAACAGATTCCATTCTCATTAGCATGCTTCGAGCATGTACTCTGAGCTAGAGTGTCCACTAGATGCCAAGCTCTATGCTTGTCATGTGATTTTTTTGTTATGTGATTTTTCATGATTTTTCGTCCTATGACTTTGAGGTCATAAGAACCATTTTCTCAACAAGAAAGGGTCCGAGAAATTAGCAAAACACCATTAATGGGTTCATTTTGTAAAGCAAAATATTATTCACGTAAACAATTTATAGATTGAAAACCCTCATTAGTACTGAAATATCAGTTTTAAGAGCCTCTGTCAATCAGCTCCCTCTCATGCCCAACCCTTCCTGATTCTACAGATCTATGTCTAAGCCTATCAGGACACACTAGATGTGCCCTGCTTTTGCATAAATCAGTAGTCTACCAGTGGGAACATGTAATACAGCGTTCTCAAGTTTTTGACTCAGTTTATCTACTCTTCCACATTCTGGCTCCAAAGATATCGAAACAACCAATTTAATGTTTGGAAAGCAAGAGGAGTAAAATACAAGTCTAGGTTTGTATTGTGCTAGCAGGGAGAAAGTACTAGATTTATTTCCTTTAAATTTTTAGCAATGAGATTTCCCTTAGAAAAAAAATTATCTTGACAAATACAATTTAGCCAATTTCTAGTCAAACACTGACGATAACATAAAAGGTATTTCAGCATTAATAACAATAATACGTTCGGTAACTGTTCTTAATATGGCTATTTTAATCTCTCGTCTGGGAATTTCATCTGAAACCTTCCAACACCATAGAATAGTAAAAAATATGGTAGTTAACATATGTCAGAAATGGATATGTTTTCACGATACTTATTGCTGTTAGTGAATTTAACTTACTGAATTCTCCCTACTGCATCAGAATCTTATGGTTAATTGGCAAAAACAGTGAAAATAAGATTAAAGCAATAAAAACAATGTGAATATGTTGCAGTCTCAACTTCTAAAAATTATAATTTCTATAAGAGGATAAGTAATCTAAAGAACCGATGAAACCAGTTTTCTCATATAAAACAATACAGATGACTTCATAAATGAACCACAAAAATACTCCCTTGGAAAAAATGGACTTACATATCTTTTAGATTCATCTTCAAATTTTCCACGTTTAATATGAGAGTAAACAGCCTCGGGATACATCTCCCTTTTTCATCCCTGCTTAATAGCATAGGCATGACTAACAGGAATAAATGTGTAGAATATTCAAGTCAGAAGGAAGCTTGGAAATAACCCAGACCTACTCCACTGTTTTACAGATGAGGAGACTGTGATTTAAAGAGTAAAGATAGGGACAATAACTTGGGAATACAAACTCCATCACAAATACCTTCTCAAAAACCATGCCCCAAACATTTTCCACTACTTATCTTGGATCTTCAGTCTCTCCAGCATCATTCCCTTAGGTATCCATACGTGGTCTATCATTTCCCTTCTGTAAAAAAATGTGACCTTGACCAATTAGCTTCCTTCAAACTTAATTCCATTTCTCTGCTCTTCTTCATAACCAGCCTCCTGGAGAGACTTTTCTACACGTTTTTCTCCACTTTCTCACCTTCTGTCCATTTCTCTACCTACTACAGCTTAGTTCTTGTTGACATCTCTCTAGAAGGCCATTTTTTCAAGGTTATCAATAACCTGTAAGTCACTATAGGACTATAGTTCTCCTTCTACTCAACCTCTCAGCAATATCGGCACGGGTGACGCAAACTTTTTCATTAAACATTTTCACCTCTGGACTTCTCTAACCTCCACGTCTCCTTGGTTCCGTCCCTGTCACTCTGTCACTCTTGAGTTTCTTTGATGTTTCTTCCTTCTCTGTCCAATTTCTAAATGTTGATTGTCTTGAGGCATGATCCTGGGTCCTCCTTTTTTCACCATCTATACTCTTTTCCGACATGATCTCATCCTAGATGTCTATACGCTGATGACTCTCACCATCTTCATGCTGATAACTCTCATGCTTATACTTCCAACCCTAGACTGGTTTACTGAATTATATACCTAACTCCACTTGGGTTTCTAATGGGCATTTCTAACAGAACTCCTAATGTGCCACCATCCAAAAAACTGCTCCCACTTTCAGTTCTCCCAATTTTGTCAACAGCACTATCATCTACCTGTTTCAATAGCCAGAAACATAAGGATTATCTTTGATTTCTCCTTTTTCCCTCACTCCCCCATCCAATATATTCAGAAGGCCTACTTGATTCATTCTACCTCTACAATATGTGTTAAATACAACTTCATAATCGTTTTTGCTCCCAACAGCCTAATCCAGGCCACCACAATGTCTTACCTTCATGACTCCAACAGTCTCTTAAGTTGTCTCCCCTCCTCAACTTTGGTCTCCTACTCATCCATTCTTTAGGTAAAAGCAACAGTATTTCTTTTAAATTAAATACATCCTGGTTTGGAAAGCCATCAGTGGTTTGTCATTGCACTTAAAACAGATCCCACATTCCTTGCCATGCGTTTTGCTGTCTCAGGAGCCTGTCACCCACCCTTCCTCCCCCTGTAAGTGTTCTTTCCTCCATTGTTTGCAAGGTTTCTTTTCTGCTTCCTTTAGATTTCAGGTTAATTGTGACCTCATAAAGGAGGCTTCTGCTGGTCACTCCTTCAAGGAGGTTCTCCACTGTTGTTTGTTCTGTCACCTATAGTCTTCATTTCATTTCTTACTGCTTGCAGTTATTTTACTCATTTTTTGACTTACCAATTTCTTTCTGGGTAGTTCCTTCCTAGATAGAATGGAATTTTTAGGAAAACAAGTACTTACGCCTACTTACTATTATAGCCTACATTTACATACACTTATTTGGGGAGAGCAAAGTTCTACTCTAGACTCTGTACCCAAAAGACTAACTCAAGTTCCATTATAGCACTCATGGCACAGAAAATATTATCTAGACACCCTGACTTCATATATGAGATCCTGATTCCGCCACTGCATTTATTTAAGAGGGACAGGGCAAAGTTTCCAGATTCCTTTGACAGGGGAAACAGGTATTATCAATAACAATAGTAACAACCACAAAAGCAACAACCAACACCACCACCACTAAGAGCCTCCCATTCCTCTAGCCTGGAAAAGAAAATATCAAATTTGAGTAAACGTGGTGAAGAAATCTTGGTTTCCTCTCATTTTTTTCCCCTGGGGGAGAGGTGGGGTTAGTGAGTGGTACTAACACACCTTTTAGAGTCCTAATGACCTTGGTTCATATCTTAACTCTACCACTTAACTAGCTCCATGATAGAGAAGCTGGGCTAACTCTCACTACTTCAATAAACCATCTACTGAAGGAAACAGGGATGGCAATAATTAGTTTAGAGCATTTCTGTGAATTAAATTACACTACACTATATCACCCTTGGATATGGTCAATACACTGAAATGTATTTTTGTTTTATCCCTGATTTTTTCTAGTTTATTAAATACACCGATTTACTCTAGATATTGTCTTAGAAATTATTTATCATGAGACTATTCTTCAATAACAACCAAAAAAAGTGAAACTTATACCTTGATTCATATATACCTCTGTTTACTACTATCAGTCATGATAATCAGACTGTTGGTGTGATACAGTATATGAATATGGATGGAGTAGCTCTAATCTCTGAACAAAATACATGAAAAATATTTCAGTGAGTTTCCTTTAATAAAATAAACATTTTCCACTGAATTTCTCCATACATCCATGAGATGCGGCTAAAAATTTTTGGATACCAAAGCTTCTAGATGAATTTAACCAGTGATTTTGAAGAGGTCATTAGTAGTAGCTTCGGATAATTTTCTAGTCATATCTGCTGCTCTTTCCCGTGTAATTCATACGTAATTTTTCCACTGTCATTTATATTAATCAACAATGCTCTTATCCAATTCTAAAATACATTTAATCAATTTTAGCTGTATTACACATCCTCCGAAAGCCATTTTGCCACACATATTTGACATTATCTGGGAACTCTACACATTTTGCAATGTCAGTTCTCTCATCAGGTTGTACTGCATATCTATTCTGAATTTTGTCCCCAAATAGTTCTCATTGCTTCTAGGTCACACGATGGAATACTGGGTTAATGATACAAGATAAAGTTTTCATTTTCATCAGATAATTTATCACTAAAAATATACAATGATAGTCACACAGGCTAAAAAATTATTTTTAATAGCTATATGTGCCATTTTCTCTTTTGCCACCCAATAAGCAACTGCAATCATAGGAATTTCTCATAAATAGTTGTGGAATAAATAAGACATTGTGCAATGACTTTATGTTTCTTCTTTCCTTGAAAATAATTAAAAGACATTGATTAAGTACAATGAACATTGTTTCCAAGTATTTTAATTTTGAAAGTTCTAAGCTTTTATTTTCAAAAGTATCATTACAAAATACTTAGAAATGTGTCATTAATTGGATTTTGTATATTTGATTTAAAAACTATTCTAAAGTATCTTAATTTTCATAATTTGTACTAAATTTTTCCTTTCAAACTTTTGCTTAAAATGGAAACTGTTCCTTATTAGTCAATATTTTTATCAATATTTCACTATTTACATTTCCAAATCCTGCAGCTGAACTTGAACACAGCTCTATATTTTTTAATTCATCATTCTTTCTTCTTAATAAATCAATACATTTTGAGTGCCATTTGTATTATATTTACTAAAATGTTGCAGCTGTTGTAAATTCAATAATGTTCTTTCTGAAGAACACTCCAATTTTATGGTCCAAAGCTTGACTGAAAATCTCAACACTTTTTTTCACAACAGAAAAACAATTCCTGGCTATGTCTCACAATTAACTACTAATTACACTAATATAAAAATGAATTTTACTCTCTCTTTATAGTGATGATCAAGTCGACTCTCACAGGCTAGAAAATCAAATAAGAAGTTAATGAAAAAAAGATAAAACAATCCATTTCTACCCAGTAGGTACATTCAGTGCACTCCCTCTACTAATTGGCTCTCTCGCTTTGTGAGCTATGATTTGTTGCAGTAATTTTTGTCAAGTGTGCAATTCTTGGTAACAGATTTATGCAAATATTTCTATGCCACGCTGTACTATACTACACTGTTCTGTTCCACTCTATTTTTCTTTTCCTTTTTAAAATGCTGATTGTAATCTACAAGATTGGTTTTATTACCTACTCACGGGTCACAACCAGTGCTTTCAAAAACACTGATTTATGCTATACAATACAACAGAAGATGAGAAAAGCATCAAAAATTAAATTTGGGCATATCACATTGAAAGCCTCTGCCTTAAACACAATTAGTCTCTGACTCTACTCCACCTCCCTTCTACCTGCTTCCTACTCACTTCCCAATGCCCCTGTATTAATAATCACTCACTAGGCTAGGGTTCTTTACAATGAGAACAGTCACTTTTCTCTAAAAATTGTTGGAATGTGTTACAAATATTAATGATAGTGATTATACAGACTTTAGTGTTTGTAAATTTGAAGGAGATACTCATTACAGGCAGAACATGGAGTTGAAAAATAAGGATGCCACTATCCAGTGCAAACTTCAGAAGATGAGCTTGGGCAGCTCTAGTTATCAGGCTTGGCCCAGGGTCACTTCAGAACAGCACACACAGTGGCAAAACCTAGCTGAGACAGCAGAATATGTGGAGTAAGAGGATGGGCTCTGGAATCTGACTTCCTGGGTGCAAATCCCTTCCTACCTGTGTCAATGCTGTGTTCAATTTCCCAAACTGTAAAAAAGGATAACAACAATATCTATCTCACAGGGTTGTTTAAGGAATTAACAAGAGTTAAAACACACAAAGCACTCAGAACAGTACTGGCACACGGTAAGCACACATGGATGTTAATAAATGTTGTATTTATTCTCTTGTTCTTTGACCCCTTCATTGGTATGTCTACATACGTATGTAAATCTTTGCACACTTATTGCCTTAATTTTTTCTGGGCATTGTAATACATTTCCTCTAATGTCTCTGCTGTTAATGAAAAACATATTTTGAAGATTTAAAAAAATTTTTTAACTTCATTTTCTCCTACTATTAGCACATATTTTATAATATTATCTCCAGAAGAATTTGCAGTTAATCTATTTCATCACCCATTCTTTTGAGCTTTATTTGTTCATGTATAATAATAAAACAGATATGATGCTTAGTCCTGGAATGACACAGTCCCTGCTATCAAAGGAGTTAATGACCTGGTAGGGTGGAATGAACACACACAAAAAATAACTACAAATTGTATATATGGCAAGGATTATTCAGAGAAATAGATTCAAGATGCTTTGGAAATACAAGATAATACAAATGTTTGTGTCTGTGGAAAGAGTCACAGAAAAGAGGATATTTAAATTGCCTCTTAAAGCATGAAAAGGAGTGTGGCAAATGAGAAAAAAGCCTCATATTTGGCTTTTACAGGACAATTTTAGAAGAAATGTGGAGGACAGTTTGGAGGGAGTGAGGTTAAAAACAAAGATACTACTGGAAAACCACAGTAATATTCAGTAGAAAGATCGCCAAGTTTCTAAACCAAGACAGTAAGGGTGGGAAGAAAATAGGCCAGGAAGGATTAAGAATAACTAAGAAGCATGAATTAACAGGAGTTAGTGGTGACTGTACATGAAGCCAATGGCAAAAGCAATGCAGGTAAAACTATAAGATTTTGAAATTGACATTTAATTGATAATGTATTAGTTTCCTATTGCTACTGTAACAAATTACCACAAACTTAGGGCTTAAAACAACACAAATTTATTCTCTTACTGTTGTCTAGCGGTCAGAAGTTCAAAATCAGTCTCTCTGACTTAACGTCAAGGTGTCAGCAGGACTGCATCCTTTTGGGGCCTCCGAGGGGAAAGACTGTTTCCCTGCCTATTTTCTGCCAGCCTTTTCTAGTGGCTGCCTGTATCCCATGGCTTGTGGCCCCCGCCTCCTTCTTCAAAGTGCATCACTCCATCTCTGCTGCAGTCATTACACTGCCTTCTTCTCTTCTGACGCTGACTCTTCTTGAATACCCATCGTGATGACATTAGGCCCACCTAGATCATCCAGCATAATTTTCCCATCTCAAGATCTTTAAATTAATCATATCTTCAAAGTCCTTTAAGCCATATAAGGAAACATTCACAGGTTCTGAGGATTAAGATGTGCACATGTTTGGGGGCCATTATTCAGCCTACCACAGTGATAAACTGAAATCAAGCAAAGGAGGGGAGAGGCTGAGCTTATCTGAGCAGCTCTGTCGCATTTTAGGTGCCTTTACGTACAGAGGCAATATGACTTCATCGCTACGTTAATAGCACCTAGTATGGGACCAGGAACATAATAGGTTTGTAATTACTTGTCTTACAAGAAATGAAAAATAATAGAATCAATAGATCAATATTAGTCCTCAGAAAGTTAATGTGAAAGATGTAGATGTCGACGGCCTCACACCAAATACAATTTCAAAAAAGTTAGAAAACTGAAAAAGCAAATGTATAAATATGAGTTCTTTGCATATTAGTGTTATTGAAGCATACAAGTCTGAGAAAGCATGCCCAATGAACAGAAAAGCAGACAAGGCCTTTAGGGCAACCCACATCTAAGCGAAGGAGCAGCTTCTGTGGGTTCTAGATATTCTACGACATTCTAATTTTAACTACTCGACTTTATTGTCTGATGTTCTTAGCCCAGTTTTTGGTTCAGTTAATATGACCACAAACTCTGTGTTCATTTGTTTCCAGACATGGCTATATTGTTGGAGTGCCAGTGAATTCAGGCAATTTAGCACTTTCCCCTGCTGTGGCCCATCTGTATCCAACAGGCCAGAGAGCCAAAAACCCATCAGCATCTCCACCTACCATGGCTACGGTCCACATGGCCCTCCTGACCCACTGCCCAGGAACCAAGGAAACAAGATTTTTAGATCATTAAGATGCTGGCTCCTTCCTCGTGGTGTTAGTATAGCAAGGTGGTGTAGGCTGTCTATGCTTCTTCCTAAGTCACCATTTCCTAACTTTACCATTTTGCTAAACTTAACGTCCATTTAATAGTATTACAGACTGAACTGTGTCCCCCATCAAATTCATATATCAAAACCCTCACCCCCAGGATCTCAGAATATGACTGTATTTGGAAATAGGGCATTTCAAGAGTTGATTAAGTTCAAATGAGGCCTTTATATTGGGCGTTAATCCAATCTGACTGTTGTGCTTAAAAGAAGAGGAAATTTGGACACTCAAGGAGACAGCAGGGGTGAGCATGAACAAAGGAAAGACCATGCGAGGACACTGCGAGAAGGCAACCACCTGCAAGCCAAGGAGAGAGGCTTCAGATGGAACCCAAACTGCCAACACCTTGATCTTACACTTCTAGCCTCCAGAACTGTGACAGAGGAAATTTCTGTTGTTTAAGCCACCTGTAATATTTTGTTAGGGAAGCCCTTGCAGACTAATACAAATAGCTTGCACCTGAGTTAGCAAATGAACATTCTGAAAAACATGAGAGACAGACTGCATTTTGTATACGTTATGGTGCTTATGCCTTCTTATGACAAATTATCACCTTAAGCCTCTCTTTACAAAAAAAAAAAAAAAAGTTGATCATTTTCTTCAGTCTTAAAATATAGCACACCCCAAAGCCATGGTTTGAATATGAATGTTGGGATGTTGGGAGTAGTTGAAAAATCACTGCCCTTTTTTTTTATTTGTTCAGCTTACGAGGTGCTTCTACTCATTATCTGACTCTTCCAATAGCCATAAGAGATAGAAGACAGGGCAGACATGATAATGCATTCATTAACTGATGAGATGAGTTTGTAAATCATTAACTAACTTGCCCGCGTTTACAAATATAATCAGTTGGCAGAAGAAAATCTTAGACCCAAGTTTTCAATACCAATCCATTTAACTTCAAGAATGTAAAGAAAAAAATAAATAAAAATCCCCACCTCCTGCTAGAACAAAGAAGCTCAGATTCTCTTCAAGATACATTTAAAGACTGGAAAAAAAAAAAGACAAAATGCTTTAAATTCAAATAGAATAGATAATTGACTAAGATCAGATCCTTACTTATTTAGATATAAAATTCATGCAACACTAAGAAAGGTGATGGAAGGATGGAGTAAAATAATGATGAGTCACCTTTCTAGCCTGGTTAACTCCCTGACCCAGGTATACCTAGTGCTTTCTGGCCTTTTTCATGTTTACTCTGAACTTGGCTGGGCTATTTGTGGAATGCATAGGCAAATGTGGACTGAGTGACTGACTGTAACCTGGGTTAAACTGTCAATTAATTTATTCAGCTTTTCACTTTGGATCTGGTAAAATGCATTATAGCTGTCTTGAATGGAATACAGGTAATTTTTGTGAATAATGTAGTTGCAATTATGGCTCCTGTGTGCGTTTATACAGATGATTCTCTAGGGACGGCTCGGGTTGTGTTTCCTTTAACTCGACTATCACAACATTCTGATGTAAGCTCTTATTATAAATCAAATGACTACCTACCTTTGCCATTTGCAAAAATAAAAACCAACACCAAACTAAACAAAAAAGAAAATTAAGTGGGACGAATGACAGGGCAGAGGACAGCTACCAAGATATTTCAGCCCACGTGGGCTTGCATTTCTTCTCATTTTAAATTGTTCCTTTATAGCTCTCTAGCAATCTGTGGACAGTGCCTTACAAAAATGTTCCCATTCAATAGGAGCACGATTTTAGAGTTTCTTTTTCGTGACTAGGATAGAGTTATGATGGGAGTGCTGACCTCTGCAATACTTCCCCCACTGAGGCTGTGTGTAGGAAATCAGTGATATCTTTGGCACAAAGGTATCTGGATTTCCTGAATTTAGCCAGGGATTATTTTTAAAGATGTAACAGTCGGATGCTGAAAAATACAAGACACTAGGAGTCCACAAAATTATTTTAACTATGGGAATATCCTGATGAGAAAACATACTTTTATTTTTCTGATAATATCGTTACTTCTTATCAGGAAGTATATAGAGAAATATGTTATAGATCAAGGATGAACTGGGAGGAGGCTATAAAGACACTACAATACAGATTAGGAATAAACCTACATTTTGTTTTTAATACTCTCTTTGTTAGGTGGTCATTACCTTAAACTTGTGCTGTGTCATGAAATAAAGAAGCTGTCCAAGGCTCTTAAAGTTAGAGTGGTCTGGCACTCTACAGTGGGTTTCTAGAAGTAAGGGCATACACTATTGAAATTATGCCACAAAGGACAGCAACATTTACAAGCACTGAAAGATGCATGGAGAATAAACTTACTCCTTCCCTTAAAGATGTTCTACCATCTAAGTCTAAATTTTGTTTTCCTCGTATCAATTTTCTGTTAATAATTGACTGCTAAAGAATATGTATTATTTGCTTTCATGTCATCCAGCTTATTTGATCCTCACAATAGCTCTGTGAAGTAAAAATAAACAAACAAATTTCTATTTTTATTTTCCCCATGCTGTAGATGTGGAAACTGAGGCTCAAACAGTATAAGAGCATACAATTATTTATTTGTAGAACCAGAAACCAACTTTCCAAACCACAATAGTGTCTTCATTTAATAAAAACAGATTATACACTATTATGTTGTTGGCTTTCATTAATGACAAATTGTACTTTGGAAAAGTTAGTAAAACATGGTAGTAGTAAAAAGACTAACACACCTATTAATTTGCTCAACATAATAGGTTATCATGTGTCTGAACAATACAATTTTTTTCTCTGTTCTTCAAACAGAATAATAATGAACTCAGCCCATAGAGAACACAATTTGCATACTTGAAGAATGTAAAATAATAAATATATTGCATTAGTTGGGCAACTTCCACTAATTTGATGAACTTTTATTAAGAGTTTACCATGTGCCACAGACTGATCTAGTTGCTAGAGAAAGTACGGTAAGATGATTAAAATTTGACTTTGAGGAGTACACACAGCTTGGTGAGGTATACAGACATTAAATGAACAGCATGCCGGCAACAAAGTGAGTGAGAACATCTATAGACTATTACAAGAGCACGGGGAGGAAACACCTCATTCAGTCTAGGGGGGCATGGGAGGCAATTCTTGAAATCCGAATACCCTAGACTATTTTTAAGGACGAAGAAAGGAAAAAAATACTGCAACAGAATCTATTGCTGACTTCATTTCCACTATAACATACTCATTTCCATATTCATACTAAAATTCTGGGTACTCTGGGAATACCCAGAAACTGGAATTGTGAGTCAAGTGTGAATAGAGTAGCTATGTCCTTGTCTGTTAATTCTAATCTCTGCGTCGTTTCCGGAATGATTTTAATGAATCTTTCTCCTCATCATGGATCATATTTTCCTGTTTTTTGCATATTTTGTAGGTTTTGATTGGATGCCAGACACAGTGAATTTTACTTTGTTGGATGTGAATATTTATTTTTGTATTTCTATTAATCTTCTCCAGCTTTTTTCTAGGATACATTTAAGTTACTTGGAAATGTGTCATATCCTTGCTATCTTGTTTTAAGCTTTCTTAGGTGGGACTTGAACAGTGTTTAGTCTAGGGCTAATTAATCCCCAAGACTAATGCAAGACCCTTTTGAGTACTCTCTCCAATGTCCTGAGAATTAGATTTTCCAGGCTGGCTGGTGGCTGGGGCAGGCATTATTCCTGGGCCAGGGTGAGTGTCTGGCACTGTTCCTACTAAACATTTTGGGTAGTTCTTTCCTGGTATCGGTGGTTTCCTCATATACATGCACTGTTCAGCACTCTACTGACTACTCAAGAGGACAGATCTTTGGAGTCTTCTCTGTGCAGCTTGCTCTCTGCAATACCCTGTCCTGTGCACTCCAGCTACTACGGTCTCCTCAGACCCTCCACTCCATCTCTCAACTCAAAGAGACCACTGGGCCCTGCCTGGGTTCTCTTCCCTGTGCTACACCTGGTAAACTGCCTTAAAACAATAAACTACAGCAATCACAGGACTCTCCTCATTTGTTTCCTGTCTCTCAGGATCACTGTCCTGCAGTGCCAGAATGCCAGTATCTTGAAAACTTTTGCTTCATACATTCTGTCTATTCTTTGGCTTGTCTAACAATCATCTTCCTATACAAAGCCATCTCTGGCTTTGCCACGCCTTTGTTCTACACATCACTCAGCACATGGCGGATCCTCAGTATTTCATTCACCCAAAACATGCTAAGCCATGGTCTTAAATATCTAACATAATTAAATTTGCAATATGGAAATGAGAAATTGAGGGTTAAGCTGCAAATTACCTCTTTCACCACTGTAAAACTACAGAATCAATAAAAACTGCTAATGTTCAAGTTGAGAGGGAAAAAACCTTTTACTCTGTAAACCTAGCTGGAATGAGTCATAGACCTTGTTGTTCTTGCAATTATTTTGCACTTCACTACCTTTAACACTGATTATATCTAGAGGGGTAATTACTCACAGAGCAAGTAACAAATAGCATATCTCTGACATGTTGACTTACCAGTAATTGCCAGTTCATACACAGTCACATTTACTATGTTATATGCACAAAGATAAAAGTACTTCCTTCCTCATTGCCTATTTTATTTTTTCTTCTGTTGCTATAAAATGTTACACAGGTATTCACTGACAATCTAGGAAAGTTACTTTTAAAATATCTTCAAACTGGGTCTTGGAAAAATAGCAAGATGAATGGAGAGAAATGTTATCAGCATAAATACAGAATACATTACGCTTTTTTTTTTTTGAGTACCTACTATGTGTCTGTCTGGCACTACAATAGAAGCAAAGGTTAGAAATTTATATTTCAGTCCCCTCTAATAAGTCTTCTAAAAGAAGAGGCAGACAGTTTTTAAAAATAGAGCAATATCTCATGATAAATGCTGGGACGGAAGTGACAGTACTATGAAGAGACTGAATTAATACAATCAGTGAAGACAAGCCTTCACTCTTATAAACACATGCACACCACACACACACACACACACACACACACACACACAACCATACTCAAAATCTTTAGATGTGAGAGAACAGAACAGGTATAATTAAATAGCCTCAACTTAGCAATAGGCAAATATGGAATGATTTATTTTTTCTAATAACTGATATTATATTTGCTTCCTGAATTCTCAGCATCTGATGAATCAGTTATAGGAAAGAAAACTTAATCTTGTCAAACACAAGTATCTCAAGTTTATCTCATAATAGTTTTTTGTCGTAATAAATGAAAAAAATTTTTTGGTCATTTTCCGTTTTGAAATGTGGTCACAATGGATTGGCCAATTCAGGCTAGAAACCTCTTGGGTAGCCTGTGTTCTCCCTCCCTCACTGCTCTCCCCTGTGCTTCCCTTCTGCCTGCACCCAGTACAGAAGGGCCAGATGTGTTTGTGTGAGTACAGGGAAGGGGGATCTATTTACTTCAGGGTCAACAGATGTTGATCTGCATTTACAGGCCTCGTTATTCTCAGCTGCTTTCTTCTCTAATGCATGTTGGGTATGGGTGACCTCTATGCTGTAGGCCTCCAAAAGCAGCGCTCAAAGGAGCTGCTTTGCTGGACGTGGAAGGGGAGACGGGGAACCTTTGTTCCAGTCCCTGACACAGGTGGTCCAGCTGAAGAACAGCCATTTCCTCCCTGGAGCCCAGAGCAATGCGTTCACTCTATAGCTCCTGCCCTACTGCACAGCCTCCCAAGGACCTGGCAAGATGGTCTCTTTTTCACCCACCGGAAACTCAGGTATCTTTGCAGCCTCACCACTTCCACCAAACAGGGCAACTGCAATCTGACCTTTCTGTGCCCGGCACGTTAACAATCTTGCCCTATTTTATTCCGCCTGCAAGGCTGTTAGTGTGGGTTCTGGCTCACCAAACCTCAGAAGAGGTAAACACTCAACTCTAAATTAGAAGAGAGAGTGCAGGTTAGGTAAGTAAAAATTTGAGCGATGGGGGAATCAAAGATCACCCTCTTTAGATTCTGTTCTCCCCAGCAATTTAACTCTTTCCCAGCCCTCCTCTAAGATTTGGTGGCTAGAGGTTAAGGGTAGAAACTGAAGCTCACGTACACGTCTTAATACTGAAAAGTAATCAATCAGGACATCGGAATTGTTAAATAAAATATGCTCCATGCCCCAAACTTGGAAATATGATTACATGATGTCTTGAAAGGCCATTTTTAAGTCTAGCATTCTCAGAGTTTCCACCAAAACATGGTAGCTGGAAGAAGGGTGCCCAGTCCCCCAATCTCAGAACTGTGCAAGAGGGGATCTGGGGGCCGAGGCAACCTGCATCCTTCTCTTCTCACGTCTCAGCTACATCCTTCCTGGCAAGTAGTCTGGTACACCCCTAAGTGGACCACTCAGTTCCCAAGTCCAAAAACTGCCCATCCTTTACCCTCCCTTGCTCCCAAACAGCGACCTCTAGGAGTGATCGATATTTAGGTAGTCAGAATCCTGTAAGGGATCCCTACAGGTCCTTGAAGGCTCAAGGGTGTTCAAGCAGAAAATTCCAAGAGTAGGGAAGAGTACAAGCTCTAGGAACTTCTCACCACCGCCATCTATCCCCCCCATAACATGAGCAGAGTCTATTTGGAAAGTAATATACAAAACAAAAATAAAAACTTCTAAAATTAAATTTTGATGAAAAACTTGGTTTGAATAAATACTATGAGAGAAATTACAAATTCTCTTTACAAGAGCAATAATCAGAGGAGCAAATCTTATTTTTTTTTTAATGCATGCTTTTCTTAAAATTTTTATTTATTTATTTTTGGCTGCGTTGGTCTTCATTGCTGCGCGTGGGCTTTTCTTTAATTGCGGCGAGGGGGGGCTACTCTTCTTTGTAGTGCGCGGGCTTCTCATTGTGGTGGCTTCTCTTGCTGTGGAGCACAGGCTCTAGGCACGTGGGCTTCAGTACTTGTGGCTCGCGGGCTCTAGAGCGCAGGCTCAGGAGCTGTGGCACACAGGCTTAGTTGCTCCGCGACATGTGGGATCTTCCTGGACCAGGGCTCGAACCCTTGCTCCCTGAATTTGCAGGCAGACTCTTAACCACTGCACCACCAAGGAAGCCCAAGAGGAGTAAATCTTAACACCACAGCTTATCTCATATTAAAACCAAGAAGGAGAGAAAACAGACATAATATGAAGAACAGGTAAAAGAATATGACTATGTAAGATATAAATGTTTTTATAATTTTATATGCAATATGTAATTTTATAAAAATTTAATTTTACTGTGGGTAATTTCAAACAAATACAGCTGACAACCTGGAAGACAGGACTAACTTTCTAGGAAAACATCCATAGCCAAAATTGGTTTAAGGAGAATTATATAAATGGAATAAAATAATAACCAATGAGGAAATTGGATTACTTCTAAAGAAGACATCAAGACATGCATTGTTGTACAGGTAGATTCTATCAGACTTCAGGTCCTGATAATTCTTGTATTAGAAAACTTATTTTCAAGAATAGAAAATATGGGAAAAATCAACTAATTTGACCAAGCCAGCTTAATCCTGACACCAAAACCAGAAAAGAATTTTAAAAGAAAATAGGCCATTCTCACCTATTATAAAAAGATGACATATATATATAAAATAAAGTATTAACAAAAAATCAGTAGTATATTAAAAGAACATATTATGACCAGATAGAGATTTTAAAAGAAATACCAGGATGGATGATTCAACATTTAACAATATATTAACATAATTCACTTCATTAATTGATTTAAGTAAAAAAAACCCTATCATAACCTCTGAAGTTGCTGAAAAACATTTATGTAACTCAAAGCCAGCTCTTGATTAAAAATTCTTAACATACTAGAAATAGGACAAAACTATGTAAATTGATAAAAGGTATCCATTATAAAGGTAAAGTAAACAAACTAAATGTTGAGGAAAAAGTCAGCATTTCTATTAATGTTCAAAACAGCACAAGATATCCCTATTCCCTCAGATATTCAACATTTTAATAAATATCTAGATTAATAATAATGTAAGAAAAAGAAATTAGTTGTAAATATTTGAAAGGAAGAAACAAAACACGATTTTTGTCTCTTAGAATGTCCAAGACAACTGACAAACTACTGAACAACAACCAAAAAAATTCAGCAAAATATCCTGATTCAAGATCAACATACAAAAATTATATTTCCTATTACATTGAAAAGGAATTAGAAGATATTATAAAGATCCCGTTTATATCAATGCCAAATTATAAAATACGTGGGGATAAATTTAACAATTAAGGAGCATGACAAAATTATGTAAAGGACATAAAAGCAGAAATGATTTAATGAAGCCCTACTAAAGAACAAAATGGGAAGATTCAATATTATACAGATGTCTAATAAATTAAATACCCAACTATGTCTATCAAAATCCCAAGAGTTTTCTATGAAATATGACAAATACTAAAATTTAAAATTCTATTTTAAATATATGAAAGAAACAATATAAAATCTAAAACCAGACAAGATTACCTAGGTCCAAATTATAGATCTGCTACTTACTACATGGAAGGTCCTAGGTAAATTCCTAAACTTCTCTGTGGCTCAGTTTCTTCATATAAAAAAAGGGATAATAAGAATAGAGTACCTGCCTAATAGGGAAGTCAAGACATAAATAAGTTCATATTCATAAAGCATTTAGACTAGTGCTTGACACATGGTAAGCACTATATAGGTGGTTATTAGATAAATGGATGGAAGAATATATGGATTGATAGATGATAAATTATGAAGATAGATCAACAGATTTTTCTCAGGAGGGAAAATACCCAGAAAGCTCCTGAAATTCCTCAGGAACATAGTTCATTGTCTACTTGGTTTACCCCTGTATTTTTAATGCTTGATGATGAATGATGTTCAGGATGTAGTTTGTAAATATGACATAGGTGAATGCATACATTAAAATATTGTAATATATATTCACATGTACATATAATGTATGCATGCATATACATATATTTATATAATTTTATATGCTATAGGAATCAGAATGTGTTATTGGCCCAGGAATAGAAATAAAATTAGCAATGTTAGAAAATTAAGATCGTCCAGGGAAACACATACACCTATATGGGATCCATAACAAAGTGGGCAAGACATAATCACAGAAGAGGAGATACAAATGTTCAATACACAAATGTTCAAAAAGAAAATATGTGACACCTCATTTATAATCTGGGAAAAAGAAAGAAAACAAAGAGCTATATCTATTTTTCCTATCAAATATGCAAAACTTTGAAAATATTAAACAATATGCAGTGTTGATGAGGATCTGTGGGCCAGCATCTATGAAGCAGATTGCCTATAAAGGCAATCAGGCAATACTTTTGATAAGACCTGGTCACATACTGACCCAGCTGCACAAAGAGCTATGTCAGAAATGTTTACTTGGGGGCTTCCCTGGTGGCGCAGTGGTTGAGAATCTGCCTGCCAATGCAGGGGACACAGGTTCGAGCCCTGGTCTGGGAAGATCCCACATGCCGCGGAGCAACTAGGCCCGTGAGCCGCAACTACTGAGCCTGCGCGTCTGGAGCTTGTGCTCCACAACAAGAGAGGCCACGGCAGTGAGAGGCCCGCGCACCACGATGAAGAGTGGCCCCCGCTCGCTGCAACTAGAGAAAGCCCTCGCACAGAAACGAAGACCCAACACAGCCAAAAATTAATTAATTAATTAATTAATTAAAAATAAATAAATAAATGTTTACTTGGACTTCGTTGTATTCATTGAAAACCTGGAAGCTATCTGTGTCCATCCAGAGGGGAATAGTTCAACTCACTGCTAGAGGGTCACACAAAGGAATCTCTGCAGCTGTTTAAAAGGGTAAAGTTGATCTATATATAGCCCTCTCCAAGACATAAATAAATAAAATCATAATACAGTACATAGAATTTGCATCCATTTGAATAAATTATACACACACACATGTATGTGTGCAGATGCAGAGAAAATGCCGGAGGGCTACATACAAAACATAAGATTGCTTATCTCTGGGAAGGGACTAGGGTGAGAAAAAGACATGTATTTAGACGAACAGAAGAATTTATTTTGTTTGAATTTTTTATAAACAGAATGTACTCGTTTATTTCTTGTATGATTGAAAATAAACTAATCAGCAAGAAAATAATGTAATAATCCAAATGCTATGAAAACACAGATGACAGAATGATTAATACTTCCTGGGTCGGAGGTGGAATAGGACACAAATTTTCCCTGCTTCTTTGTGAGTAACATAACACACAACTGAGGGAGCACAAATAAAGTAATGAAAATGTTACTTCTTTCAGCATCAAAGCATGTAACTATACCACAGAGCTGTAAGGTTACATGCCCTGAGGGCTTGGGCGAGGCTTTCACATTGACAAAGCAACCCTTAGCAATGCCTTGTGCGCTGTGAACACGTGTTCCATCATGTAAGACAAAGTCCAAGCAAAGGCTAGATGGATGGAGGGATCAGTCCACTCTTACACAAGCAACTCAATTGACATCCATCTTAAATTTAATTGCTAAGGATTAAAAGGGAGAATGTAGATAACAAATATGATTTAAATGTATGTATTTACATTTCAATGTAATGGCTAGATTCAACTTATTTTACATTTTTGGTAACAGTTATATGCCAAGGAACAACATACTATCCACTCTCAGCTCCCCTTGCAGTGAATTGTGATTTCCAAAAATGGGCAGAACCACATCTCCCATTCTGTGTATTCTTCTGCATTAGTACTTGCCACTCATCACACATCAAGAAGTGGAATCTCCTTCTCCTCTCCCTTGAATATGGGCTGCCTCTGTAACTCTTGGAACCATTTAATATACTGGAAGTTGTGCCAGTTCTGGACAAAGGCCTTAGCTTCCACCTCTTACTTCTTGAAAGTACTGTGCAAGAACTGCATCTTTCCTGAGACCACCATGCTGTGGGGATCCCGAGCCAAGTGGCCAGACCCGGGAGGATGAGACGCCATACGGAGAGCAAGTCCAAGCAGCACTGAGGAGGCTGAATATCTAACTGAAGGAGCCTTCTTGGACGGACTCCTCCAGCCCCAGCCACCCCAGCTGAGGCCACACGGATCAGAGACTAACCCCCTAGCCACGCTTTTCCTGAATTTCTGACCCACAAACTCGTGAGCAAAATAAAAATGGTCGTTTTTAACTACAAAGTTTTGAGGTAGCTTGTTTGCAGCAACAGATACCTGGAACATCCCTGATTCACATGGCCGTTACCAGGACAACTATCTTTAGGAAGATGAGAGCACACATTTCTATCTGGGATTGCTGAACTAAAATACATAAGTAAATGAGATATTTTTTTTTTTTTTTTTTTTTGTCAGAAAAGTACCAGATCCAAAGGTCAGGGTCTAGAAAACGTATACCATATGTAATAATACATCTCATAGGATGAAAAATTACAATTTCTAATTTAGAATTCATAGCATGATGGAGGCAATAGGAAGGGAGAAAGACAATCCTACATGTGTTCACTGGCTTCTAAAAGCAGATCCAGTGTGATTTTTTTACAGCTCATTTAACAAATCAAGGAAGTGAATATGACATCACTTTCCTTAGAACCTTAAAAAGCCAAACTCACAGAAACAGACTAGAATGGTGGTTACCAGGGGCTGGGGTTGGTGGGAGAAAAGAGGAGATGTTGGTCAAAGAGTACAAACTCACAGATATAAGATGAATAATTTCTGAGGATCTAATGCTTAGCATAGACACTATGGTTAACAATACTGTATACATACTTGAAAGTTGCCAAGTGAGTAGATCTTAAATGTTCTCAACACACACACAAAGATGGCAATTATGTGACTTGATGGACATGTTAGCTAGTGCTAAGGATGGTAATCTTTTTGCAATAGATAAGTATGTTAAATCAACAGAACGAATAAGCTTACTGAATGTTATATGTCAATTATATCTCAATAAAGCTGGTGAGGGGAAGGAAGTATCAATCTCCACAATTTATAGATGAAGAAACTAAGGCTCAAAATCTTAAATAACTTGATTAAAATCACACAATTAATGGCAAATTTTATTACAATCAAAATTTTTTAAATAATTAAAAATTCCAATCCAGGTTTGGCTGATTCAGACCCTCTGCTTTTTTCCAGTAAAGATTCTCAATCTTTAGCATTCATCAGAATCACACAGTAGACTTGTTAAAACAGACTATACTGGGCCCCAACCCCCAGAGGTTTTAATTTAGCAGGTCTGGAGTGCAGTCCTGAGTGTGTACTTCAGAGAAACCTCCAGGTGAAGATACAAAGCTTCCACTCTGTGGAGCCGTGCACCAGACCATGCTGTCTCTCCTTATCTGACAATGACTTTCTCTGAGCAGGAACTTGAAGAAAATATAGAACACGTTTTGCTTTTGCTCTCTAAGAGAGTGCTTCTTGTGGGATAGATTCGTACAAAGCAAACTCCTTGTATGCCAACAGGACCAAAAATTACCAGCTAATGCTAGTACCTAATTAATACCAAATTTGCTGAATTATGTCCAATTTCATCACAGACCTTACAAACAAAGAACAGCTGCCTGAAACTGACACAGTTAAATTTGTTTCCCTCCTGATTTTTCCCCTGCATCCTGCTAATGGCAAAATGTCATTGCAGAGGATGTGAAAAGTAATGCGTCAATATTGTTATCTGAAGTTTTACACCATATGGCTTAATAAATGAATATAAAAATAAAGCAAACTGAGATATAAGTGTGAAGTGCAAAGGAGTCTTCACCCATCCATTCACTCATTCACTTAGCAAATAGTCAACGCTAAAGCCCAGCGACGGTGTCTTTGGAAGCATAGAGGTGAAGCCAACTCAGAAGCTGTCCCTGTCCTCAAAGTGTTTACACTGTAATACGACAGACTGAGATGCCCAGACATAACTACTGGAAATCATGGAACTGTATCCGTAGAACCAGAATATCAAATTTTTTTATTTACAGTATTTACTGTATGAAGTATACAGGGAAGAGAAAATAAACCTTATCCTCTTCTTAGAGGATAAAGTCAAACTTGCAATTCTTCATTATCCATGCTGTGTATTTAAATTACCCATGTTAATTCACCTATGGATAATTCGTCACATTTCCAAACTCAAGTCATGCCTCCTTCATTACAGCATTCCAAATAGAGAGTTTAAAGAGTTGAAATTCTAGTTCTAGTTTATTAAGCAGGACAGTAGTGTTAGTTTAGCAGGAGCAGGTAAGCCAATGGTGAGCTCCTGTGGGCCCCACTAGTATTTCCAGAAAACCCAAGATTGAATTTTGAATACCAAGTTGTGGTCGTGCAAAGCAGAAGGATCCAAACGAGGATAACGTTAGAGGCAACTCCGTTGATTAGGAGTCGTTAGAGAGAGATTATTCTCTGAAGCCAGGAATTAGCAGAGGGTGTCACTGCCCTGAGATAGGAAGTGTTGTTCTCCATCAAGTCTGAAATCAGGTGATGGGGGATGTTCCTGTGAGTTACCTTCCCTGCCCTGCTTTGCTCAAGCAAAGAAGAGATCCAGAAACCATGGTAAAGGAAGATCTGGGCTGCAAGGAGGGTATGAAGTGAACCTTATACATCTCTATATCCTCAAAGCCTAGAATAATGCTTGATACCAAACTAGACTGAATGAAATACACCACTTCTAGTCCTATTACTTCTACTATCCTGCTGGATAACATTAAGTCAATCATTTAATTTTCTGAGTTTCGGTTTTCACTTCTGAAGATGAGCATTATGATGACAAACATTTCATGTGACTCCTTTAAGGAAGAAATCAGAAAATGCAAACAAACATTGTAAATTATAGTGTGCCATATAGATGTGAGAGTTGAAGGGTTAAAAAAAAAAAAAAGTTGTTTTTAAGTTACTTCCTAAAAAGGCTTAGATACGAATATTTTTACTGGCTAAAGAAATATCTATGAGAATTTGTTCAAGTTATAGTCATCTATGCAGTTACATAAGTAAAGTCTTAAATAAGAATATCCACACTTCTTCCTGCTCATCCACCCCAGAACTCACTAAAACTCTTCTAATTTTGAATTAAAACACATCACAGCAAGAAAAATTTTTAAGGAAAAACGTGGAGAGTGATCATGAATGAAGATGTGCTCCAACCATATCACAAAACAAAGAAATTAGAGTAATTAATAGAGGGTAATATGGGCACAAGAAAATGCAGAGATATGAATGTAATCTGCTGGATAATCTAGAAACAAAGCCTTCCATATATACTAATGTAGTGTATGAAATTGAGAATTCTAAATCAATAAGGAAAGAAAGGAGTACTCAAAAAATAGTGATGTGGAAATGAGGTATTTATTGATTTAGGGGAAAAAATGAATAAAGTTACACATATACATTGCATTTACACACACCCACAAACAAATGTACACGAACTCTATACAGTTTACGCCGTAAAAAGTGAAATTATGAAATTACCAAAAGAGATTAGTGGAAACTATTTATAATATTGGATTGGGAAGGTCCTTCTAAGCAAGACACAACCGAGAAGGCAGAATTGAAAAGACTCAATTCATGTGAAGACAAAACAAAACAACCCAAACAAACAAACAAAAAACCCTTCTGTAAATCAAAGAAATAATCACTGAAATTAAACGAAAAGTGGAAGTCTTTGACCCAGCAAATACAGTTCCAAGAATTTTTCTGAAGAAAATTTCATATATGAACACACATATAAATATGTACAAGAATGAATGCGGAAATACGTGATTTCATATACTGGGAAGTCTCGGGGGAGGGTCTGTTTCATGGTTAGTTGCATCAGCAGCACAGTGATGACACAACGCAGTTCAGTTTCTCCATTTCCCTACTGTGACATCTACAGCACTGCTTTACTCTAAGGCTGGGTTTCCTTATGATCATCAGATGGCTTCCAGAAATGACTGTGAAACATTCTTCCTTATTCATTTTTAATGGAAGAGAAAGTAACTAGATTCTCCATCCCAGAACCCCTGAGCAGAATTTTCCTTGTTTCTCTTTGGCCCCAATGGATTTCCTTTGCCCATTCCTGCAAAACCCATGGCAAAAGGACGGAAATGCTCTTCCATTATTCAGGCCCACTCCTGAAGGTTAGGTGACATCAGGTTCCTCAGAGGTCCATGACTGCACAGGGGAGTGGTAGACAACAGATTAAAATGGGACTTCTTAGAAAGGACAAAAGGGGGAAGAGAATGCAGGACAATGTCTATTAACACTACAATCATGAAATGTCCACCGGCAGGGTAATGTCTAAAGTACAGGCCATCCAAGGGGAATCTGGGGGAGAATGGATACATGTATATGTGTGGCTAAGTCACTTTGCTGTGCACCTGAAACTATCACAACACTGTTAATCAGCTATACTCCAATATAAAATAAAAAGTTAAAAAATAAAACAAAATAAAGTATAGGCCATCCACTTTACAGAATATAAAAACCTGCTAAAAATTTGGTGGAGACCTAAATGAAATAGAATAAAAAGTTATATAAAATATAATCAGTATTATTTCTCTAATGACTATGAAAGTCAGCAATAAAAATATGTATACATATATATTTTGTGTAGGTACATAAAGGGGGACTTGAGGGGAAACATTAAACAAGTGTTTATGAACCATTATTTTCATTATCAGACCCCTAAGGAGCCTCTTAAGATATATATTTCCTAATCACTCCCTCGTAAAATCCCCACCATGAAATTTTAATACCTCAGATATATTGTATACCTGTTTACATATTGTATGACTATACTTTATACATAAAATGAGTAGAAATTTTTCACTCCTTCCAAAAACAAATCTTTGCCCCCTTGGAAGCGATATCACCTCCTTTGGATATCCACCCAGTAAATTACTGAACAGTTCCAACTTTGCCTGGAACAGGAAACAAAAGAGTGAAAAGAGAATGTCCTGTTTGCCCAGTATTTTTCAGTATTACAAGGAAATTCACATGTTTTATTCATAATTTTTTAATTCGAAAACAAAATAACAATGGCTTATAAACATGTTTTTTTCCTGAATTGGCCACTCTGCAAAAATTCTATTTGCTTCCTGGAAATCTGACTAAACAAAGATTTGTCATACACACACCTCCCTCTCCCCCAAACCGTGAACTCATGATCCACACAGAAATGAATAAAGGTAGAACTTGCACAACACCGTCAGAATAGAATGTGGCCATTCTCACATAGCATTTAGCGATGGTTTGATGGTCAAAACATTTGCCAGGGCTATAGAGTCTCCTCCTTTACTATGTGTCAGAGTACCTAACAAACCCTCAGTTATAACAGTGTAAACAGCTCTTAGCCATTGACTACTACAATCCAGAAAGACCACCCTATGAGACTAAGGCCAAGTATGTCAGTAGTTTGGCCAAGTATGTCAATAGTTTCCTCAATTATTTAGGATTAGAAATGTTAAGGTTCACAATTATTTTCCCCCTAAACTTTCACAAGAACAAATCAGAGAAAGGAGAACACATATTTATCTGTAAAGCCATCAAAGGTTTAGCAGGTCACATACATATTGTGTTTAGTCATCACATCTACTCCATGAAATAGATATTCTCATCCCCATTTGACAGCTGTGGGAACTAAGGCACAAAGAAGTTGAATGATTCACCGAGTGATGCTAACTTAATTATGAAGGACTCTTAATTCCCAACATTTCATTCCTGTTCCTAGGCTGTTTGATGTAACTTCCTCCCATCCATTTATTCTACAAAGATTTGCAGAGCACTGGCTACATGCCAGGAACCACACAGGTGCTGGGGATAAAGTAACAAAAAGACAGATGAGGTCCCTGCCATTATGAACCTTACATTCTAGTAGAGGCAAAAGTCAAAATACATAATATTTCAGATAATGATAAGTACTATAAAGTAAATAAAGCAGGGTAATTGTATAGAAAGTACATTTGTGTGTGAGTGGGAGTGGGAGAACGGATTATCTTAAATGGGAGCAGGGTCCTGAAAGATGTGAGGGAAGAGTCCTCCAGGCAGAAAGAGTAGAATGTATAAAGGCTTTCGAGGGAATAACATTGTATTAGGTAGGGAAATACCAGCTGCTACAATGAATAAACCCTAGAACTTCAGTAATTTAACAAAGGAAGTTTCACTCAGTTAGATGCAGGTGTTCCTGGTTGATAGATAGCTTTCTTCCACATGGTAATTCAGGGACCCAGGCTCCTTCCACCTTGCAATTTTGCAATTGCCTAGGGCTACAGAGTGCTTTGTGTCTGGAGAGTGGAGGCAGCACACTTGTTTCCTAAAAACACCATCCAAGAAATACCATATCATTGGTAAAAATTAATCTCATGGGTGTAAAGCAACCTGGACATCATAGACCCAGGAGCAATCCCACGATTATGGAAGGGCAGGCATGTATGCTACTGTTATCTATCTCTGGCTCAGAAATGGATGTTTTAAGGAAGAGTAAGAGGTTACTGTGGCTTGAGCATTGTGAGTCTGGAGAAGAGTGGTAGGAGAGAATTCAGGGAAAAAGATAGGCATGAGGTAACTTAGGGCCTGATAGGGGATGGTAAGGAGTTTAGTAGTATGTTAAATGTGATAGGAAGACATTTGAGGTTTTGAGCAAGAGACATGATCTCATTCACGTTTCTAAAAGATTAATCTGGCTTCTACCTGGAGAATATAATCTATGTAGGGGAAAGAGAAACTAGTTACAAAATGTGTGCAGTATTTCAGGACCACATGGGGGAGTTAAGAAGTAGTCAACATGCAGGCTATATTTTGAAAGTAGAGTTATAAGATGTACTGATGTGAATGGTGAGTGAATAAGAGGAATCAGGAAGGATAGTGTATTTTTAGCAATGGTCCAGTTACTATGGTTGTGTAGGGGAGCAAAATTTGCCACCCAAAAATGTCTCTTTGGCAAGCAGATTAATTTGAGCTGAAAACAATCAAGGCCCAAAAGACTCAGGAAGAAACCTTGACCTTCCCCTTATCTGCCTAAAAGAATTTACATAGAGGGCCTGTTCCTAGAATAGAGCTATCACCAGAGACCTCTGCAAAGAATATGGGTTAAATATAGTGGGGAAAGCTCGGCAGGGCCTAGATATGAGAGTCTACTCTGTGTCTCACTGTCTCTACATGGTCCAACAAACACTTATTTACCAAACATTCACTTTTCAATTTCCATGTGAATTGCCTTCCCCCTCTTTGAAGTCCCAAAAACCACTACCCAATGTCCTCTTTTCCCTTTAACTGAAGATGACATTTAAGGTGAGGGTTTCAGCCATTTTGGCGAGTTACTAAATTCTCCTGGGTCTCTCCCATGTATACATGTTATTAAACTTTCGTTTGATTTTCTCCTGTTAATCTGTCTCATGTCAATTTAATTCTTAGACCAGCCAGAAGAACCAAGATGGTCAGAAGAAAATTTCTTCCTCCCTGAGAACGGCATAAAAATTACCCAAAGTTTAGTGGTATTCTCTGCCCCAGAGCATCTAGGCCCTCAGCTACATGACTCAAAAGCTGGGGGTAGGAAGGAACTGAAGTCTTGTTCATTCACATCTATGGCAGTGGATTCTGGCTTGAGTTGGGAACCTCACTGCTTCTCCACGTCAGCTTCTCTGTATGGTCCCTCCCTGTGGACTAGTTTGGGCTTCCTTGCATCGTGGTGCATGGCTTGCCCTAGAGCAAGCATTCCCAAAGAAAGAGAGCCAGATGGAAGCTGTTTTGCCTTTTATCATCAAACATCATGTCCACTGTACTCCATTTGTGAGCATAGTCACAAGTCCCCACCAAGTTTTAAGGAGAGAGAATACAGACCCCACCTCTCACGGGAGGAGAGCAAAATTCACATTGTAAGAAAAGCATGTGGAATGAAAAATCTTCGTTGTGGTCACTTAGAGAAATACAATCCACCACATCTAAGCAACAGGATAAAGAGTAGTCATTAATTAAGACGGGGAAGACTGGGTGATGATCAGATTTTGGAGGGCAAAGGACTCAAAGTTCTATTATGGATATATAAAGCTTAAAAGGTGCCTATTAGACATCTAACTGAAGATACCGATAAGCTGTTAGATGAATGAGTCTGAAGTTTACTGGAGAAGTGAGAGCCAGAAAAACATATTTTGATATTGTCAGCATGAAGAGGATATTAAAGTCATGAATCTCTTGAGATGGCCCACAGGAAAGTTTAGCTGGAAAGAAGGAAGAGAACTTAGTACTGAGCTCAAGATCACTCAACTCCCCAAAAGTATCAACTTTCATTTTGTGATTTTGATGTTTCAGCCTATTCTTCAGTTACCAAGTAGGTATTTAAATATATTTAAAGAATAAGACACTGGCAATGAAACGTCGCTAAAATGACTTTTTTTTTTTTTTTTTTTTTTTTAATTTATGGCTGTGTTGGGTCTTCGTTTCTGTGCGAGGGCTTTCTCTAGTTGTGGCAAGTGGGGGCCACTCTTCATCGCGGTGCTCGGGCCTCGCACTATCGCGGGCTCTCTTGTTGCGGAGCACAGGCTCCAGACGCGCAGGCTCAGTAGTTGTGGCTCACGGGCCCAGTTGCTCCGCGGCATGCGGGATCCTCCCAGACCAGGGCTCGAACCCGTGTCCCCTGCCTGCATTGGCAGGCAGATTCTCAACCACTGCGCCACCAGGGAAGCCCTAAAATGACTTTTAAACCTATTTTGCCAACAGGTCAAGATCTGTAGGATCTATATTGAATTCTTACAACCTAATCAGTTCTCATCAGACTCATTCACAAAACAATGAAACTCAGGAATAAAGTAAATGGCCAACATTGTTTCTGTAGAAGTCATCCACAACTCATCCTTCCCAGAGAAACAACAGTTCTTCCGGCTTGATGGCCTTCAAACTAGGACATTGGATTTTTCTGTCTTTACAGCAACTTCCAGCCTTCAGACTTGAATTGGGACACTGGCTCTGATGATTTTGGACTTGCCAGCCTCCAAAATCATGTGAGCCAATTTCTTATAATAAATCAAGTTCCAGATGAATGGATAGATAGATAGACAGATAGGGAGACAGGGAGATAGATAGCTAGACAAATAGGTAGTAAATAGGTATCCTATTGGTTCTATTTCTCTAGAGAATCCTAATACAGATTTTAGTTATATTTTTTATGAGCACAACCCATACTAGTTCAGGAATCAGAATCCTTATATAAATAACATGTGAAATTAGACAAAGCCAATCAATACCATACAAAAACCTGGGTGAAAGTTAGGCACTTTAGGGAACTATTATTGGTTTTAGCACAGGAGTGGATGGTGTGATACTGTTGGGCAAAGTGATATACACATATTTGCTTTTTTTTTTTAATATTTATTTATTTATTTGGCTGCACCAGGCCTTAGTTGTGGCATGTGGGATCTCTAGTTGCAGCATGCGAACACTTAGTTGCAGCACACACATATTTGCTTTTGAAATGGCCTTTCCCCCTTTCCTGGATGTTGATTTTTAACAACCTACCTCGAACAAATGCCTGCAATGTCTACACCCTTTTGAGAATGCCCTTATTCACACTCTTCCTTCTGTGAATGCAGATCTTTTTATTTTTTATTCTCAGGGTTCAAAATGGTTGCTTTAGCAGTAGATTAATTTGGAGCTGATCCCAAGACACAGCAGGAAATTGTGGAGTTCAAAAGAAAGAAAAACAAGAGAAAGTGCTTAAGCTTAGCTTGTTGTCTTGTGATTTCTTCTTTACTCTGATAGACTCCAGGGAATTTGTTTGGCAAATGGGTGTGTTAATCTAATGGTTGAATCACCTGAGGGTGATTTTTACAAGTACCCATTGTATGCATATAATCAAAGGAAGAAAACACTTAAATTCCATAAGATAAAAAGAAATAGGACATTAGGCATAAAGTATAAATTTTCCTAAGTGTAACCCCTGCCAGTATTCAAAGGGCTTAAGATAATAAACAAAAAGAAAATGTCTGTCAGCCACAGCATAGAAAAATAGTCAGACATTAGCAGCAAATAATTCCCATCCATAACTTAGCTGCTTCCTAAATTAACTCTGCTCCTACGACTTCAGCTCTTCTCAACCCCCTCATTCCACACTGAATATTTATCTAAAATGTTCCATGCTACATCTTTTAAAAAATGTATTTAAAGAGATAGGAATGCACTGACTCTTCTATATTTGCTCAATTATTTTAAAAGATGTGAAAGAGAAAAGAAATATATTGATTTAGGATTTCACAATTTTCAGGTTGATCTGAAAACACACCAAAGAATTATACAATTTCAAGTCTAATTCAATATATCCGACTTCCCAGATATTCAGATTAAAAAGTTGAAAAGCACTTTATAGTTTTACCAAAAATGTTAAGGTTTTAATGAGTCAGTCTCTTCCTGCTTAGACAACATAAGCCATAAACAAAGACAGGAAGAAAAACTTTCTGCTTCCGTTTTAGAAAAATCAAAGAAATTTAAAATTTGAGACCATCAACAGAATAGAAAACTCTGGTAACATGTTTTACTCCCAGATCCTCACAACCACTAGAGCAGAATGAAACTGTGCCATTTTATGTTTGTTATAAACTGTGTCATAGTATCAGAAAGGCACTGACTCATATTCTGGGAAGCAGGGCAATGAACTCTATGGCACTGACAATTTAAATACTCTGTAACTTGATACTTTATCAATCCCCTATTTTCTTGAGTTACAAACCAACACAGAAAAAGAGATGGACTTGGTGATTCATATGAATGTATCAGGATGGACAGAAAGGTACAGATTAAAGTCTATTCTGACCCCCAGATACTGCTGAATAGACAGCAGTTACAGGAAAGACAGAACTCTGTTGAGAACCAGGTTGTGAGGCTTCATCCCCTCAAAGGCAATAGCCATTAAAAATATTGGAGAAGGACCGAGAGGCCAATGGAAACCACCTCTGGGAGGCATATACCTACCTCTCCCTAAGTTTCCCACCCCAAGGAAAGTGATGGGATGCTCAAGACACAGCCTTGTAAAGTTTAGAAGGGTCTTCAAGAACAGAGATCAACGCCTAGTTCTGTTGTGGACATACATTTAGCTACAGGCTTGCAGATTTTCCCCATTGCTCCTAGATTTAAAAGAGAGCATTGGAGAGAGACTGCCTGGCAGTGCAGCTAAGAGGAGAAAAGAAAATAAGTGTGAGTCCATAAATCCCATACCCGGGTCCCCAAATCAGGGCTACGAAGAGCAGATGAAATTGCAGGTGAGTAACTTGCTGAAGTTTTTGCCCATGGGGCTAAAGAGGCAAGCCCATCAGAGAAACACCAGTCTGGCCACCAGCCAGAAGTTACAACCAAGTTTCCACTGACACCAGCTAAACCCCTCAGGACTGAACCCCTCATCAGTGGGACCAACTGAGGTGCCGACTTCTGAGGCTAAGTCCACAACTTAGATATCAGTGATCTGAAACAAACCTTGAATGAGCAGTCACCGAAAGAGATGCCTGTTTTCTTCTACCTCCTCCTGACTCTATCCATAGAATTAAAATGGGGGGGGGGGTCTCCTTCCCTCCCAATCTCTAGGTGTCTCTCTGGGTGTCTGTGCCTGTGTTTCTCTCTCTCTCTCTCTCCCCCGCCTCCATCCCATCACACACACACACACACACACACTACACCAAGTGATATTACCACAAATTTAGCTAGCTGAGGGAAAGGGGAAGGAAGACCTCAACTATGGGTTTAAGTTTGAAGGGCCAGGACTAAAGCATAACAACTGGCATGACTCTTTCTAAATAATAAATGTAAATTAAAAGTTATGAAGTCTGTCTGAAATGCCTCAAAAAGATCTTACTGCCCAGATTCAGGGAGGTAAAGTGTCAACCATAGAAGGAAACAGATCCACGTCATGCTTGTAACGTGAAAATTAATAAAGGGAAATCTCATTTACAATGGAGTCAGGAAGCCCTTAAGGGGGCGCTCTCTCACGCTACCACTCCTTGCTGTCTGCTAACCCCCAACAGGAAGAGATATACCTTGCATTTCCAAGAGGAAGGTTACTACTGTACTACCCCAGCAGGAGAAAGGAAGGTTTTTCTCATTGCCCAGCAACAGCCCCAGCCAATGAGGAATTACCACCACTCATCCAATGAGAAACCATCACCACCCTTGAACTCTTAGTTTCCGCCAATGGGCTTTTGTTCAAAGCAGCCCCTCCCACCTTCCTCCTTTTTCTCTATAAAGTAATGTTCCTCTCCTTTATTTACCAGAACTACCTATGGTTTTACCATAGCTTGCATGTAGCCAAATTGCAATTCCTCTACTATTCCCAAATAAATCCATTTTGCTGGTAAAATAACTGGCTGTTTTATTTTAAAGGTTAACATATCCCCAACAGGTTGGGGCTGCTCAATGAGCACTTTGCCACTGAATAAAATAATTCAAATCTATTTATTACAGGAGCAGTTGAATTCTCCAGTTGTCTGTGGGGGTGTAGGACATACTGGGGATGAAAAGTCCCTGTGTGTATACAAGCACAGCAGTAGGAGGTTCCAGGATGTGAAACGCTAATTACAAAGATTATTTTTAAACTCTCAATAAGCAGGAGGTATTTCATTCCTGATACACATCTAATTTGTTCCTATTTTGTTGTTTCGGGTATGGGGAAAGGGAGATGACTGCAAGCCAGGAACTATTTTACAGGAAGAAAAGAGGACTGACAACAGCTGCTGAACCGTTGAAGCTTCTCCGTCTTGCCTGAGAAAACCATTCTGAAAAAGGAGAAGGAAATTCCCCTGGCCCTTCCTAATCAATGCTAATTTGAATGGTGGCACAAGTCTCCTACTTATAAAGATGAAAAACGTTGACTTACGGGAAAAGTTCAATAGCCACATGACTAGCTGAATATGAATCAGTCATATATCAGCTGATACCCTGACCTTCTAAAACCTTCCAATGGTCAGTCTGAGATATCTAATTGTTTAGCGGCACATCTTAATTAGTAGTGGCAAGCACTAAACAGCATTTTTTAATTCAAATTTTTTCCTCAAGGGCAAGATTGTGATTTTTAAAAATTCAAACATAAAGGTTATCAATTGATGGTTAAATTCATTAATAATATATATTCGAATAAAAGGACATACAAACCAGAGACATGTTAGCAAAAGACGAGTACTGATTTTTGAATGAATCATTCTATGAAGCATTTCCTTTTATAGTTGTGTTGGAAGACAGCAAAAAAGCAAATTTAACAAGGGCCTCTTGTCATTGTATTCACCAGGAACGTGCAAGTGAATAAAACAAAATACTTTTCAGAAAAAACAGAAATGCTGAGCAACTGATGATATCCATAAATACACAACGTCAAGCTAAAGGCGGCAGTTACTTTCCCGCGAAACGATGCTTCCCCTGATGTGATGCGCTCTGACCAGTCCACATATCAGCAGGGGTATCATTTGGATAGAGAGCATTTTTGCAGCATGAAGGAGTGGGAAGAACATAGGCCTCAGTGCGAATAAACCCTTGCTCTTCCACTTGACCTTGTTTGGCCTTCAGTGATTTTCTCGGGCTCTCTGAGCCTGATTTTTCTCATCTGTAAAGAGGAGTGTGCCTTGCAGGGTGGCTGGCACACAGTAGGTGCTCCAACATGATGGTAGCTCTCATTCCTTTTCAGGTAAGCTATCTCCCCTTAATCCAAGTTTTGAATTAATGGAGGCCAACTTTTACAACCCCCACTCTGAAGGTTAGATATGAATGTAGTCTTGGCAAAGATGGGAGGATAGAAGTTAGAAAAGCCCAATCTCATTGAATAAAAGGGGTGGGACCCAACCAGACAAGAACATTTGTAATATTAATCATTTGAATGGTTCCCAGAAGCTTCTAAGAGAACTTGGCAAAAGAGAACCTCTTTGCAAACCATATGCATCTAAAGAGTTGGGCCAAGGACAGGGCTTCTAGTTGATTTCTGAATCTCCTGGGAAATTAGAGCAGTAGTGATATGGCCTTCAAGATTGCCCTGCTTGGGTTTGCTGGGGTTTGATTTGAATCAGAAAAAATCTTCCGACCAAGTTGGGTGCAATTAACACTGAGCTCACAGGAAATGTAGTAGCGAGATTTTCTGCTGTGATGCTTTCAGTTCTCATGGAAATTTTTTTGACATGTGGACCAAGGGCTTTAATATTTCTGAATATCTTCACAAATGAAACAGAATATTAATTCATCCTGCTGGCACCCTGGGGACATAGGTAACTGGCATTTAATAAATGTCAATTTCTCCAGGCCTGAAGGTGAGAAGTCTAATGTCCTCTTAACATGTGCTTTTCACATGTTGTCCCTGCTCTAAATCTTAAGCACTAAATGCAGAAAATGATGTCATACCATAATTAACAGGTACTCATTTGCCAGATATAACTTCCCTTCTGAGCCAGCCCTAAACCCTGGGATATATCATACACAGAGCATCAGTATTCCACCACAGCAACCTGACCATAATAAAAAAACCCCAGCAGAGGCTAGAAAGAAGGCACTTAAGAGCAGGCCTGACAGTTCATAAACAAGGCAACAGTGGTCATGCCCTCAGGCAGGGCTTCACATTTATAACATTGTAGATTATATACAGACTAGAAGGCCCCCTAAGGATTATCCCCTTGTTCTAGTGTATATAGTAAAGAATTTAACCTTGCCCAAAATGAGGTCTGGCTTTAGCCCTCAGCTCTCCAAAGGTTATCTCTAAACCCTTGGAATGTCAAGCCTGACAGGAGTGTCTTTGTTTTCCTGGGGACCTCGGTCACACTTGATAGCATAACACTGTGGCTTAGAGTGAGGGTCACATGGTTTCAGCTGAACTTTCTGAGAACAGGCAGGGGCAGAGTGAGCCATTTCCATGCGATGGAGTCTTCAATAAGAACTCTGGACACCAAGGCTCAAGTGAACTTCCCTAGTTGGTGACACCCTATGCATATGTCGCATATCACTGCCAGGAAAGCAGTCCACACTCCATAGGAGTGGACACCTGGAAGCTCCGTGATGGAACTTTCCTGGCCTCTGCCCTGTGCGCCTCTTCCCTTGGTTGATTTTACTCTGTATCCTTCCCCTGTAATAAAGCATAACTGTGCATATAACATCTTTAAGTGAGTTCTGGGAGTCATTCTAGTGCATCACTGAACCTAAGGGTGGTCTTTGGAACCCTTGAGTTTGCAACTGGCGTCAGACCCCCAAACTTGCAACAATTGGTGTTAGAAGTGAGGATGGTCTTGTGGATGCTCCCCAACCTCACACTTGGAGAAAACAGAGGCTGAGAAAAGTGAAATTGCTTCCCTAATGAACACTGGTGATAGGATTCACGCCCAGGCCTTTTCTTTCCAGCGCCAGTATCTTCCCACAGTACAGCTTGCCCAAACAGTTAGCAAATGTCTCAGTCCAGCAAAACACCCCATGTTTGTGCAGAAAGGGCTAAATGGCAAACAAGATTCCCTCATTCGCGTGTGAATGAGATAATCTCTAAACTGACTAGGGATGACAAAATCCTCACATGGCCAGAACCACTGGCCTGAGAAGGAAGGGCATAATCTCAAGAAAAATGAACTATACACTTCCTTCCTTTCTATAAAAGCTATGCGTGTTTTCCTGGAATCTGAGGGTTCAGGGAGCATTGAAAAACATCAACTTTCCTGTAACCCCATGGATTTTAGAAGAGAGGGAAAGGACGCAGCACATGTAATGCTAGCAGGTTATGGTAAACTTGGGTCTGAGGGTTGAGTCTGTAGATGCAATGATTAGGGAATTGAATATGCAGCTCCCAAACGAGAAGCACTGACTATGGGTCAAGCACTCTTTACTCTGCAAGAGAGGCATTAATAATCCTGTTTTTAAAATGAAAACACTCAGAAGTTAAGTCAATTTCTTAGTGTTATCAATCAAATATGACACAGATATAGGGTTCAATTCCAAAATACTCAAATCTGGGATGCCTGAGTTTCTCACCGAGATGTCAGCTTTGTCCAACCTCACAGCCCATCCCTGAGATGACTGAGTACTCTGGTCCCTGCCAGTACTTCCATCATATTAGCCACTGTTTCCATGGCCTGTTATCAGACTAGGTCATAACCTTCAGGTGTGCAAAGGCAGAAAATGTTTATGTACTGCCAGTGGGCTCTGCTAACCTAGGAACAGTACCTACTAGAGAAAATAGCATATTCTCAAAACATATTTACTCCGGGGCTCTCAGGGCAAACTGGAGAGCACAGAGGTTATATAAATAGTGAGACTATCAGAATGTTACTGTAAGCAAGGGGGTCAAGACCAATGGCTACAATGATGCCCTGCCGTTTGCAACTGGAACATCCATTCATGGAACTTCAGTCAGCTGAGAGACAACCTGCGCCCCAGCCTGAAAAGTCTCTTTGGTTAGTGTTGAGTTGAATTGTGTTTCCCAAAAAGGAGAAGTTGAAGTCTTAACCACCACCGCCAGAAACTCAGAATGTTACCTTATCTGCAAACAGGGTCATTAGAGAGCTAATAGAGTTAAAGTGAGGTTATTAAGGTGGGCCCCACCGAATATGACTGGGAAATTTGGACACAGAGAGGGACACACACAGAGGGAAGATGTGAAGAGACACAGGGAGGACACCATGTAATGATGGAAGCAGGGATTGAGATTATGCTGCTATAAACCAAGGAATGTCTAGGATTATTAGAAATTGGAGGAATCGAGGAAGGATCCTTCTCCTACATATTTGATAACTTGCTGATAACTTGGTCTTGGATGTCTAGTCTCCAAATCTGTGAGACAATAAACTTCCAATGTTCTAAACCACCCGGATTGTGCTACTTTGTTACGGCAGTCCTAGGAAACCAGCGCAGTAAGAGATTCATTTGGGGAAAATGAAAACACTAAGAGAGACCAAAGCCCATTCCTAAGCAAGAGGCTGAGTTTCATTTTCAGCCTGCTGAACTGCAAAAATCTGTTCCATGCATAACTCCAAGTTCATACAGAGGTATGTTCTGAGCATCAGAGAGCCATGGTAATTAGCAGATGCATGCACATGATGGAAAACTCATCTAGTCACAAAACATTTTCTTTTTATGAGTGTGTTAGCCAGTGAGGATAATCCCATGGTTTTAGCTGTATAGGTTATTCTTTGTTAAAACACACACACATTTCCTTCTTATAATCACATTATTAGACAACCCAAAACTGACCTCCCAGTGTGCGGAACATTGCTTGCCCCCCAGTCCAAGTATTTGGTACATCAGGTCTCACAAGCTGCCAAGAGTCCTCCAGGGCAATTAAGTACAGACAGAGCACCTTTTCCACCTGGGTTTCACTTCATGGTTTCAGTTACAAAGAAAGAACAACTAGAGTTGACCCTTGAACAACACAGGTTTGAACTACACGGGTCCACTTATTCGTGGATTTTTTTTAACAGTAAATATTACAGTACTACACAATCTGCAACTGGTTGAATCCGTGGATGCAGAATCACGGATACGCAAGGGAGACTGTAAAGTTACAGGTAGATTTCCCACTGCGGGGAGGGTGGGTGCCTCTAGCCCCCATGTTGTTCAAGGGTCAACTGTACTTTACCATAAACATACAGACAAAAGAGAGCTTTTTCCTTTCTCTTTCTCAATAAAAAATACCAGCTGTATTAACTGGCCAGGGCGATGGTAACAAAGAACCACAGACTGGGTAGCTTTAACAACATAAGTTTATTGTCTCACAGTTCTGGAGGCAGGAAGTCTGAGATCGAGGTGTGGACAGGGTTGGTTCCTTCTAGAAGGGCTGTGAGGGAGAATATGTCCATACCTCTCTCCTGGCTTCTGGTGGTTTGCTGGCCATCTTTGGTGTTACTTAGCTTGTAGATACATTAACCTGATCTCTGACTTCTTCACACGGCATTCTCTCTGTGTCCGTGTCTGTGCCAAATTCCCCCTTTTCATACGGACACCACTCATACTGGATTACGGGTCCACCCTATTCCAGCAAGACCTCATTCGAGGTTAAGGAATTACATTTGCAATAACCTTAGTTCCAAGTAAGGTCACATTCTGAGGTACTGGAGGTTAGAACTTCAACTGATGAATTGTCGGGGGGGGGGTTGGGGGGGACGGGACATAGCACAAGTCAACCGATAACACCATCCCCTACTGCATGACCACGTAAAAGTTTGCCTTATCTAACTGCACTTACATAAATATCCTGAAGTACAAGATTATTCCTGTTTTCAAAGCAAAAATATTATGTATTCTATAAAACACCAATGGCTCAATTCCCAGAATACATTTATGGGGAAAAATCATAGATTAGAACATGGAGATGAAGATAAAATGTAACTCAGCATTGCTAAAGGGTCTCACTATGTTTATTCTTGTTCATTCAGTGAACCAAGTGATTAATATTGGGCAAGAGCTTGCAGAATTTCTTTAATTAAAAATTTTAAAAAAGAAGGGTAAAGAGGATACCATCCACATCTTCCAGAAATTAAAATCAATTTGTGGAGACAAAACAAAACAATGAAAATGAAACTATTAATATAAGGCCCAATCCAACTGTGTCACATGAAATACTCAGGAAATGACTAGAAGGTTGAATCAGGAAGACAAAGATCACTGAGAAGTGGGTGAGCCTCAAATGAGCTCTATGAAGAGGACGAGGTTAAAAAGACCATAAGTCTAGGTGGCCTGGGGGAGGGAGGCATGAGATCATCCCAGAGATAGGTTTGACTTGAGGCCAAAAGCAGAGGAATCTGGAGGGAGCCAGGGCTGGTGCTGGGAAGTAGTGGGAAGTAGTGGCTTAGAATGGCAGGGGAAGTCAGACCCCAAAGGTTCAGATCATGCCAGACTAAGGGGTTTGCCTTTATATCACAGTGTTTATAGTAAATATACTTTACATTTTTGAAACTGTGCCCTGAGTTCTTTAATAGAATGGTAATTTCCATTTGTGATTTACAGCTCAAGATGTGTAGAAGTTTCATTCATCACATTATTCAAATTGACTCTCTGTGATTCACTGTCACCTTTCTCTTTCAGTCTATGCAAGTCCAGCATAAAATTGTGTCCTTCGATTCCTGCCATGAAAGACAAGGGATATTGAAACCTTGCCTTGCCTTCGCTTGCCCGGAACCTTACTATCCTTTATGAATCATTTAGTCTTGTAACCACATTTCCAATCATTATCTTTAAGTTCAGTAGTTTTCAAATAATATTTTTCTTACATTTATAGTGATATTTCTCAGTTTTCAACACTTGATTTTTTTTTAGTTGTTTTTTTTTTAAACATCTTTATTGGAGTATAATTGCTTTACAATGGTGTGTTAGCTCCTGCTGTATAACAAAGTGAATCAGCTATATGTGTACATATATTCCCATATCTCCTGCCTCTTGTGTCTGCCTCCCACCCTCACTATCCCACCTCTCTACGTGGACACAAAGCACCGAGCTCATCTCCCTGTGCTATGAGGCTGCTTCCCCCTAGCTACCTATTTTACATTTGGTAGTGTATATATATCCATGCCACTCTCTCACTTCGTCCCAGTTTACCCTTCCCCCTCCCCGTGTTCTCAAGTCCATTCTCTATATCTGCGTCTTTATTCCTGTCCTGCCCCTAGGTTTGTCAGAGCTATTTTATTTTTTAGATTCCATACATATGTGTTAGCATACAGTATTTGTTTTTCTCTTTCTGGCTTACTTCACTCTGTATGACAGACTCGAGGTCCATCCACCTCACTACAAATAACTCAATTTCATTTCTTTTTATGGCTGAGTAATATTCCATTGTATACATGTGCCACATCTTCTTTATCCATTCATCTGTCGATGGACACTTAGGTTGCTTCCATGTCCTGGCTATTGTAAATAGAGCTGCAATGAACTTTGTGGTACATGACTTTTTTTGAATTACGGTTTTCTCAGGGTATATGCCCAGTAGTGGGATTCCTGGGTCATATGGTAGTTCTGTTATTAGTTTTTTAAGGAACCTCCACACTGTTCTGAATAGTGGCTGTATCAATTTACATTCCCACCAACAGTGCAAGAGGGTTCCCTTTTCTCCACACCCTCTCCAGCATTTATTGTCTGTAGATATTTTGATGATGGCCATTCTGACCAGTGTGAGGTGATATCTCATTGTATGTTTGATTTGCATTTCTCTAATGATTAGTGATGTTGAGCATTCTTTCATGTGTTTGTTGGCAATCTGCAGATCTTCTTTGGAGAAATGTCTATTTAGGTCTTCTGCCCATTTTTGGATTGGGTTGTTTGTTTTTCTGATATTGAGCTGCATAAGCTGCTTGTAAATTTTGGAAGTTAATCCTTTGTCAGTTGCTTCATTTGCAAATATTTTCTCCCATTCTGAGGGCTGTATTTTCGTCCTCTTTATGGTTTCCTTTGTTGTGCATAACTTTAAGTCTCATTAGGTCCCATTTCTTTATTTTTGTTTTTATTTCCATTTCTCTAGGAGGTGGGTCAAAAAGGATCTTGCTGTGATTTACGTCATAGAGTGTTCTGCCTATGTTTTCCTCCAGGAGTTTTATAGTGTCTAACCTTACATTTAGGTCTTCAATCCATTTTGAGTTTATTTTTGTGTATGGTGTTAGGGAGTGTTCTACTTTCATTCTTTTACATGTAGCTGTCCAGTTTTCCCAACACCACTTATTGAAAAGGCTGTCTTTTCTCCATCGTATATTCTTGCCTCCTTTATCAAAGATAAGGTGACCATATGTGCGTGGATTTATCTCTGGGCTTTCTATCCTGCTCCATTGATCCATATTTCTGTTTTCGTGCCAGTACCATACTGTCTTGATTATTGTAGCTTTGTAGTATAGTCTCAAGTCCAGAAGCCTGATTCCTCCAGCTCCATTTTTCTTTCTCAAGATTGCTTTGGTGGGCTTCCCTGGTGGCATGTGGTTGAGAATCCGCCTGCCAATGCAGAGGACATGGGTTCGAGCCCTGGTCTGGGAAGATCTCACATGCCATGAAGCAACTAAGTCCATGCGCCACAACTACTAAGCCTGCACTCTAGAGCCTGGGAGCCACAACTACTGAGCCCGGGAGCCACAACTACTGAAGCCTGCACGCCTAGAGCCCGTGCTCCACAACAAGAGAAGCCACCGCAATGAAAAGCCCACTCATTACAACAAAGAGTAGCCCCTGCTCACTGCAACTAGAGAAAAGCCCGCGTGCAGCAACGAAGACCCAATGCAGCCAAAAATAATAAATAAATACATAAATAAATTTATTGAAAAAAAAAAGATTGCTTTGGTTATTCGAGGTCTTTTGTGTTTCCATACAAATTGTGAAATTTTTCCTTCTAGTTCTGTGAAAAATGCCATTGGTAGTTTGATAGGGATTGCATTGAATCTGTAGATAGCTTTGTGTAGTATAGTCATTTTCACAATGTTGATTCTTCCAATCCAAGAACATGGTATATCTGTCCATCTGTTTGTATCATCTTTAATTTCTTTCATCAGTGTCTTACAGCTTTCTGCATACAGCTCTTTTGTCTCCTTAGGTAGATTTATTCCTAGGTATTTTATTCTTTTTGTGGCAATGGTAAATGGGAGTGTCTCCTTAATTTCTCTATCAGATTTTTCATCACTATTGTATAGCAATGCAAGATATTTCTGTGCATTAATTTTGTATCCTGCTACTTTACCAAATTCATTGATTAGCTATAGTAGTTTTCTGGTAGCATCTTTAGGACTCTCTATGTATACTATCATGTCATCTGCAAACAGTGACAGTTTTACTTCTTTTCCGATTTGGATTCCTTTTATTTCTTTTTCTTCTCTGATTGCTGTGACTACAACTTCCAAAACTATGCTGAATAACAGTGGTGAGAGTGGGCAACTTTGTCTTGTTCCTGATCTTAGTGGAAATGGTTTCAGTTTTTCACCATTGAGAACGATGTTGGCTGTGGGTTTGTCATATATGGCCTTTATTATGTTGAGGTAGGTTCCCTCTCTGCCTACTTTCTGGAGAGTTTTTATCGTAAATGGGTGTTGAATTTTGTCAAAAGCTTTTTTTGCATCTATTGAGATTATCATATGGTTTTCTCTTTCAACTTGTTAATATGGTTTATCACATTGACTGATTTGCATATATTGAAGAATCCTTGCATTCCTAGGATGAACCCTACTTGATCATGGTGTATGATCCTTTTAATGTGCTGATAGATTCTGTTTGTTAGTATTTTGTTAAGGATTTTTTGCATCTATGTTCAGCATTGATATTGGCCTGTAGTTTTCTTTTTTTGTGACATCTTTGTCTGGTTTTGGTATCAGGGTGATGGTGGCCTCGTAGAATGAGTTTGGGAGTGTTCCTCCCTCTGCTATATTTTGGAAGAGTTCGAGAAGGATAGGTGTTAGCTCTTCTCTAAATGTTTGATAGAATTCTCCTGTGAAGCCATCTGGTCCTGGGCTTTTATTTGTTGGAAGATTTTTAGTCACAGTTTCAATTTCAGTTCTTCTGATTGGTCTGTTCATATTTTCTATTTCTTCCTGGTTCAGTCTTGGAAGGTTGTGCTTCTCTATAAATCTGTCAATTTCTTCCAGGTTGTCCATTTTATTAGCATATAGTTGCTTGTAGTAATCTCTCATGATCCTTTGTATTTCTGCAGTGTCAATTGTTACTTCTTCTTTTTCATTTGTAATTTTATTGATCTGAGTCTTCTCCCTTTTTTTCTTGATTAGTCTGGCTAATGGTTTATCAATTTTGTTTATCTTCTCAAAGAACCAGCTTTTAGTTTTATTGATCTTTGTTACTGTTTCCTTCATTTCTTTTTCATTTATTTCTGATCTGATCTTTATGATTTCTTTCCTTCTGCTAACTTTAGGGGTTTTTTGTTCTTCTTTCTCTAATTGCTTTAGGTGTAAGGTTAGGTTGTTTATTTGAGGTGTTTCTTGTTTCTTGAGGTAGGATTGTATTGCTATAAACTTCCCTCTTAGAACTGCTTTTGCTGCATCCCATAGGTTTTGGGTCTTCGTGTTTTCATTGTCATTTGTTTCTAGGTATTTTTTGATTTCCTCTTTGATTTCTTCAGTGATCTCTTGGTTATTTCGCAGTGTATTGTTTAGTAGTGTATTGCCTCCCTGTGTTTGTATTTTTTACAGATTTTCTTCCTGTAATTGATATCTAGTCTCATAGCGTTGTGGTCGGAAAAGATACTTGATACGATTTCAATTTTCTTAAATTTGCCAAGGCTTGATTTGTGACCCAAGATATAATCTATCATGGAGAATGTTCCATGAGCACTTGAGAAGAAGGTTTAATCTGCTGTTTTTTGATGGAATGTCCTATAAATATCAATTAAGTCCATCTTGTTTAATGTATCATTTTAAGCTTGTGTTTCCTTATTTATTTGCATTTTGGATGATGTGTCCATTGATGAAAGTGGGGTGTTAAAGTCCCCTACTATGATTGTGTTACTGTCAATTTCCCCTTTTATGGCTGTTAGCATTTGCCTTATGTATTGAGGTGCTCCTATGTTGGATGCATAAATATTTACAATTGTTATATCTTCTTCTTGGATTGATCCCTTGATCACTATGTAGTGTCCTTCTTTGTCTCTTGTAATAGTCTTTATTTTAACGTCTATTTTGTCTGATATGGGAATTGTATGTATGTATGTTTGATGTATACATTCCTATTACCATTTCCTTAATTGTTTTGGGCTTGTTATTGTAGGTCTTTTCCTTCTCTTCTGTTTCCTGCCTAGAGAAGTTCCTGTAGCATTTGTATAAAGCTGGTTAGGTGGTGCTGAATTCTCTTAGCCTTTGCTTGTCTGTAAAGGTTTTAATTTCTCCATCAAATCTGAATGAGATCCTTGCTGGGTAGAGTAATCTTGGTTGTAGGTCTTTCCCTTTCATCACTTTAAATATGTCCTGCCTCAGCTGTTAACTTTATGGGGATTCCCTTGTATGTTACTTGTTGCTTTTCCCTTGCTGCTTTTAATATTTTTTCTTTGTATTTAATTTTTGATAATTTGAGTAATATGTGTCTTGGTGTGTTTCTCCTGGATTTATCCTGTATGGGACTCTCTGCACTTCCTGGACTTGATTGACTATTTCCTTTCCCATATTAGGGAAGTTTTCAACTATGATCTCTTCAAATATTTTCTCAGTCCCTTTCTTTTCTCTTCTTCTTCTGGGACCCCTATAATTCGAATATTGGTGTGTTTAATGTTATCCCAGAGGTCTCTAAGACTGTCCTCAATTCCTTTCATTCTTTTTTCTTTATTCTGCTCTGCAGTAGTTATTTCCACTATTTTATCTTCCAGGTCACTTATCTGAACTTCTGCTTCAGTTATTCTGTTATTGATTCCTTCTAGGGAATCAGAAGGAATGAGGCTGGATCTTGTCTTTCTGGTGGGCAGGACCGTGTCCGGTGGTGTGTTTTGGGGTGTTTGTGAACTTATTATGATTTTAGGCAGCCTCTCTGATAATGCGTGGGGTTGTTTTCCTGTCTTACTAGTTGTTTGGTATGGGGTGTCCAGCACTGTAGCTTGCTGATCGTTGAATGGAGCTGGGTCTTAGCATTGAGATGGAGATCTCTGGGAGAGCTTTAGTCATTTTTTATTATGTGGGGCTGGGAGGTCTCTGGTGGTCCAATGTCCTGAACTCAGCCCTCCCACCTAAGAGGATCAGGCCTGACACCCAGCCAGAGCACCAAGACCCTGTGAGCCACACGGTTGAGAGAGGGAGAGAGGGGATGATGAGGCCAGGCAGTTGATTTTTATTCATCACTTTTTTCAGGAAGTCAAATTAAGTTTCATTTTATTCTTTCAAGAAGGGAATATGGTGGTATATTTCTTGAGACTTTGGATATTATTACCTTATTTTTTAAAAATTCTCTTATAGCTATATAATTACTTTTTACATTTTTATTTTAGTTTATCCCTAGTGTATCAGAAGTATACTCTTCCTCCAAATATGTAGGTTGCCAGCACCTTGCGAGCCTCTGTATATTATAGGTCCAGTGCTGTCTTGTCTGGTGCTTACCCATAGGCATGGCATATGGATTTTCTTATCTCTGCTTACTTCCATTTGAGTGACTGTTAAATCCTCTTCTCAGGTCAAAAACAAGTGGACACCACAAGCTGCGTCTGGTGAACAGAAGTCATGCCCCACTGAGGTCCTGCTGGGCTGAGGTGGAACAGGAGCATGACGGTCTCAGCACACCCAGTTGCACCCAGGTTCTACCTCTCTTAGCCCTGATCTGTGGAGACTACACTAGTCATGGTGAGCAAAGTCACCATCAGTTTCCATTCCTCTTCAGGGCACCCCACTCTCATCACGGAGGTGCAATCCATGAGTACACGTAAGGAAAAAAATCATCAGTAACAGAATACTATGTTAAGCTACAGCAAAAGTTACTTCTTTATAAAAGAAAGATGCTCTGTTTTCTAGTTGGTGAAGATTTTGGCCTCTGAACCAGGCAGTAAACAATAAGATGGGCCTGAAATGTTTTTCTTCCTTTTTCAGAATAGTCTTATCAAAACTTTCTGGTTCATATCAAGGTTAAATCACTTCTGTTTTATTCTCAACCTGGGCAGACTGGCTTTACATCCACCCCTTTCAGATACAGGCAGTGGGTTGCCTGTTGGTAAGAGGCAGAAACGAGATGGCAGTTGTATGGGTTCCTCTTTGTCTATGTCTTTTTTAGTGGGCATTTTAGTGGGAAATTGGAAGAGACTGTTTCAAGAGATGCTTTCCAGAAGCATGGATAAATGAGAAGCCAGAGACTTTTAAGGATGGCACATGCCAGCCGAAAATTTAATACAACTAACTCTATAATCAATGAAATAGGAGGCAGGAAGTAGAAAATATGCCCATGTGATAAGGGTAATGATGTCATACTAAAAAATCGACGTTATAGGGAGAAAACACAAAATGGCAAATAGAAAGCCATTCTTATTTAGAAGAATCTAATTTTAATATTCTAAAAAACTGATGTGATTGATGTTAATGTTTGTAGAGTCTTTATTAATCCTCAAAAGACTAATCACAAAATCATGTGTATTATTTATATTTGATAATTATATCATAATGCATTCACCATGCACTAGCTGCCTGGAGACAACTATTGCTGGACTCGAGGTTTATATTAAAAGGGTTCAGGGACTTCCCTGGTGGAGCAGTGGTTAAGAATCCACATGCCAATGCAGGGGACATGGGTTCGAGCCCTGGGCCAGGAAGACCCAACATGCCGCAGAGCAACTAAGCCTGTGCACCACAAATGCTGAAGCCCGCGTGCCTAGAGACCATGCTCCACAGCAAGAGAAGCCACAACAATGAGAAGCCCGCACACCACAACGAAGAGTAGCTCCTGCTCGCCGCAACTAGAGAAAGCCCCTGCACAGCAACAAAGACCCATGGCAGCCAATAAATAAATAAATTTATAAAAGGGTTCACCTGCTGTATATATAAAGGTACCCAAATGGAATTAACAAAAACATAAGCTGAGTGAGAGTCTGAAACTAGAGTGATAGGTTGAGAGCAGCTAAGAGGCTTGGTATTAACTCAGTAGAGAATTTGGGAACTTGATGGATCTTTGTCTTCATGACTTAAACATCTACTTAGTTTAAGATATATCCTAAGGTTCATAAGAAAAATGGAAATTTCAAGGAAAATGTCACTAGTCAGGGACTGATAACAGTTTTTTTCTCCACCTAATTATACAGGGGGCATATTATTTTGGATGCAATTTACGTTTAAAACTTAAAGAGGAAAACAAAATAAAATGAGATACAACATATGCTGTATATAAACACAGATTTTAAAAAATGAATCAATGTCACCTGTATAAATGAAAAAAATTAATAAAAAACTCTGCAGTAAGTGATTGAGTTAATCACATCCTCACCCCCACCATCTTCCCCCCAAAAAAAAAACTTAAGGAGAGAGTTGGTGTAATGAGTCCTACTCACAGCAAAAGCTGAGGACTACAAATCTTTTTGGAAAAGAGGTAGCATCTGAAGTATATAATGTGCCTTTTCTGCTGGTTCATGCATTCCACTTCTTTTTTCCAAGATTGTGTTCACAGTGAAGCACTGAAACCCAACCACATTTCTGATATGTAAAGGAAACAGCACAAACATCTTTGATGCCCTAGAAATTTCAATCCTGGGGTCAGACTCTTCACTCTGTAAACTAATCTCACGGAAATTCTATCCTCTGAATTATTCATTTGTGCGAAGATAAATCTTCCACCACTAAACATATATTTTAAAGTACAGGAATAAATCATGAAATTTTGGGTCTGCAAAGAAGTGGTGGAGAGGGAAGGGATAAGAAAGAGCTAAACTTTGATGAAATGACTTCTGAAATGTGATCTTCTGTTGGAGGAAACTTAAACACAGCATGATTTAGTACAGCGGTTCCTTTGGCCTCAAAACCACTTTTTTTTCAGGGAAAAGCTAATGTAGGAGTCCAATATATAAAAATATCAAGCCCAAACTCTGTGGTTGCAGGAGGTTGGATATCCCAGAGCCCGGCCCCCAGAAAGTCTATTTACCTCTCTTCTCAAGCTCCAAAAACATATCCAGTGTTGACCCTGGAGAGGTTTCTCTAGAATGCCCCGAACTACAAAGTATACTGTGAAAAAAAACTGGACACACTGATAAGAAAAGCAGGGTCTATCACTCACTGTTGTAACTTCTCTAAAGCTCTTTTTTTTCTCTTCTTTAAATTATACCAATTTCACAAAATTGGTATAAATAAATATGATGATTTTAAAATGACCCCATAGCCAGGTATAAGAAAGACTTTAATGTTTATTCCAGTCTTCCAATGGTGTGATCAGAACCACTTTATACATTTACAGTTTTTGTTCATAGTATTTTTTCTAAAATTAATATATGAACATATAGATAGCAATATAAGTTGCCTTGAAATGCGAATTTCAAGTTAGGCACCAAACTACAAAATTATCTCACCAAAATTTCTTTTAATCTTACCTGTTATCAATTTTTAGTGATGGAGAAATGATTAATAAGCACAATTTTCAGTGGCAAGACTCAATGGCATAGATGCATAATGTCTCCCAACAGACTATCTTCTTATTTCATATTCTTTGGTAGTCACAAGTAAAAATTATGCGGTGGGGTAGTAAAATCTAGAAATAGAATTGTCTCTTGTGCATGCTGTTAATAAGGTATGTAACAACATGGGTGGAAGTAATTTGGCATTGTATATCTTTTTCATCTTGGATTCCCTGAAGGATCATTTTAAACTTTTAAAGCTCCATTTTATTTCTACTGTGCTTCTTAGAGAACACATAAAAAGGTAAAAATTACATATCTATTGTAACTTCATAAATGAGAAGGTAAAAGCTCATATATCACAGACACACAAGGGAGGGCTTCAGAGCTTCCTTCATTAATAAAATGAGAAACCTCGTCAGAATTAAGATGTGGTAAAACATAGATTCAGCACCTTAAAAATGTCAGATCCTGATCTAATATTTTAGACAGTCTGGTATATGTCCCCTAATGTCCACTGACCAATTTTATCATAGTAATATAATCTTTACATATGCACGTAGACAACCAGAATTGAACTACCCTCAAGCCTCTTTGCAGCTAGACATGACCAAGGAGAACCAATAAGAACAGGCTAGTGAACTGCAAGCAGCTTCTGGGAACTTTCTTTAAAAGAAAACTCAAAAATAATCAAACAGATAAATAAGAAAACACAAGACATGAACAACACTATAGACCAATTAGACCTGAAAGAATATGCAGAACACTCCATCCAACAACAGCAGAATACACAGTCTTCTCAAATGGACATGGAACATTCTCCAGGATAAATCACACAGTAAGTTACAAAACAGGTCTTAAAACATTTAATATCAAACTAGCAAGTATCTTTTCTAACCACAGTGGAATGAAACTAGGAATCAATAGCAAAAAGAAAACTGGAAAATTCACAAATATATGGAATCTAAACAACATCCTCTTGAACTCCCAATGGGTCAAAAAAGAAATCACAAGGGAAATTAGAAGATATCTTGAGACAAATGAAAATGAAAATGGGATACAACAACAGCAATACTAAGAGGAGAGTTGACAGCAGTAAATGCCTACATTAAAATATAAGAAAGATCTCAAATCAACAACCTAACTTGATATCTCAGGGAACTAGAAAAAAAAGAACTAGACCCAAAGTCAGCTGAAGGAAAGAAATAATAAAAGATTAGATCAGAAATCAATGAAATAGAGAATTGGAAAACATCAACAAAAGTAAGAGTGGGTTTTCTGAAAAGATAAACAAAATAGAAAACTGTTAGCAAGACTAAGAAAAAAGAGAGAAGACTCAAATATCAAAAATCAGAAATGAGAGAGGAAACATTACAACTGATGCCACAGAAATAAAAAGGATCATAAAAGACTACTATGGACAATTACACATCAACAATTTGAAAAACCTAGAAGAAACTGATAAATTCCTAGAATCCTACAATTGACAAAGACTGAATCATGAAGAAATAGAATATCTAAAAAGACCTATAACTACTAAGGAGATTAAATCAGTAATCAAAAACCTCCCAACAAAGAAAGGCCCAGAACCAGATGGTTTCACTGGAGAACTGCACAAAATATTTAGAGAAGAATACATACCAATCCTTCTCAAACTCTCAAAAAATGGAAGAGGGAACACTTCCAAATTCAAATGGAAGAGGCCAGCATTTGCCTGAGAATAAACCCAAAGATACTACTTAAGAAAACTACAGATCAATATCACTAATATATCATCAGAAAATACTAGCAAACTGAATTCAACAGTACATTAAAAAGATTATACACCATGACTAAGTGGGTTTATTCCTGAAATGCAAGGATGGTTCAATATATGAAAATCAGTCAACGTAATACACCACATTTACAGAATGAAGGACAAAAACCACATGATCATCTCAATTAAGAGAAAAAAATAGGAATAGAAGGACATTATCTGAACATAATAAAAGCCATATATGAAAAGACCACAGCTAACATCATGTTCAATAGTAAAACTTGAAAGTTTTTCTTCTAAGATCAGGAACAATGCAAGGATGCCCACTCTCTCTCACCAATTCTATTCAATGTAGTACTGGAAGTCCTAGCCAGAGTAATTAAAAAGAAAAAGAAAAAAGAAAGGCATCTAAAATGGAAAGGAAGAAGTAAAATTACCTCTGTTCACAGATGAAATAATCTTACATGTAGAAAGATTCCACCAAATAATGTTAGAATAAAGGAAAGTTGCAGGATATAGATTCTACAAACAAAAATCAATTACATTTCTATGCATTAACAACAAATGGCTGAAAAAGCAAATTAAGAAAACAACCCCATTTATAATAGAATCAAAACAAAAAAAACAAAAACAAAACTTAAGAATAAATTTAACCAAGGAGGCAAAAGACTTGTACACTGAAAACAAAGAACACCAATAAAAAAATTAAAGAAGACACAAAAAAATGGAAAAATATCCCATGTTCATGAATTATAAGCCTTAATATTGTTAAAATGTCCATACTACCCAAAACAACCTACAAATTCAATGCAATTCCTACCAAAATCCAAATGGCTTTTTTTAAAAGAAGTAGAAAAAAGTCCTAAAATCCATATGGAATTTCAAAATATCATGAATCACCAAGATAATCTTGAGAAAGAAAAGCAAAGCCAGAAGCCTCATAGTCCTGATTTCAAACATACTACAAAGCTACAATAATCAAAACAGTATGGTACTAGCATAAAGGAAGACACATAGGCCACTAGAATGGAATAGAGAGCCCAGAAATAAACCCTTTCATATATGGTCAAACGATCTTAGACAAGGGTGTCAAGGCTACATAAGGAGGGAAAAACAATCTCTTTTCAACAAATGGTGTTAGGTCAACTGGATAACCACATGCAAAAGAGTAAATGTGGACCGTTACCTTACATCCTATACAAAAATTCATTCAAAACGGACCACAGACTTAATTAAATCCAGAAACTATAAAACCCCTAAAAGAAAACATAGGGGAGAAAGCTTCACGACACTGGATTTGGCAATGATTTCCTGGACATGAGAGCAAAAGCACAAGAAGCAACAAAGGCAAAAACAGACAAATGAACTGCATCAAATTTAAAAACTTTTGCACAGTGAAGGAAACAATCAACAGAGTGAAAAGACAACCTGTGGAATAGGAGAGGATATTTGCAAACCACATATCAGATAAGGAATTAATTTCCAGAATATATAAAGAACTCCTACAACTCAAAACAAACAAACAAACTGAATCACTTTGCTATACACCTGAAAAACAAACAAAATAACTCAATGACCCAGTTTCTTAAATGGCCAAAGGACTTGAATAAGCATTTCACTAAAGAATATATATGAATGGCCAAAAGCACATGAACAGATGCTCAATCACTACTCATCAGAGAAAGGCAAATTAAAACCAAAATGAGCTATCACCTAAAGCCTGTAAGGATGGCCATTATTTAGAAAAAAAGAAACAAATAAGAATATAACAACTGTTGGTGAAAATGTGGAGAAATTAGAACCTTGTGCACCATTGGTGGGAATGTAAAATGGTGCAGCTGTTATGGAAAATAGTATAAAGAATCCTTAAAAAATTAAAAATAAGAATTACCATATGACCCAGCAACTCACTTCTGAATATGTATACTGAACTGAAAACGGGATCTCACAATCATATTTGCACATCTCTGTTCATTGCAACATTATTCACAAAAGCCAGAAGTTGGAAGCAAGCTAAATGTTCCTCAGTAGACAAATTAGATAAAGGAAATGTGGTAGAAAATATACAAAGGACTATCACTCAGCCTTAAGAAGAAGGATCTTGTTATGTGGTTACAGTATACACGAATTTTGAGGACACTATGCTAAGTGAACTAAGCCTGTCACAAAAAGACAAATACTGCATGATTTCACTTACATGAGGTATCTAAAGTAGTCAAACTCAGAAACAGAAAGTAGAACAGTGGTTGCCAATGGCTGGAGGAAGAGGAAAATGGCAAGTTGTTCAGAGGGTATTGTTCAGTTTTGCAAGATGGAAAATTTCTAGAGACCTGTTGTACAACAAAGTGTATGTAGCTAACACCACTGTGCTGTGTACCTAAAGCTGATTAAGATTGTAAATTTTATGTTACATGTTTTTACTACATTTAAAAAAAAAAAGAATAAGCATGCCAGGTTTATCCCCAATTTTTTGACCCTACCCTGCCTAGAGCAGAAATTGTGGCCACAGCACTAGTAACCATCTTGGACCATGGAGACCAAGTCCCTCCTGTGACTACAGAAGAGTGGTGAGCTACAGAGAGCCCAAGTCTCCAACCCACTCATGGAGCAGAGCCAAAATAACAACCTTAGTCAGCTTAAACAAATCTCAACTGACACAGGGTTTCTCTTGTATTTCTTATTGCAAGTCAACCCTGACTCTCTATTCCCACTTACATGGACTACTGAATAAACCCTGTTTCTGGACTTTCTGACTCCATTTCTGCCTCCCTCCAATCCGCCTTTCACAGAGTTGTCTGAATACCTTTATGATACACCAAGTTGATCATGCCTAGTAACCTTTATGAACTCCTTCTAAATCTAACTCTCGGTTCCTCTCCAGACCCACCTCATTCTGTTTGTCCTTATGCAACTATTGTGTTGGCATGTCCAATCACAGTTCAGTTCACTCTTTGGTGAATTCTCCATACTCTTTCCCAACTCAGAGATGTCACCCAAGCTGTTCTAAGTGGAATTATCTTCTCTACTTCTCTCCCCAGTCAGTGCCAAACCAATCTTTTGACATCTATTAAAATGTCAGCTCCAATTTCAAATCTTTTCCAGGTCCCAAGGAAAATAATTCACTTTCTCCCCTGAATTTCTTCCATTTATTTTTCATAGCACTTAACACAAGGAACTATAATTAATATTCTTCCATCAACGTCTACTCACTTATCCTGTGAACAAAGAACAGTACCATAACTGAAACAGCCCACTACTGTACAAATGGGAATATGGCAGTAAGTAAGGCAGACCCAATTCCTGTCCTCAGAGAGGTGACATTTTAATCGAGGAAGTGGTACACACACACACACACACACACACACACTCAATGCGTGCACACACATGCAGCTATACAACAAATGTGTGTGTGTGTGCATATAGTATATATATATATATACTGTATATATATATGTATGTTCAGGTATTGAAAAGTGTTGTGAAGAAAAAGCCAGGTAAACTGAGAAGTTAAAGAGTGACTGCAGGGGAAGGCAAAGGTAATTTATTTTAGATAGACTGGTCAGGAAAGCTCCTCGGAGGAGGTGTACTACAGCAGAGATTGAATGAAGTGAGAAAAGGTCTGAGGGAAGAGTGGCCCATGCAAAAGGAACAACGAGTCGACATCCTGAGCAGAACATACCCTGTAGGTCAAGTAATAGGCAAGCATGGCTCTTTGCAGAAGAAAGTTCAAGGATGTCATCAGAGGACACATGAAATAAGGGCTGGTAGAGTGGGCACAGAGTTTAGATTTTATCCCAAGTATGATAAGAAGTCACCAGAGGGCTTCAGGAAAAAATAACATGATCTGGTTTTTTGGTTTTTCATTGTTGTTGTTTTAAATCTCTCTTAATGGGGAAAACTGTGTGAGTGAAGGAAGGTGATGGGGGAAAGGGGCTGTTTATGATTCGGTGAATGTGAAATGAAAAAACTGTGTCTGCTATTTGACTAATCCAAAAGGAGACCACAATGAAAACAACATTAAACATAAGCAATTTAAGGTAAAAATAAAACTACCTTTATTTTAGATTGCAACTGAACATTGCAAATCCTTTGAATACAATATTATTTTAACTCAAAAACACCTACTCCTAGAGTATTATGTATTTCAAATAAAATGACAGAATTTTTAAACTTCCTCAGTTGAAAATATCTTCATTTTTAAAGAGAAAGGATTCAAAGGTAAATGAAAACACACCATTTGTCATAAATATAAATACATTGGCAAAAGAAAACTTCTGAGCCTTTAGCATCACTGTCCTGTCTCCCTTAATTTCTTTTCCTCCCTGTCTCCTGTCATGTCCTTTTTCTTTTCCTTCTTTCTCTTTTTCTTTCTTTTCCTACTTCACTCCTTCCTGCTTTCCTTTCTCTTTTCCCTATTTTCCTTTATTTCTCAATTTACCTTGGAAACAGGCACCCACAAATGCAGAAATAGAAGCTACAAATCATTTCAATACACTTAAAGTATTCCATGCTGTGCTGCCCTGCCCAAACAGACAGATGAAGAGAGCATGAGCTTTGTCATAGGCTGGAATTTTAAAAACTTATTGTGAAGAGTGGTTAACCATTGGGGGGAAGAAATGAATTACTACACAATAAATGCAGTTAGGAAACAAAATTAGGAGTTTGTGGAGACCGAGGACTAAAAAAATCTACCTTTTTAGGTAAAAATTTGGGATTTGGTGACTTTTAGAAGTGTGGCATACGGTTTCATTTATTTTCAGGACATCAATATTTCATGCATGTTTATGATAATGTCTCTGATTTTAAAAGGTCTTTTCATTTAAAATTCTAGTTTATGTAAAAGTCTATTTCTTGAATAAGCAAGAGGTCCAAAATAATTCCAACTCTTTTGAGCAGGTAATCCTTCTATCAAGAACGTATGAAAACAGAAAACAAACATGGGGAGGGGATGATTTCACCAACAGATTTTTTTTTGTTTCCCTGAAATAGACCACAGATGACAAATAGGCTACTTTAGCTATTATAACAAAGTATGGCAGTTAAACTCACCTAAATATAGCCTAATTATAAAGGTTCTCAGTTAATAAAATCTATCTTTTCTTAACTCACTTGTCATCCTAATACAATAAATGTTTTGCAAATTTAAAAAAAAGTTATCGTCTGGTGGCTTCTAATGTTGCTTAGGGAATTACTCATCACAAATTATTCATATAATGAATATAACTCCACTGAGTTATTTTTCCCCAAAATGACATATTAACACCTAAGGGAGCATGGGAATACCCTGACTAACTAATTCATATTTACAGATAATTAAACTCTGTTCCAAAGAAGCCCATGCTTTCTGAAGAACAACATAAAGAAGCTAACTCCCCATTTGTTTAGAAATTTGTTTCCTCTATACTTTAAGCCAAGCACACTTGGCAATTTCAATAGTAGTCTCTGAGAATCTTTTCCTTTACCAAATTCCAAAGCTTTAAAAGAGAGCATAATATAAAAAACAGCCATGGTTTAAATACTTCGATTGAAATAAAAGGTATTTCTATTAATTGTATCATTTCTTCTGGAATCCATTTTTTGAGTAAGACCTCTTACTAAGTTAGCACCTAATTGAGGCTTGGCCTAGAAAGATATGAATAGCACATTGTCACAACAGGCTGCTACAGACAAGCCCAAATAACTGCATATGTTAACAGTTCAGTAACTTAGTGATTTAACTCAACAAATAGAAAGAGAGCATGTTTTTCAATATTTATAACACAAAGTATATAAAGGTGGAAACAAAATTACGAAAAAGTATTACAGTGACCTAAAATCAATTGAGCAAAAAGCTGCAAATCTCAATTCCAATTCACTTAAAATTTTACTCTTAGTTTACAGAAAAGCAGCTCAGCGTTTTATTATCCAAAAATCCACATATACCTAAAAAAAAAAAACTATTATAACTTGATTGGATAAGTCACTTTCTGCAGATTTACCATCCTCAAAAGAACAATCTCTCCAAATAAAGTGAGCTCAAGGAGAAGAGACATTTCCAATGTCATATGATAGAAGCTCTACGTGTGTCACAGCACTTACCTCAGGAGGAGTGTCCAATACTCAAGGAAAATGACAGACTAGAAGGAAATGCAAAACTCAAGCATAGATTAAATGATGGCAAAGAAAGAGCCACCACGGTGCTTAATGAACAATGCTGCAACTATTCATTACGCCTCTTCTTCAGCTGATCATTAAGCTTTCAGCACTGTTTATGCAACAGAAAAGAAAATGTTGACTCAAGATTTCATACACTTACTATTCACACAATGAAGAAACCATGAAGAGTATAATCTGCAATTACAGTACCTGATGAAACCGGATCACTGTCAGTGAACCTGATTATTAGTTGTTGTAAGTGCTGTCAAATGCACTACAACTTCTGAATTTGGAATCTGCCTGCCATGATCACTCAAGATAAAAACTTGAAAGCTCATGAAATTACAAAATAAATAAATAAAATCAGTTAAATAACATCAATTCAAATGAAAGATTCCAAATAGTGGTTTTAAATCTCTAAGACCTAATGACAGAATAAATCATTCTTTTTATTTCATGATTTAGAGGATTTCAAAAAGTCAAATGAGTCTGTCATGACTTTTAACCATCTTTGCCATGCAATATTATAGAACGATGTGATTCAGTGTTTGTTGAATGCACAAAATAATGAGTATAATTCCTGTATGCCAACCTCATTTCTCTCAGTGGCTTGGCATATAGAAGCTACTCAGGAAAAATGCACTGAAAGAATGAACCTAGTAGACAGCTTACCTTTAATAATCTGCTGGGAATATACCTTGATCCTGCGTTAATGAGAACAATGCTTTGCAAACTTACAAACTGAGAATTGAGGGGTAACTGTAAGTATATGTTGAATAGAATACTTTGGAAGGGGGACCTTCAAGATGGCGGAGGAGTAAGATGTGGAGATCACCTTCCTCCCCACAAATACAGCTACATGTGGAACAACTACAGAACACCTACTGAAGGCTGGCAGAAGACCTGAGATTTCCCAAAAGGCAAGAAAATACCCTGGGTAGGGCAAAACAAAAAAGAAAAACAGAGACAAAAGAATAGGGACGGGACCTGCACCTCTGGGAGGGAGCTGTGAAGGAGGAAAGGTTTCCACACACTAGGAAGCCCCTTCACTGGTGAAGACTGGGGTGGGCTGGGGGAAGCTTCGGAGCCACAGAGGAGAGCGTAGCAACAGAGGTGTGGAGGGCAAAGCAGAGAGATTCCTGAACAGAGGATCAGTGCTGACCAGCACTCACCAGCCGGAGAGGCTTGTCTGCTCACCCACTGGGACGGGCGGGGGCTGGGAACTGAGGCTCGGGCTTCGGTCGGATCGCAGGGAGAGGACTGAGGTTGGCGGCGGGAACACAGCCTGAAGGGGGCTAGTGCACCAGAGCTAGCCAGGAGGGAGTCCAGAAAAAAGTCTGGACCTGCCTAAGAGGCAAGAGACCATTGTTTCGGGGTGCGCAAGGAGAGGGGATTCAGAGCACCACATAAACGAGCTTTAGAGATGGGCACGAGCTGTGGCTATCAGCTTGGACCCCAGAGACAGGCACGAAACACTAATGCTGCTTCTGCAGCCACCAAGAATCCTGTGTGCAAACACAGGTCACTATCCACACCACTGCCCTGCCTCCCAGGAGCCTGTGCAGCCTGCCACTGCCAGGGTCCCATGATCCAGGGACAACTTCCCCAGGAGAACACACGGCGCACCCCAGGCTGTTGCAACATCATGCCAGCCTCTGACGCCACAGACTCGCCCCGCATTCCAGTTATAACTCCCGTACCCCTCCCTCCCCCCAGCCTGAATGAGCAAAAGCCCCCTAATCAGCCGCTGCTTTAACCCTCTCCTGTCTGGGCAGGGAACAGATGCCTGAGGGCGACCTACACGCAGAGCTGGGGCCAAAACCAAAGCTGAACCCCGGGAGCTGTGTGAACAAAAAAGAGAAAGGGAAATCTCTCCCAGCAGCCTCAGGAGCAGCAGATTAAATCCCCACAATCAACCTGATGTACCCTGCATCTGTGGAATACCTGAATAGATAATGAATTGTCCCAAAATTGTGGCGGTGGACTTTGGGAGCAACTGTAGACTTGGGGTTTGCTATCTGTGACTAATCTGTTCCTGATTTTTATGTTTATCTTAGTTTAGTGTTTAGCACTTGTTATCATTGGTGGATCTGTTTACTGGTTTGGTTGCTCTCTTCTCTTTTTTTATTTTTTTACTTTAATAATTTTTTTGTAATTTCTTTTCTTTCTTTTTTTCTCCCTTTTCTTCTGAGCCGTGTGGCTGATAGGGTCTTGGTGCTCCGGTCTGGTGTCAGGCCTGAGCCTCTGAGGTGGGAGAACTGAGTTCAGGACATTGGTCCACCAGAGACCTCCAGGTTCCATGTAATATCAAACAACGAAAGCTCTCCCAGAGATCTCCACCTCAATGCTAAGACCCAGCTCCACACAACAGCCAGCAAACTCCAGTGCTGGATGCCCCATGCCAAACAACTAGCAAGACAGAAACACAACCCCACCCATCAGCAGAGAGGCTGCCTAAAATCTTACTAAGTTTTCAGACACCCCAAAACACACCACTGGACGCAACCCTGCCCACCAGAAAGACAAGATCCAGACCCACTCACCAGAACACAGGCACGAGTCCCCTCCACCAGGAAGCCTACACAAGCCACTCAACCAACCTCACCCATTAGGGGCAGACACCAGAAACAATGGGAACTACGAAGCACCAGCCTGTGAAAAGAAGACCCCAAACACAGTAAGTTTAAAAAAATGAGAAGATAGGGAAATACGTAGCAAATGAAGGAGCAAGGTAAAAACCCACCAGACCAAACAAATGAAGAGGTAATAGGCAGTCTACCTGAAAAAGAATTCAGAGCAATGATAGTAAAGATGATCCAAAATCTTGGAAACAGAATGGAGAAAATACAAGAAACGTTTAACAAGGACCTATAAGAACTAAAGAGCAAACAAACAATGATGAACAACAAAATAAGTGAAATTTAAAACTCTCTAGAAGGAATCAATAGCAGAATAACTGAGGCAGAAGAACGGATAAGTGACCTGGAAGATAAAATAGTGGAAATAACTACTGCGGAGCAGAATAAAGAAAAAAGAATGAAAAGAATTGAGGACAGTCTCAGAGACCTCTGGGACAACATAAAACGAACCAACATTTGAATTATAAGGGTCCCAGAAGAAAAAGAGAAAAAGAAAGGGACTGAGAAAATATTTGAAGAGATCATAGTTGAAAACTTCCCTAATATGGGAAAGGAAATAGTCAATCAAGTCTAGGAAGTGCAGAGAGTCCCATACAGGATAAATCCAAGGAGAAAGACGTCAAGACACACATTACTCAAACTATCAAACATTAAATACAAAGAAAAAACATTAAAAGCAGCAAGGGAAAAGCAACAAATAACACACAAGGGAATGCCCATAAGGTTAACAGCTGATCTTTCAGCAGAAACTCTGCAAGCCAGAAGGGAGTGGCATGACATATCTAAAGTGATGAAAGGGAAAAACCTACACTCAAGATTACTCTACCCAGAAAGGAACTCATTCAGATTTGATGGAGAAATTAAAACCTTTACAGACAAGCAAAAGCTAAGAGAATTCAGCACTACCAAATGAGCTTTACAAAAATGCTAAAGGAACTTCTCTAGGCAGGAAACACAAGAGAAGGAAAAGACCTACAATAACAAACCCAAAACAATTAAGAAAATGGTAATAGGAACATACATACCAATAATTACCTTAAATGTAAATGGATTAAATGCACCAACCAAAAGACATAAACTGGCTGAATGGATACAAAAACAAGACCTGTATACATGCTGTCTGCAAGAGACCCACTTCAGACCTACGGACACATACAGACTGAAAGTGAGGGGATGGAAAAAGATATTCCATGCAAATGGAAATCAAAAGAAAGCTGGAGTAGCAATTCTCATAACAGACAAAATAGACTTTAAAATAAAGACTATCACAAGAGACAAAAGACACTACATAATGATCAAGGGATCAATCCAAGAAGAAGATATAACAAATATAAAATACTTATGCACCCAACATAGGAGCACCTCAATACAAAAGGCAAATGCTAACAGCCAGAAAAGGGGAAATTGACAGTAAAACAATAACAGTCTGGGACTTTAACACCCCACTATCACCAATGGACAGATCATCCAAAATGAAAATAAATAAGGAAACACAACCTTTAAATGACACATTAAACAAGATGGACTTAATTGATATTTATAGGACATTCCATCCAAAAGCAACAGAATACACTTTCTTCTCAAGGGCTCATGGAACATTCTCCAGGATAGACCATATCTTGGGTCACAAATCAAGCCTTGATAAATTTAAGAACATTGAAATCATTGAAGTATCTTTTCCAACCACAACGCTATGAGACTAGACATCAATTACAGGGAAAAAAATCTGTAAAAAACACAAACACGTGGAGGTGAAACCTTACGCTACTAAATAACCAAGAGATCACTGAAGAAGTAAAAGAGGAAATCAAAAAAAACCTAGAAACAAATGATAATGAAAACACGATGACCCAAAACCTATGGGATGCAGAAAAAGCAGTTCTAAGAGGGAAGTTTATAGCAATACAATCCTACCTTAAGAAACAAGAAACATCTCAAATAAACAACCTAACCTTACACCTAAAGCAATTAGAGAAAGAAGAACATAAAAACCCCAGAGTTAGCAGAAGGAAAGAAATCATAAAGGTCAGATCAGAAATAAATGAAAAAGAAATGAAGGAAACAATAGCAAAGATCAATAAAACTAAAAGCTGGTTCTTTGAGAAGATAAACAAAATTGATAAACCATTAGCCAGACTCATCAAGAAAAAAAGGGAGAAGACTCAGATCAAGAGAATTAGAAATGAAAAAGGAGAAGTAACAACTGACACTGCAGAAATACAAAGGATCATGAGAGATTACTACAAGCAACCATATGCAAGGAAAATGGACAACCTGGAAGAAATGGACAAATTCATAGAAAAGCACAACCTTCCGAGACTGAACCAGGAAGAAGTAGAAAATATAAACAGACCAATCACAAGCACTAAAATTGAACCTGTGACTAAAAATCTTCCAACAAAGAAAAGCCCAGGACCAGATGCTTTAACAGGCGAATTCTATCAAGCATTTAGAAAAAAGCTAACACCTACCCTTCTAAAACTCTTCCAAAATATAGCAGAGGAAGGAACACTCCCAAATTCATTCTACGAGGCCACCATCACCCTGATACCAAAACCAGACAAAGATGTCACAAAAAAAGAAAACTACAGGCCAATATCAATGATGAACATAGATGCAAAAAATCCTTAACAAAATACTAAAAAACAGAATCCAACAGCACATTAAAAGGATCATACACCATGATCAATAGGGGTTCATCCTAGGAATGCAAGGATTCTTCAATATATGCCAATCAGTCAATGTGATACACCATATAAACAAACTGAAGGAGAAAAACTATATGATCATCTCAACAGATGCAGAAAAAGCTTTTGACAAAATTCAACACCCATTTACAATAAAAACTCTCCAGAAAGTAGGCAGAGAGGGAACCTACCTCAACATAATAAAGGCCATATATGACAAACCCACAGCCAACATCGTTCTCAATGGTGAAAAACTGAAACCATTTCCACTAAGATCAGGAGCAAGACAAAGTTGCCCACTCTCACCACTGTTATTCAGCATAGTTTTGGAAGTTGTAGTCACAGCAATCAGAGAAAAAAAAGAAATAAAAGGAATCCAAATCGGAAAAGAAGTAAAACTGTCACTGTTTGCAGATGACATGATAGTATACATAGAGAGTCCTAAAGATGCTACCAGAAAACTACTATAGCTAATCAATGAATTTGGTAAAGTAGCAGGATACAAAATTAATGCACAGAAATATCTTGCATTGCTATACAATAGTGATGAAAAATCTGATAGAGAAATTAAGGAGACACTCCCATTTCCCATTGCAACAAAAAGAATAAAATACCTAGGAATAAATCTACCTAAGGAGACAAAAGAGCTGTATGCAGAAAGCTGTAAGACACTGATGAAAGAAATTAAAGATGATACAAACAGATGGACAGATATACCATGTTCTTGGATTGGAAGAATCAACATTGTGAAAATGACTATACTACACAAAGCTATCTACAGATTCAATGCAATCCCTATCAAACTACCAATGGCATTTTTCACAGAACTAGAAGGAAAAATTTCACAATTTGTATGGAAACACAAAAGACCTCGAAAACCAAAGCAATCTTGAGAAAGAAAAACGGAGCTGGAGGAATCGGGCTCCCAGACTTCAGAATATACTACAAAGCTACAGTAATCAAGCCAGTATGGTACTGGCACAAAAAGAGAAATATAGATCAAGGGAACAGGATAGAAAGCCACAGAGAAACCCACGCACATACGGTCACAGTATCTTTGATAAAGGAGGCAAGAATATACGATGGGGAAAAGACAGCTTCTTCAATAAGTGCTGCTGGGAAAACTGGACAGCTACATGTAAAAGAATGAAATTAGAACACTGCCTAACACGATACACAAAAATAAACTCAAAATGGATTAAAGACCTAAATGTAAGGCCAGACACTATAGATCTCTTAGAGGAAAACACAGGCAGAACAGTCTATGACATAAATCCCAGTAACATCTTTTGGACCCACCTCCTAGAGAAATGGAAATAAAAATAAACAAATGGGACCTAATGAAACTTAAAAGTTTTTGCACAGCAAAGGAAACCATAAACAAGATGAAAAGACAACCTCAGAATGGGAGAAAATATTTGCAAACAAAGCAACTGACAAAGGGTCAATCTCCAAAATATACAAGCAGCTCATGCAGCTCAGTATGAAAAAAAAACAAATCCAAACAAATCCAAAAATGGGCAGGAGACCTAAATAGACATTTCTCCAAAGAAGATATACAGATTGCCAACAAACACATGAAAGGATGCTCAACATCACTAATCACTAGAGAAATGCAAATCAAAACTACAATGGGGTATCACCTCACACTGGTCAGAGTGGCCATCAGCAAAAATATACAAACAATAAATGCTGGAGAGGGTGTGGAGAAAAGGGAACCCTCTTGCGCTGTTGGTGGGAATGTAAATTGATACAGCCACTATGGAGAACAGTATGGAGGTTCCTTAAAAAACTAAAACTAGAACTACCATACAACCCAGCAATCCCACTACTGGGCATATACCCTGAGAAAACCATAATTCAAAAACAGTCATGTACCACAATGTTCACTGCAGCACTATTTCCAATAGCCAGGACATGGCAACCTAAGTGTCAGCACATATATTCAATAGAATATTACTCAGCCAAAAAAAGAAACAAAATTGAGTTATTTGTACTGAGGTGGATGGACCGAGAGTCTGTCATACAGAGTGAAGTAAGTCAGAAAGAGAACAACAAATACCGTATGCTAACACATATATATGGAATCTAAAAAAAAAATGGTTTTGATGAACCTAGGGGCAGGACAGGAATAAAGATGAAGATGTAGAGAATGGACTTGAGGACATGGGGAGGGGGAAGGGTAAGCTGGGACTAAGTGAGAGAGTAACACTGACATATATACACTACCAAATGTGAAATAGATAACTAGTGGGAAGCAGCTCTATAGCACAGTCCTATAGCAGCTATAGCAGCTCTATCAGCTCAGTGCTTTGTGACCACCTAGAGGGGTGGGATAGGGAGGGTTGGGGGGAGGTGCAAGTGGGAACGGATATGGGGATATATGTATACATATAGCTGATTCACTTTGTTATACAGCAGAAACTAACACAACATGGTAAAGCAATTATACTCCAATAAAGATGTTAAAAAAAAAAAAAAAAAGGAATACTTTGGAAACAATTACCCATATGGCATTGTGGAAGGAGCTTGAATTATAAAAATAACTGAATCTTGCATCTACCACTTATTACCTCATTAATTAGTCAATGGAATATCTCCTTAAATTCAATTTTCTGATCTATAAAATTGGGGTGTATCTACCTTGAAGAGCTGCTGTGAGGATGGATTAAATGTGATTTTAAAAATCATGAATCTGAAAACTTCTAGTATGAAGACTGTCATGGTCATGTAACCAACTTATCCTTATGCTAGCTTCCATCCATCCTTCTGAGTGATTTAATTCTCTTTCATTATGTCCAGAGTCGCAACAAAAGACCCAAGAGACCATGACTCTCTAGATGGTTACTTAAAGCAATCAAACACCCCCTACTTTTAAAAACAACATTAAAAAATAAGTAGAACTACATCCATGTGATCTGTTTTGAGAAATGATTAACGCTTTTTTGCACTGGTTTTGCCTAAAGGCAACTGAAATACTTAAGATAGGAAGATAATAAAATCTTCAGAATACATTTCAAAGGAATGATACATGAGCCAGTATCACATTAGAGCTAATTCAGTACAACTTATTGTGCCAAATGACTTTAATTTTGAAAGTAAATTCAGAACTAATTTTTGAAAGAATTTGAAGGATCCTTTACCACCTGTGTCAAGTAGTAGTTTACATGAATTTTCCCAAACCGTTAGGACTTTGACTCTTTTAAAAAGAGATGTAAAGGCTTTCTTTTTATTTATTATCTTTCTTGAAGAATGAAATGCAAAAACTTTAGGTCCCTGAACTTCTAGAAGTGCAGGCCCTCTAGAAGGGACTGCCCATCCGTCCCTCTAGGTACGGAAGCTGCTATCTCCTGAAACTCCACCTCCTCTTCCAGTGTTAACGGGCAATTAAGTTCTATGGGAAAAAGAGGAGTAGGTGGAGTTTGTGTTATTGTGTTTCATTTTATTTAGGTTTTCAGGGTTTCAGGAATGAAAAGGATGTAGGGGTAGAAATGCAAGAAGGGTAGGTCATGGATGTATCCCAAGATGGGATGTGAAGAACCTGGAAGATGGAACACTAATTCTCAGAACTGTTTCCAAGAAAAGATCAGGACCACAAGCCAAGATGGGTGGACCAAGGGAGGACTGCCAGAAGCACCTGTTAGGAGTCCGGGGACTTCAAGAAGACCTACTGTTGTACAACAAAGAATTTGACTGGTCTTTGTCCTTGGTTCCTGGGAAGGAGAATCTTCATCTTTGGAATTTCCCAAGTAAAATAAGTGTCCTTATTATGTAGCACCTCTTGGATCACACCTGAGTTTATACTAATGAGATGAGATGACTCAGGACGGGGCTAGTCAACAAAAAGCCAAACTTGTGATTAGAGGGTTGGGATGTTAAAACAGCCTGACCTCCAGGGAGAGAAGAGAGGAGGGGGGCTGGAGATCGTGTTCAATCATGAGGTCTACGTTCAATCAATCATGCCCACGTAATGAAACCCCAATTTAAAAAACTCTGGACACCAAAGCTTGTTGGTGCTTCCTGGTTGGTGAACGTACTGATGTGCCAGGAGAGGGCTGAGCCCTGATTCCCCAAAGAGAGGGGATGGAAGCTCTGTGTTTAGGACCCTCATAAACCTTGCTCTACATGTCTCTTCATCTGGCTGTTCCTGAGTTCTATCTTTTAAAATAAAACTGTAATCGTTAAGTATAGCATGTTCCTGAGTTCTGTGAGTCATTCTAGTGAATTATCAAGCCTGAACAGGTTCATGGGAACCCCCACCTGTGTAGCCACTTGGTCTGGAGTGAGAGTACACTTATTGAGGACCATGCCCTTTAACTTATAGGGTCTGTATTAACTCCAGATGGTTAGTGCCAGAACTGAATTGCAACATCTCAGAATACATTCCCTGGCCTGCACCCTGGCACTGACCCTCCACACAGCACTGATCAGCTCTATCTACAAGAGCACAGAAGGCGATGATGATGATCTGTAGCACACAATGAGCTCATTTCAGCTGGACCACCCCACGTGGAACCACTCTATAAAGCACCAGGACAACAATAAGTCCCAGAGTATTGGGGCTGGGATGGCAGGGTAGGAGTATGCAGACTCTGGTGTACAGTGGGGAAGTCTCTCATCTGTAAAGCTTCTTTTACAGATGTTTAGTATTTAGCTAAAATTTCTACAGTATTCCTGAAAGGGACCCAGTTAAACACATAGCTCTCAGTCCTGACCACAAATTAGAATCACCTGGTAGACTTTTACAAACTAGTAATACCTGGCCAGCTCAGTACAATCATAATCTTTGGGGAGTCATCTTAGGTGATTCTAGCATGCATGGGGGTGATTCTAGCATGCACGGGGTTGAGAACCATTGGATAGCGTACAATGAGAATGAAAATGCCTTTGGAGCCTGGAGCTCCACTGAGCTCCTGATCTTGGCTTTGCTCATGGGAACAGGATCACTATGGAAATATATTTTGGTCAATTTCTTCCTAAGCTTGGGAAAGAGAAGCATGGTAAAGGAGCAGGGGAATGGCTTCATTAACCCTCAGAAGGGAAAATGTGTCTCAATCACCCCACCTATTAAGAGGAGCTCGGGCTCTAGAACCCTGTGACACCATATAAAATGGCCTTTGAGCATTTGGAAATGGAATTTAATCCAAGCATTCTGTGGAAGCTACAAATCTGCTTCTCACCATTCTACATTGGATATACTGCAACTTTCATAGATGTTTCTCAAAAGATTAGGGTGTTTATTTCTAGCCACATGATCAAGGTCCATTTCAGAGGAATCCAGCTTTTGTTTAGATCAGTACTGCAGGGATTTTAGAAATGCTGAAGAGTTGAGCAGATGGGGAGCGAGGGTGTCTGTACACAAAACTAAATATTTATTAGGATGTTAGCCATGATTGGCTAAATTTTTCCACGAGTGTTACAATATAGTGCACTCTGCTTCATAGAAATGTCATATTTTTTAAAAAGTAATGGAAATCCTAAGGGTATGGGGAGCTTGTCTCATTTTCCTTTGTTTAAGTTTCAAATATAGTAACAGTTTATTCTAAATATTGAAAAAAATTTTTAAACTGTCGGTTACATAAAAAGTTCTCCCTCATTCCCCAAACCCATTCTCCAGATTTAATCATCACTAACCATTTAGTGAATATCTTCTCAGATCTTTTTTAAGAACCACACCTACAGAAAGAAGATTTTCAAATTGTTTACAGTGGGTAAAAGTGAGTTTATATGTATAAAAATACCATCATAGGTTAAAAATTGTCCTTTAATTTGTTTCTGTTGCTTAATAATGGATAATTGATATGATTCATTCCAATACCTACAGATACACTTATTTTAAATTTTTACATACAGTGGTCCACACTGTGACTGCACCTGATGCCTATTCAGTCACTCCCCTCTTGGTGGACATTTAGGATATTTATAAATTTTTGCTACTGCATGTAATGCTGCAATGAAAATCTATCTCTTCTGGGTAAATTCTTAAATATAAATTTGTGGACCAAGTGGTATGTGAATTTTAAATATTAATTCCTAATTGCCATCCAAATAAAAGGATACCAGTTTACATATGGCCTCACATCTCTGGACCACTCATGGAGAGGTGTGACACCTGTTTATCACTTCAGCACTTCTTTGCTTACTTTTCTTATCAAGCTTTGGTGGAATAGAAAAAGGGGGAGAGGTGAATTATACTGTTCCCGTAATTTGTTTTATACTTTTATAATCTGAGACACAGTGCCTGATAAACTATGAGTTTTTATGCTTTAAAACACAGTATTGGGACTTCCCTGGTGCAGCAGTGGTTGAGAATCCGCCTGCCAAGGCGGGGGACGCAGGTTCGATCCCTGGTCTGGGAAGATCCCACATGCCGCGGAGAGACTAAGCCCGTGTGCCACAACTACTGAGCCTGTGCACCTAGAGCCCGTGCTCCGCAACAAGAGAAGCCACTGCAACGAGAAGCCCGCGCATTGCAACAAAGAGTAGCCCCTGCTCGCCGCAACTAGAGAAAGCCCGCGTGCAGCAACAAAGACCCAACACAGCCAAAAATAGATTAATTAATTTTTAAAAAGATAATTGGAGAATATTAGAAACACTTTTAAAAAGACACAGTATTAAACTCTCTATTTTTATATAGCTATTTCGTTCAAATAGTTTAATATCTCTTGACTAAAATCAATGTTGAGTTTTTTAAGCCCTTCATGTTGTTGGTCTCAACTCTGGCTTTGCATTGGAAGCATCTGGAAACTTAGAGAACTACCTGGGAAGGGGGTGGGGTGAAGTGGCAAGGGAGGCTGACATTTAAATCACAATTCCTGCAGGCGAGGACTGGCACTGGGGATTTTGTGAAAAGCTCTCCAAGTGATGTTACCATACAGTCAGAGTTATGCTCTAAATCTAAAAGTGCTCTAAAATATAAAATCGATTAATTTAAATAAATAAATAAATACATACTAAACTAAATATGTATAGTCAGGTTGTGATTTCTTGTTATATTCCTAAACCTACATGATTTTATTTCACATTAATTAATAACAACTCAAATAGCTCATTTGTAGCATATTAAGCTGATCCCAAGATACTTAATATTCACTTCTAAGAGCTGGAATTAGTTGTCTTAGCAAGGGTGTATTCATTTTAGGAGAACACTTGACCCAACTTTAACTTCTAGTAGGTAGAGATTTAGACTATGACCATTCTCCTTTATGTGAAAAATGACAATTACAGGAGATAGGATATTAAGAATTCAGTTCATGAACACAAGCAAGAAAAAGGAAAGGACAAAGTGGCATTCGGCTTCTAGGCACTTTTTTTTTTTTTTTAACATCTTTATTGGAGTATAATTGTTTTACAATGGTGTGTTAGTTTCTGCTTTATAACAAAGTGAATCAGTTATACATATACATATGTTCCCATATCTCTTCCCTGTTGCATCTCTCTCCCTCCCACCCTCCCTATCCCACCCCTCTAGGTGGTCACAAAGCACGGAGCTGATCTCCCTGTGCTATGCGGCTGCTTCCCACTAGCTATCTATTTTACGTTTGGTAGTGTATATATGTCCATGCCACTCTCTCACTTTGTCACAGCTTGCCCTTCCCCCTCCCCATATCCTCAAGTCCATTCTCTAGTAGGTCTGTGTCTTTATTCCCGTCTTGCCACTAGGTTCTTCATGACTTTTTTTTTTTTCCTTAGATTCCATATATATGTGTTAGCATACTGTATTTGTTGTTCTCTTTCTGACTTACTTCACTCTGTATGACAGACTCTAACTCCATGCACTTCTTGATCGGCGCTGGAGTGTGTTTTGGGCCAAGCCCAGAGTAAATAAATGGTATATGGTCATGTGATAAAAAGAACTGCAAATGACCCCAAAATTTTCTAGTAACGTATTTTTATCTCTGGCTAAGAATAATAACAATGATTCAACCATCAACTATAATCTCTTTGGTTAGTTTTATTTTGAAGTCTTAACATTACAATATTGTTGCCAGAAGCAGTGCTATAAAATCCAAAGCACATTAGACGTTTTGTGCAGTTTATCTGATTGCGTCCCACAGTCCCTCTGCCAGGTATTTTTATATGTATACATTTACTGAGCGATTCAGAGCACTTAAAATCTTGCCCAAGGCGACATGACTAGTAAGTGGCACAGCCAGCCTATACCTGAAGATTAAAACTGAGACTCCTATAACTTCAGGGACTCCACTCTCCCTGATACTCAACCTTGCACATAAGACAGCTTTGTTTATAAACTGAATTTGATAATTGATTTGGGGATGCAGGGTTAGTAAACAGGACTGCCACAACAAAAGATTTAGAAGCAAACTCAGTAAATCCAAAACAAGGTGAGTAGTTTAAATTAGACAAATACTTGTCATGCAAAGTAAATCTCTTTTACTTGCTAAAATTAGCGGGATCTTTAAGTAAAAATCTATTTTACTTTATAAAAAGTTCTCAATTATATAGGTCAAGACTCCATAGCAATGAATAAAACTAACCTGATATTCTCTCCTCTAAAGTATCATTATGACCCCTTTCTTCTACAGACCTTTTAGAAGTGTGCATAAAATAGGGCATTTGCATCCCAATCTTACTGCTGTCTATGCAGTGGTTGATTTTTCCTATAGCTGAATGTGTTCCTTCAGCAGATAGCTCTCCTGGAGTCACTGTAATTTTGGCTTCTTCACCTTTCAGGAAGGAGCGATACAAAAGAATCATCACCTCTCCCTGATGTTTAATCAGGACTCAGCATGCTAAGGTCCTTTTATGAAAGCTCCGTGGCAGGAAATCAAAGCCCCTTTCTTCAAAAACAATAAAACATGAAACAGAGGGATCCATCTGTCAATCAAGATAGATTTCTCTTTCAGAAAAAAAAAAAAAAAAAAAAAAAGACCCTCAAAGAATAAAAAGCTTTCACACTAATTAATACCCATTAAAGCTCCCACCAGTTTAAAGTCTCGAGCAAAGTCAAGAATTATCCAGCTAATTCAATTCCAGAAGGTGTTTTTGCATCACTCATCTGGATTGACAAGAGAAAGTACTTCCTTAAAAAGGACTAGGATAATTAATTCCAATTTGCACTTCATATTTGCAAGCACAACCTCAGTACGTCAGCCTTTACAAATTTCTTAGGAGTATGACATTATAATCAATTATTCAGAATCAGGTCTAATTCCATATACATCTACTGCTTACCCACCTAACGCCACACACTGTGTTAGGTTCTGGCAACACAGAAATGCTTTATTTATTCTCTTGCCTTTGAACGAGGTAGAGTCAATTGGAATTCTGCTTCTGAACAGCTTTCCCACATCCCATATTTTTCACACATACTAAAGACAGTCAGATTAGACCAAAGTTACCTTATATCTTGTGCCTGAATTCCCTCTACATCATGCCTCTCAAGTGGTTAGCCAGCCCATACTGCATACCTCTCAAGATAGTCAGTTGTATCTTTGGATGGCTCTAATCATTTTGTTAGTTGCCGATATAATTGGTGATAACTACCTCCAATTTATTTCGGAAGCTCTTTGGGGCCTGCAGGACAGTGGGGAAGAAATCTTACAGTGGTCAAATGATGAATTTATCTACTTTGGTAGCTATGAATCAAATGCACAGAGTATGCAATTAGAAGAAAGCTTAGCAATCTAAAAATCAATTGAGTATTTTTTTCCCTCTTTGGGCCCTTATTTTCTCAGTCACCTGCAAATATATAGTATGCAAATGTCACATATAGCCCTCCCCCCTCACCCCAATATTCATACAAGAACTATAGAAGAGAAAGTATTAAATAGATAATCCATTCAATTAAAAAACATATTGTTAGGAATTCTGGCCATCTTCCTCCAGCAGACCCTCTGTCATCTAAATGATAACAGCAAACCAAGAGGCAAATGAACAAACTATAAAAAAAGGCCCGAAGCCTTGACTAAAAGATTACTTTTGAACTATAGCCAGAAGCCTAAAAAGACTCTATGATGGAAAAACTGCACTCCCTATCTGCACATATTGATGGCCAACTTAACCAAACCACTTGGACTGAGCCATTACTGGGTTTCCTTCCACCGAAATATGCTCACTGACGTAGCTCATGCTTACAAGAAATCTGAACAACCCTACAAGGGAACTTGTAAAATAGCCTTGATCTTCAGGGGAAGACCACAGTCAGCTCACTGAAGGGCAAAGGGAGGAAAAGCACAGTCTGCTAAATGATCTCTGTCTGAACAGCTTTGGAGGTCAGACAACTGTCTTTCTGAACTCTTTTATAGTCATTTTGATGAAATTACACTAAAGCAAATAATGAGAAAGTGATTTAGATATGATGAGAATGTGTTTTAGAGACATATTTTTATTACCTTAACACAGACATCATTTCTTGTAAATTATGAGTTGGAAAAGATACACATTTCTGTGTTAACCACCAAAGAGCACTAGCTTATCTTATTCAAACAACCCATGGACATGTTCTTTGCTTTCTATACTCACCCCCACTCATAAATTGTGACAACATGTCCCAAAGTTATCTCCCACTACTTCCCTCCACTAATAGCCCCACTGAGCTCCTGATTCCCTGAATCTATCATGCCCACCCCACTCACTCAGCATTCACCCTGCAAGCATTTAATGAGCACCTACTTCTGCTCAGTGCTGGGGACATACAATGAGACTGCTGGCCCAAGGCACACACCCGGCCTGTCCCATAGCGTCCCCATCCCATGAATACTCTCCCCATGCCTGGGCGCCAGGGCCTCTGTCAGCAGAGTGGGTGAAGGAAAGAAGAAGGTGGGTTTCTAAATATGCAAACTTAATGCAGTATAATAAAGGCAACACCACAGTCTGAGCAAAATCTTATGTGTCACAGAGAAGGGACAGGAGAGAGAGAGAAGAGAGAGCTTGTGGAAGTCTTCAAAGAAGTAACATTCCATAGGAGTCTTGGAAAATAAGTACGGTGTTTTCAGGCTGACAACACCCCAGGCAGAGGAGACAGAATGTTCCAAGTGTCTCTTGGGAATGTGGGAAAACAGGAGAGGGAATAAGGCTGGAGCTGGAGCTTGAGAGGCAGGCTGGGGTCAGTACCGAAGGCCTCGTTGCCTGCCCAAATTCTGAATTTGATCAAGGAAGATCAGGGGCTGCTCACAGACTGGTGATTTGGTCAGAAGTGTAATCTAGAGAGATGATTTTAAAGAGTCAGACTTCTAATCTAATTAAAAGAGAAAAAATAGAAATGGACTATGTTAGACATGAGAAACTTGATAAAACCACACATTTAAGAATTTTAAAATATCATGCTAGTTCCTAATAAAGTGTAAATTACCAAAGCAGCTAAAGACATTAGAAAACCTAAATAAGCTAGTAACCACTGAAAACATTTTTCAGGTTATTTAATTTTAGATACTTTTTATTACAAAATATATCAAATATGTCTAAAAGTGAAAAAACGTATAGTAACAACAACTATATGCTCAAAGTTTCATATTACTCCTACAGATTTTCCCCTCACACTGTCCCTGGGATTATTTTTAAGGACAAACAAGACATTCTATAATTTTGTCAGAAAGTAACTGGGACATTTAAAAATATTTTCTAAGGACTACCATTCCAAAACTAGCTCCTGGGCGAATTCTTTCAAAACTCTTACCTTCTAGAGCACTGAAAAGAATTAAAATTAGACAAGAATCCAGCATAAACTAATGCCAAAGCCTGAACCCCCCCCAAAAGACAGAAAAATAAAACAGAAAACTAGAGATGAATTCTTTCATATGAATATAAACTGAAATCCTAAATATTATTAAATCAATAAGAATCTTGTAATACAAAATATTATAATAAAATGTGTTCAAAAATGCAAGCGTCAATATAACATACTCTAAATTTAATCCTTAAAATAACTAAGTCAAAAAATGGAGGGAAAAAAATCCCAACAGATGACCAAAAAAGCCTTAGAAATACTTTAACATTTATTTCTAATTTAAAATGCCTAGTTATATAGCAATAGTAAGCATTTTCCTTAACATCACACTGGAGAATTTAACATTTGTGAGAATCCATTTAGATCCAGAACTGAGACAAGGATAAAATACAAACACTCAGAAAATATCACATAAGGGTTTATATGAATAAAAGAACAACATTTTCACTAAAGGACAGAAAAGAAGACTTGAATATACAGAAATATAAATGTTACTATATGATTAGAAATAATATTGCAAAGGACCTATTTCTAGTGGAACTGTGAGTTCCACTAGAAATTATATTGGATATTTTAACAAATAAGTCTAAGTTTCATATGGAAAAGGTGACAATAGCCAGATAATTTTTTTAAATGGTGTGCACTATTAGATATTGAAAATTCATCTTAATGTTACAGTGTATGCTACAAGGAATAAACAGAACAATAAAATAGACTAGATATCTTATAAACAGTGCAAATTGTATAATGGATCCTTTATTCTCATCCAAAATAATTTAAGAAAGATTAAAACTTAAATATGAAAAATGCAATCATAAACCTACTAGGCAAAAATACAGATATATATTTGAATAATTAGGAAGTAGGGAAGATCTTTGTTAGGAAGTCATAAACCACAAGGGAAAGAAAAACTATGAAATTTGACGTGGGAAAAAAAATTGGCATATGTGGCAGAGATGGAGTTACTATTCTTAACATATATTAAGAATACACACATATATATATATATATACAATCTCAAATCAGATATATATTAAGAATATATATCTCTCAAATCAGGTAACAAAGTAAAAAATACTTTCAAAACAATATGGGCAAATATTATGAGTAAACAAATCACAGTTAAGAAAATATAAATCAATAATTGAAGAGACAAATAAGAAAAAAATTAAAGCTCATTAGTAATTAAGTTAGTGGAAATTAGCATGGTACTATAATGAAATTCCATTTTCCTCCCATCAAAGTAGCACAGTATTTATTTATGTATTTATTTTTATTACAAGTCTCAGTGTCGGCTAAGGGTCCAAGAAGGAGTGCTCTCAAATATTCCCATGTGACATAAATTGATATAAATGTTCTCAAGACAACTTGGCAATACATACCAAAAGTATTAAAAATATGCATGTAACTTGACCAGGAAATATATATTTCTAAAATTATCCTTGAAAAAAAAGATGTTACTGAAGTGCATGTATAAGAAGAAAAGACGTTCACAAAATAGTAAGCAGGTAAAACAGATTAGAAGTAAGTGAGCTCATGTTTTGTCAAATATGATAAATGTCTACTTACTGATGTAGTTATATTACTCATAATACTATAAACTTGGAAATAGGAGTAAAAATAATCACTGTAATTAGCCTTTTGTGGTTGAATTAATTACAGATTCTTTGACTTTCATTTTGATTAAACCTATTTCAAAGTTTTCTGGATTGTATGTGCATGTGTTATTTGGGGAGAATAGTTTGAAAACTAAAAGTTCACAACAAATTAATGCCATAAAATATTTATTTAAAAAGATGGCAAATGATATTTATTAAGACTGGATGGTCCTATGATCAATTCAGGAATAAATGCCAGGGATTCTTCAGAAATTAAATCAGCTGGAGTGAGTGTCTCTTTCCATTTTCTTTTTGTTGCAGGGTGCTAGGATGGAAGACAGGTGACTTTTAAGATTTCCACTTTGGCCAAGCAGGTGGCAGTTGATGCAGGTGATAAGTAAGATCCCGTCTCTGTGCACAATTTTTCAGAAGCCAAGTCAAAGCTTCCATTCTCATAGTGGAGTCCTTTATACCCTCAGGCCATAAGACCTTTGTCCTCTGGATGCCAGCATAATTCATTCCACCATCATCCAGCACTTGATAGTCATTCTGCCTTGAGGCATGTCTCACAATGTTATTTTTATTGTCACTTAATTTTTCATACATTAATGTCTTTGGTGTGGCCAGCAGTAGTGGTAAAGGAAGAGCAAATCGACAAAGAAACCTTCAAAGAACCCCTTGTCAGGAGAGGAACACAGCTCACTGCGTGTTCCCCTGGATGGCTACATCCACCCCTGGTAGCTGCGGTCTTCTCCCAACTCCGCTCCTCAGGCCGAGCACTGTGATGGCACCTCTGGATGTTCCTGCAAGTCTCATTTTTTGCCTAGCTGCTAAGTCTTTTAGTTCCCTTGGTTCTGGTATCCTAAATTCTTCCCAATATTCAACGTCAGCTTCCCTCAAATTTTGGGAGGTGTTGGTCACTTGCAAAGTCCATGTTGGCAATGAAACTAATACTTCAAAAGAATTCTACCCCATCTCTAATAAACACACACATACACAATCTTATTTTCCCCAACTATACTGTAAGGTATTTGAAGCAATGGGTCATAGTTGATGATGATGATGAAGATGAAGATGAAGAAGAAGATAAAGAAAATAACACCCCAGCCAACATTATTTATGAATTCCTAATATATGCTATTACCTCACATGTTAATGCGAATCCTGATGTACCTTCACATTAAGTATTACCATTATGCATTCACAGACTAGGCAAACTCAGAGGTTTAAGAGACAGATCCAGGGTCAATGCCTGCTTCTGAGCTAAATGTCCCTCTGACTTGCAAAGCTCCCACACATTCTTACATCCTCTGCTGACTCAACACTTTATTCACCCCGGTGACCGTGATCCACTCCATAGTTTAGCAAGTGCCATTAGCCCTTTCATATGAAGTTCTATGTCAAGCCCTTTCCATAAAACTCCCAGCTGACCCTAGCAGGGATTCAGTAGGTAGCAACTGAATGAAGAATGAATTATTTCTTACATTTACTGCCCAAAAATCTATGAGAAAAGGAGGCCTATGTAGTATAACCAAAGCAGCATTTTTTAGTTATGATGTCATAATAATTAATGGGATGAAATAAATAGAAAAGCAACGGGTTGTTAAGTACCAGATGCATTCCAAAATTTGCTTGACAGGAAAATGCAATGATTTCATTCACTGTTCTTGGTCAGTTAGATGCTTGTGTGAAAAATACAGAGGCATGAACAAAGTCAAGGAAACCGTTTGCAAAAGGTAAAATACTAGGAAAAAATTAACAGGATTTCATTAGTAAAATAAAAGAATACAACTCTCTATTAGCATGACCTTGTTTCCCTTAAGCACCTTCTTTTGACTGAACTTATAATAACTTTCCAATATCAATGAAAAGAGATATGTTACAGTTGCAAGTAACACATTCATTAAAATGGTTTATCTTTATGCTTCATTACTAACTGTAACAACAGAGTAAATGAAACATCATTTACAAACGGAAAAGTCCAGAAGACAGGTTAACAGGAAAAAAAAAAAAAGGTCTTGCATTTTTTTTGTACATAGTCAAAAGTAGATGATTAAGTACCTGATCTGAGAAACCCAAAATGCCATCATAAATTTACATTTGTGTTTTGCTCTGTCCATGTACTACAGAAAAAACCCGAAAGAGCATATCATAATTGAATTCACGTCTGAGTCAGAGGACTGCCATGCTTTAAATCAATTCACCGGGAAAGTCTAGCCCTTGACCTACAGAAACATTCCAAATATTTTGGAATTCGAAATGTTTTGACATGTATGGGCCAGTTTAAATCCTTTCTGGAATAAGATGGTGGAATATATACATAGATAAATAGCAAATGAATGAATGAATGAATCCACTTTGGAGGGGAAGCAACACTTTTACATGGCTGCTTCCTAAGCATTCCAAATGGTGTCCAAAGTACTTTTTAGTATGATAGAGTGATTTCTTTTCCACTCAGGCCACAGCTCCATTCTGTTTCCTAAGTATGGCATATGCATTTGGATGACAAAAATAATGGACATCCCAATAAAATTCTTCAAGATCAATGCAAGGTCTTCCACAGTGCTAAAGCTCATCAGTGTACGATTTTTCTCTAAAACATGTGGAAAGGGTAAACAGGACCCATGTCCCCTGAAAACTACCAGCTATGGAAACAGATTTTCCTGCTGAAAGCTCACAATGATTTCCGCAGTGTCCAAAGCTCAGTGTTCTCCCTGCCAAAGTACAGCTTGGAGGGGGGCCAGGGGAAAAGATGTTCTCCGTGAAATCAAAGACAAACTGCCTGTATGTGGTAGATAATAAACCAGTGTGTGTATAATATACATCTTTAATATTTCAAGAGTATTTGAGTTCTAAATAACAGGCCCCTTTACAATAGCTATATTGTAAATTATCATCATAATCAGAGGGTTTTACCCAAAATCTACTCTGAAGGTAATTTATAAAACAGTTCTCTTATGTTGAAGGGGGCAAGAGTGTTTTCATTCATTCATTTATTAATTAACTCATTCACTCCTCTCTCTGTCCATCTAGCCATTTAGCTCATCCATTTGACACATATATTTTGAGCAGCTACTTTGTATAAGGCACATGTAGCAGCTAGAGAGGAAAGGCAGATAAAACATGTTCATCTATAACAACAATCAAAGGAGAAGGTTATCATGCATCATGAGATGTGTAAATTGTTTGGGGAGATCAGAGGAAAGAGAGATGAATTCCAAATGAGGGGCTTGAAGCAGGACTCTTTATAGAAAGTGGCATCTGAATTGGTTCTTGAATAAGTTAAATGATTTAAGTGCACTTAATAATTTAATTTCAATCTAACCTAGCTAAAATCAGACAATGTGTAATCAAGCTTCTCCATTAATACAGATATGTGTTTATAATTTGTGACTAGTTATTTATATTTTGAGCTGTAGTATTGTCTAATTTGGGGAAGTAGACTAGAAATATAACTTTGAGGGCTGGAAAGAACTGGGCCAAAGTCTTTGTTCCTCCATTTAATATCCATGTGATCTCTGGCCCATTTCCTAACATCACTATATTTCAATTTCCTCACCCATTAAATGGAGATGATAATAGTGCCTCCTTTGTGACATTTCTCATGAAAATTAAGTTTTAAAAGGTAGATAAATCCCTTAGAATGTTGACTAACATAAGTAAGCACTTGGTAAAAAAGGCAGTACTGGGCTTCCCTGGTGGTGCAGTGGTTGGGAGTCTGCCTGCTAGTGCAGGGGACACGGGTTCGAGCCCTGGTCTGGGATGATCCCACGTGCCGCGGAGCAACTGGGCCCGTGAGCCACAACTACTGAGCCTGTGCGTCTGGAGCCTGTGCTCTGCAACAGGAGAGGCCGCGATGGTGGGAGGCCCGTGCACCGCGATGAGGAGTGGCCCCCGCTTGCCGCAACTGGGGAGAGCCCTCGCACAGAGGCAAAGACCCAACACAACCAAAAAAATAAATAAATTAATTTAAAAAAAAAAAAGGCAGTACTATTATTTTGCCTTGCTAGTAGGCCTTCCTCACGTAACTCAGGAGATGCCCAAGAAAGGTGAACCTCAAAAACAAATTGATGTCTGTAACTGGCAACGTCTGCCCTTACACTAGAGTTTGTGCTGATAGCCATCCTCATGAATAAATTTTTCCTCTGTCCGGCATCTAATAGTATACTACATCTCTTCAATGGCAGTCCCATGAGCTCATCCTTCTACCTTGATTTCACCTACTTTTGGAAAATGACTGTCTCACACTTTGTGACGCTACCCAGAAACCCGCCAAAGCCGGTGCCTTATATTCCATACAGCCTATAATTTTAACTCAGATGATCCCAAGCTACCCTCTAAATTTTTAAAAACTCATATCCAACAGATTCAATATGACGCAATTAACAGATACTCAGAAACTTCATTTTATTTATATTACTTATTATGTGCTATCTTTTTTAGAATTTGAGTCATTGATTGAAATTCAAGTTTTGCGGTCACTGAACCAAAACATAGTAAACAGCATAAATATTAGATGCCCAATAATTACTTGAGGGGAAAAGGCTGTTACATGGAAATGGCATTTTCTACTATGGGCTAGGCTGGTAAGGAATAAACCAGACCTGCATTGTCCCATGTGGTAGCTACCTGTGCTTAGTGAGCACTTGAAATGTGACTAATCGTGCGTCGGACTGAGATGCCCTAACAGGTATACATTACACACCAGATTTTGAATACTTAGTACACAAAAAAGTGTGTAAAATATTCAATTCATAATTTTTGTACTGATCACATGTTGACATAATATTTTAGATATACTGAGTTAAATGAGATATATTATTAAAATTGTTTTCATCTGTTTCTTTTTACTTTTCTACTATGCCTACTAGAAAGTTTTAAATTACATATGTGGCTCACATTACATTTCTATTGGCCAGCACAGGACTAGAGGGAGTCTCTCATCTTGATAGAAAAACAAGGGCCTGTCCTGAGAGCAGAGGAATAAGCATTTCCTGAAACCCCAAAGCTCCTCTGATGTCCCAGATGACCAGAGGCCAGAGCAATTATCACACTTCTTTCCAGTCTCCTTGGCAGGTGGGAGGATCTCAGGAATCTCACAGAGGTGCTAGATAAATTCCAGTATTACCAGTATGGGGAGAGAGGGTGTCCCAGCAGGTAGTTAACTCAGTAGTCCCTCCTGACTCATTTACTGGTGTGATGAACCAACACTCCATATTTAACAGTGTCAAGTAGCTCCTTATTACTCATTGATTCAAAAAATACCCATAGCTGAGCACCAAAGATATTTTCAAACATTATTTGACATTATACGGTTTGGTGAAAGATGAAATTAGGAAGTACCTAGAAGCTACTTGCACTAACGATTTTAAGAAAACTTGAAGAAGTAAATTCCTAGCTGTTCAACACCCATTTCATTTCCTTTTTGGTTACCTAAGAAGACCCAGCACTTTTCTGTAATTTTGTCATGGTGAAGAACCCAGGCTCTCCAAGCCAGCTGACTAACCATGAGCAGAGGAAACACTTCTATATTCAACACTGAGCATCAAGCACAGCCTAACCTAAAAATGGGCACTTGCTGGTCTGAGGATAGAAGAGCAAAGATCCCCAGGTCTGATTAATGCTTAAAATACAAAAAATATCTCTTTACGGAGAAGCATTGCAGCTCACATCCCACTGTTGCCACAAAAATTTAAATTTTAATACCTAATTTCCAAAGAGAATAGTCCATTAATGAAGAGCAAACTGTTTTAATAAATCATAAATTATCCTAGTGTAAAATATTTGCCCAAGTGATCTTAGAGAAAAATTAAGCCTGAGCCTTCATACGATACTACAGTAGTGAATCAAAACAAAAACTAGCAGCCGGTGTTTGCATCGATGGCTTAAAAGTACTTTCGTATCACATTTGAATCATCAGATAATCTATAAGTTACATAAGGGAGGCACTGCTTCCCCAATGTTGCAAATGATGAAACCCAAGAATTTATGCCTAGTAAATGACCAAAGTAAGAATCAAAATTCATGCCTCTTGAGAGCAAATTGCATATTTAAAAAATGACCCATCAGGTACCCTACTGAAATCTACATCAGTGTTAAAAATCTCAGTATTTGAAAGACCCAGCGGATTTTATTTTTAAAAATCTTAAAAAAATATGTGGATATGGCCCTTGGAGTTGGAAATGCTAGGACTATGAATGTGAAGTTGCATGAAGAGTTGGGTGAAAACAATTAAAGGATATTATTTCTGAACTGCTTTCCATTTTATTTTTCTCATCACAAGGATAATACGTGTTCATTACAGAAACACAAACAAGAATATTTAAATACTTATAATTTTACAAACTAGACAAAATCACCATTAATATGTCAACACTGACGCCACATGCAGAGGTGATCCTCGATATATTTAGTAGCCGATGTGGCACTTCAGAAGAAGGGGGCAGTCAATAGGATGCCACCTTAGACAGTCTGCAAAGCTGTACCAGTAGGAACATGTGCCACAGCTGCGCTGGATGTATGTAATGTTTTTTTATGGAATCATATAATCTTACAGATTTTCAACCTCCTTTTTAAAAGTCATGGTATATTTTAAACATGTTATAAAGCCTGTTTCAATTTTTCTATATACATAGAGTCTTCATCGGAATAAAAGCGTGATCTCCCTTCTGGAAAAGGAAAGGTTGAGGTTCATGGTGGCATGATTGCTTATCATTCATTCCACAGGGATTCACTGACCATCTTCCACTTCAAAAGTGCTGAGTAGGGCTTCCCTGGTAGCGCAGTGGTTGAGAGTCTGCCTGCCAGTGCAGGGGACACCGGTTCGAGCTCTGGTCTGGGAAGATCCCACATGCCGCGGAGCAACTAGGCCCGTGAGCCACGGCTGCTGAGCCTGCGCGTCTGGAGCCTGTGCTCCGCAACGGGAGAGGCCGCGATAGTGAGAGGCCCGCGCACCGCGATGAGGGGTGGCCCCGCTTGCCGCAACTAGAGAGGGCCCTAGCACGGAAACGAAGACCCAACATAGCAATCAATCAATCAATAAATCTTTAAAAAAAAAAAAAATTGCTATACAGAACATCTTTAAAAAAAAAAAAAAAAGTGCTGAGTAAGGTGCTAGGTGAGAAAGGGTAGGAAAGGCCAAGATTCTGCCCTTAATATCATAAAAGCCAGTAATAGCACTTGGGTCTGCATGAGGACACCGGCCAGTGGAGCACCTCGCCTCTTTATTCCAAAGATGGTAAAGAAGACAATTGCCGGTTTCAATGCTTTGTTATTTGAAGCTCCATTATAGCTTCTGCGAAATAATCTTTCCTGAGCAAGCCCCTGGTTACTCTGTCAATGTACCTTGAATAAATTCAGCCATAAAACTGATTAAAGGTGGTGCCAGGCTCTTCACTGCTTTGTATGTATTATCTGACTTTTCCTCCCAATGACCCCATCAGGTAGTGCCTATAACCAACTACCTCCATTTTAAAGATCTGGAAGTTAAGACTTGGAGACATTAATTAGCTTGACTGAGTTTACACAACAGATTTATCTGACTCCAATGGCCAGGCTCTTAACACCACACTCCACTGCCTTTAGAATATTGACCATGGAAAGACAGTCACAATATATCACGTGAAATAAGCCTGGCCTAGAAGGTGCCGGGGTGATCTGATCCCTGCCAAACTTTTATCTTGTCATCCCAGTTTCCTCTGTGCTTCAGCCCATGGTTCTTTCAGATGCAAGAGTAAGATCAGCTCTTTCCCCACAGGAAGACCTTCTCAGCTGTTATTACCTCTCTCTGCAATGTTTTTCTCTGCATTCTTAGCACAAACAGATCTCAACCTTAATTATCTCACCATGAATGTCACTCATGGAAAAGGATTTCCCTAGTCATTCATTCTAACATAATCTTTCTGATAGCACTCTGCTTCCCCTCCCCAGCCTTTTTATAACATGAATGAAGCAGGTTTTAGAGCAGTCAGTACAAAATAATACTCTCTATATAAAAACACTAGTATGCACCCAAATACACTCATGTATACAATACACCCCATGCTGGAATAAAATACAAAAATCAAAAGAAAAATATAAGAAAAATGAGGGGGGCTTCCCTGGTGGCACATTGGTTAAGAATCCGCCTGCCAATGCAGGGGACACGGGTTCGAGCCCTGGTCCGGGAAGATCCCACATGCCACGGAGCAACTAAGCCCGTGCGCCACAACTACGGAGCCTGCGCTCTAGAGCCCGTGAGCCACAACTACTGAACCTGCATGCTGCAACTACTGAAGCCCACACACCTAGAGCCCGTGCTCTGCAACAAGAGAAGCCACCGCAGTGAGAAGCCAGCACACTGCAATGAAGAGTAGCCCCCGCTCACTGCAACTAGAGAAAGCCCGTGTGCAGCAACAAAGACCCAACACAGCCATAAATAAAAATAAATTAAAAAAGAAAAAAGAAAAATGAGGAAAAAGAAAGAAAAGTATCTGGAAAATATTATCTCAAGATTTTAACAACATTTTTTTTTTCTGGTGAATAAGATTTTTGAGATTTTCTACATTTTTATACTTGCCTGCACTTTCTAATCTTTGGTAATTAATACTGATTGCTCTCTTAGTACGCTTCAAACGCGTAATGACAACTCTAACATAAGCAATAAGAATCCCCCCTTTTTTTTGGTAAGAAAACAGAGCAGATGCTGTCATAGCTCAAGCTTCTCTATTAGGTGCCCAAAGTCACGGCAAGTAACTCAGGGCTTAACTGTGCTCCCTTTGTCCTTTACAGAATCTTCTCTGGGGGACAGGGGAGGGCTGGAAGTGGAAGGAATGGTTTTCACAATAATAGCAGTGACAGCAGTAGTTGAGGAAGAAATGTCCTACCACATGTTCTCATTTAAAAAAAAAAAGAAAGTTTGTGTTAAAACTTGAAGACACACGCAAAACAACAGCCCAATCAAGAGCAGCAAATGAGACTGTGCCACGCCCAACCTCCCCAAGCCCCAACCCACAAAACAGCGACTCTGCAGAGAGGGCCTTTCCACTACAGTTGTAAAAATCTCTCTCAGGCAACAGCTGAGAAAAGATGAAAGCAGCGTCCTGGGAGAGAGTGATTCCTGAGGATGGAGGGAGGGGCAGGAAGAGCTCTTGGTGAACCCCCAAGAGTCACACAGCAGCAGGCTTTTCATCTGCGTTAGTGCTTTACCTGAAAATCCCATTTTTAAAATCCGTTATTAGCTCAAAAATACATGAATTCTCCAGTTAAATAATTGGGACAATTTGCAATTATTTGGTCAAATGCCCAAATACCTCTGCAGCTTTGCTGACACAGACGTGGGAGTAAGGCTCGCAAAGGACACATCTGGCATGAATCAAACTGATGGGAAAGAAATGGCTAGCCTAACATTGGCAACCAAATAAAAAGGACTTTTTAAATATCTGCTGGCACAGATTTTCGTTTATTCTAAGGATGAATTCCACTGAGTAACTTGGCTTTACTTGAACGAGAATAGAGCAAAAACGTAATTTCTTTTAAGCAGGAGTTTATCAAAACAATTGTACTCTCCAGCTCTCGTTTCCCAGAGCATGTGTGGCATTCACGCCAACACAGTTGCATAGGCAAGTGCCACCATGGCAGGATGAGAAATGCACCCCAGATAAACAGGTGACACTGGAGATTTGTATTTTGGTCTAAGAACTTGTGTTATCACTACGTTTAAAAAATATGCAAGGTGGAATATTTTGTGGTTTTCCGTGGATTACGTTTAACATATGTTGTTATAGATGAGAGTTAATCCAATTTTCTGAAGTGCTTTTTCTTTGAACACTCAGGAATCCAGCCTGCAAGGGCTTGGTTTCATGTTATCACTGTTGAAGGGATTTGGATTTTTGCGTCCTTTTCCAAACACCTTCTGGCCTTCGGTAGTTTTTTCTTTGCCCTTTGCTGCAAGCTAGAGCTGGGGAACAGAAAAAGGGTATTTCACTTGGTGTCTGGTAGGTGAACAGCAAGAGGAGTAGATTAGAGAATGGCAAAGGATGTTGATTCCCAGGTTATCACCTGCCACAAACATCAAATGTCCTCCTGCAGGATCTGAGAGTGAGTTTTGACACTAAAAATGCTAACTGAGAAAACTGCCTGGCCAGAAAAATTATTCATTAACCCAAAGAGCCATTTAGATATTTTTGAAAAATTCCAAAAACAGGGCTCTTTAGTGTACATCCTAAACAACACTCTTATAAGATAAATTTTAGATCAAGGGGAAGAATAGTTACAATTTTACAGCCACTGAACAATTCAAGGATGGAACATGTAAAACTTTTTGTAAAAAATAAGAGAAAGACACAAAAACACTAACTCAAAAAAGGCATCTGCACCCCCATGTTCACTGCAGTATTATTCACAATAGCCAACACATGGAAGCAACCTAACTGTCCAGTGTTGGATGAATGGATAAAGAAAATGTGGTATATATGCAATGGAATATTATTCAACAATAAAAAAGAAGGAAATTTTGCCCTTTGTCAACATGATGGACCTTGAGGGCATTATGCTAAGTGAAATAAGTCAGAGAAAAACGAATTTTGTATGATCAACTTTTATGTAAAAAAAAAAAAACCAAGCTCACAGATACAGAGATCAGCTTAGTGGTTGCCAAAGATGGGGGTTAGTGGTGGGTGAAATGGGTAAAGCTGGTCAAAGGTACAAACTGCCGGTTATAAAATAAGTATGTCCTGTGGGTGTAATGCGCAGCATGGCGACCCTAGATAATAATACTTTACTGTATATTTGAAAATTGCTAAGAGAGTAGATCTTAAAAGTTCTCAGCACAAGAAGAAAAATTTTGTCTACGTATGGCAATAGACTTATTGTGGTGATCATTTCACAATATATACAAATAGCCAATCACTACTTTGTATACCCAAAACCAATGTGTCAATTATATCTGAATTTTTAAAAAAAGAGAAAAAAATATCTCAAACATGGAATACAGAAGCATCATGTATATTTTCTTTCAAGATTTTATTATCTCTTCCTTATTTTGTTTAGAAGTTATGTGCCTTATATTCAAACATTATTACTCTCTAAGAAACTGAAATTGCTTTGTAGACATAAACCTTGCTTCATTCCTAGAGAGGGAAGCATCTGCACCGGTGTCATGTGGATACAGCTAACTTCTCCCTCCCATCACTTCTCAAAGAGCCTTTAAGGCATTGCCAATAGGCCATTCTTTGTTTCTCTGTAGTAACTCGTGTGTCAAGAACTGTTCACAGGTTTGCAGCCAAACTTGGATCAACGTGCAATAAGCATTTTTGCCACAACTGAGTGCATATCCTGTGAGATGGAAGCCCAAGCTGAATAGCTCAAATGGAGCAGGTAAAATACCATCCAACTTCAGGGTATGGCAGAGCCAGAGCCTTGTTCTGTGTATGCAGGAGAACTCTGCCTTGCGAGCCTGTGTGGGAGTGAGCTATGGCAATAGACCATCCACCCCAAGATGCGATCAAGTGAATGGTGATACTCAGTGGAGATGTGTAGGTCTCAGAGGCATTCCTTTAGGCTGTGGTCATGATTGCTGGTAATTATCTTTTATTATTTTGTGTTAAATATATTAATCCTTTTAAATCTCCCCCCCAAAAAAGTCTCTAGCAAACATTCTTTAAGTGCTCATAATTGAAAACAACTGTGCCAATCACACTTGAGGGGCCCAGCAACCCTTTTCTATGCCAGTGTTATGTAGATCACATCATCTCAAGGCAGAGGGAAGGCTTCAGGAGAGTCCATAAGGGACCAGACCCCACTCCAGCTCACCCTGGTCATGGGGGTGTGCTGGGGGATACCTGTCTACAGTGAAGCAACCCCAAAAGCGGTTATGCCTGACTTTCAGGTGTCACCCTGCCTTAGGGCTCACAACCACCCACAGCCTCACCACATCACCACCATGACCGTCATCGCCATCACTCCAACTCCACTACCACCACCATAACCACCATCCAGGTACTAGGATGAATAATGTCTCCCCCCACATTCATGACCACCTAGAACCCAAGAATGTGACCTTATTTGGACTGCGGATGTAATCAAGATGAGATCACAATGGAGTAGCGCGGGCCCTAAATCCAGTTATGACTGTCCTTACAAGAAGAGGGAAATTTGGGCATAGAAACACAGACACACAGGGAGACACCATGCGAAGAAGGAGGCAGAGATCGGAGTGATGAATCTACAAGCTCAGGGATGCTAAGGATTGCTGGCTACCGTCAGAAGCTAGAAGAGGCATGAAAAAAATTCTCCTCTAGAGCCTTCAGAGGGAGCATGGACCTGCCAAGACCTTGATTTCAGACTTCCAGCCTCCAGTACTTGAGAGAACAGATTTCTATTGCTTTAAGCCACCTAGTCTGTGGTGTATACTTTATTACAGCAGCCCTAGGAAACTAGTGCAACTCCCTTCACCTCCACCAACCCCATCACTCCCACCACTATCAGCACCACCTCCCTCCTCAGCACCATTACCATGAAAATATTATGAAAAAGATAACTCAGATAACTTCCTTTCAGGCCAACACTGGGACTTAGTTCTAGTGGTCAGCAGCTGACACCACGAGATGAACTCATATAAGTATCTTAACCACAAATGGTCTGATCCCTGCTTCTGGAGTTACAGATCTAGTATCTCTCTTTATCCCCAAACTTCTAGTTTGAGCTTGACAAACTTGCCCACTTTTTCCCATTCCCAAAGAAGAACAAAGATGGTTTGACATGAAAGAGATATCAAAGATCATTCACTTTAACCCCATAATCTGAAAGCACTGGGGAATATGATATCTAGAAAGGTGAAATAATTTGTACAAGTCAGTGAATCAGCTTGTAGCAGAATCAGACTCAACCAAGTCTCCAAGACTGCTTGCCAAAAAAGGGTGTGCAGTATCTTTTTAGTCCTACTACTGAATATTAGGAAGCAATATATGAAAAGCATAAACATCCCCTACCCTACTACCAACTCACTGGCTTTTTAAAATCTCATTTAACCTTACCAGAAAAATGTGTGGACCAGGCCCAGAGATAAAATTACTTAAATATTCACTATGATATCATTGGGGTATCACATGATGACATTTAAGGAAGATGTTTTCTTACATTAGTATTACGTAATTGAAATGTTTCCACTGTTAAGGGGGCTAGCCCTAATATTAATTCTATATACCTGTATAAAATAGAAATAACCTGAAGGTCTTCTCAAAACATATCTGAGGTAGAATTCTTATCAAGCAATCAGAAAGGAACTTTGGAATGATGACAGCACTGATCAGTATGTAAATGAAGATTATCTACATCATGTATCGAAGCATCAACAAATTAAAGAGGGCCTCTGTGTTCTAAAGCATCTGGTAAAGACAAAAAAAGTAATGATAAACACAGTTACGTATATTGATCCCTTTTGTTCTTTGAAACAAAGTCATCTCATTGTACAAACCTTCAAATCAGAGTGTCTTAAGACACAATCTCTAATACTGAAATGACACTTTTCTAAACCTCAACTTCTGAAAACTTTGAAAGAAAGGTATCAAGGCATTTGTAATTTTGATATTAAAACTAAGAGTTTAAAAAAAAAAACACCATTTTAAAAAAACTGTTAAGATTAGTTCCCCAAAGGAAGATGTAATTCTGTACAATCCAGCTCCATGTTCACAGTCAAAAAGAGTTAATCCTCAGTTACTCAGTTAATCTAAATACTGTCAGCTAAGAATATTTTTAAAATCACAGTTTCCATAATATCAGTTCCTTTAGAGATCCTTTCATTAGAAATCTCATTTTTTTCTTTTACCAAGTTGATACTTCATTAAAAATATATACATAGGACTTCCCTGGTGGCACAGTGGTTAAGAATCCACCTGCCAATGCAGGGGACACAGGTTCGAGCCCTGGTCTGGGAAGATCCCACATGCCGTGGAGCAACTAAGCCCATGAGCCACAACTACTGAGCCTGCACTCTAGAGCCCGCGAGCCACAACTACTGAAGCCCGCGCGCCTACAGCCTATGCTCCGCAACAAGGAGAAGCCACCACAATGGAAGCCCACGCACTGCAACAAAGAGTGGCCCCCACTCTCCACAACTAGAGAAAGCCCGTGGGCAGCAATGAAGACCCAACGCAGCCATAAATAAATAAATAAATAAATTTATTTTTTAAAAAAAAAAATATATATATATATGAATGAACTAACAAAAACACACATATATTTTTAAAATTTAACCTTCAGTAAGGTACGTGCTGATATTATGTTCTAAGACTTTGAATTACTAAGCATTTATAATCTGAAATTCCCATCATCATCCCCTATTTCAATCTCTACCAGAGAAGTCACCACAATATACAGTGATGATTGCTGTTTATCTTAAAGCAGTAAAAACAGAGCTTTGAGCTTCTAATTAGCATGTATATTTGGAAGCTACTGTGTTTTCTTTTAAGTAGTGGATGCAGGTCTACTATAATTCTTAAAAGAAGCAAATGAAAGATTCTAAAGCCAAATCTATTGCTTATTTTGTTTAAATTGTTTATATTTTCCCTAAATAATTCATTTCCTCCCCCAAAACGGGTCAGGTATGACACCGGAGGTAAATGGAATCTAGAAAATTTTTCTAATAGTGTTACTTTTCCTAGGAACACATACTGTATTAGAAGTCTAACAGGCATCTCAAATTTAATAGGTCCCAAACCAAACTGCTGACTTCCCTACTCCAAATCTCTTCTACTCCTGTAGTCCTCTTAGTAACCCTACCATTCACTCAATTTGCATAGATTAAATAAACAGACAAAACACACTTTATTCATCCTTGATTCCTTTTTCCCTAATCCCTTTGCCCACGCTTGCTCCATACAAATCTTTATTGCGTTCACCGCTTTTAAAATATCTTTCAAATCAGAACACCTCACACCCACTCTTCTGCTCCTACTCAGGTTTATGTCCACAGCATCTGGCCAGACCACTGAGACAGCTTTCTAACCATCCTCCTTGCTCCCACTCACACCGCTCTGTCGCCTGTTTTCTACATAAGCCAGTTATATCCCTATTCGGCAGCTTCCAATTGTTTTCCACCTCTCACAGAATAAACTTAAAATTCTTGTTGTAACCTAACCCTGGCTAGCTCCCAGACATCACGTGCTGCCGTCGGTCCCCACCCCCTTCACTCCATGCCAAGTCCCACTGGACGCCATGCTGTTTTTGGATGGGACAAACAGACTTCCATGTCAAGATCTTGGCACTTGTGCTTCCCCCTGCCAAGAATACGTTTTCTGCAGATATTTTCTTGGCTTTCTCAGAACTTTCTCAAATGCCACCTTCCCACAGTCGTTCTCCAAACACCCTGTTTAAAATAGTACCCCAATGATACTGATCTAATGAAGGATTAGCTCTTCATTGAAATGGCAACTGTGATTTAGGATGAGATGAGGGCATCTGGAACAGGAACGTTTGGCTGCATTTGGTATGGAAGAACAGGGTCTAATTTTTCTTTCACAGTGAAATTTTCTTTTTCAATGAAAATGATGATGATGATGACGAAAGCAATAGTAGCCAATGCTCACTGAACATATGCCCAGTACTGCTCTGAGTGTTTCACAATACCCAGTTATGGATGAATAATAAAACCCAATTAAATCTCATAACTCTTGAGGTTATTACATTATTATCCCCTTTTTAAAGATGAAGTTAACTAAGACAGAGAATATCTAGAAGAGCTTGCTTACCCCCAAGCAATTTAATCCAATCAGGAAGCCTTTTTAAAAGAAACATGAACAAACAAATTTATAAAATGTAAGGCTACGGAAATATTTAAAGTCTACTTATGTTTGTACAGGGCTTCCTCTAATAAAGGAAAGGTGGCCCAAGAGATATGGAAGACTCTCAAAAGGCAAATTCCAATTATCTGATCACAAACACAGGTGGGTAAGGGGAGGGTGGGATGAATTGAGAGAGTAGCATTGACATATATACACTACCATGTGTAAAACAGATAGCTAGTTGGAAGCTGCTGTAGAGCACAGGGAGATCAGCTCGGTGCTTTGTGACCACCTAGAGGGGTGGGATAGGGACGGGGGAGGGAGACTCAAGAGGGAGGGGATATGGGGATACATGTATACGTATAGCTGATTCACTTTGTTGTACAGCAGAAAGTAACACAACATTGTAAAGCAATTATAATCTAATAAAGATGTTAAAAAAATAAAATAAAAATAAAAATATTCTAAAACTTAAAAAAAAAAAGTGCCAATCCAGCCATAGTATAAGGGATGATTTTTAAAAGACATGACGAAAACATGAAAACTGGGTACAGGGCAACTGCTTATTAAGCAGTAATGGCCTATAAGAACCAAATGGGGAAAATGCAACTCCAGAAAGAGTTGAAAATTGTAATAAAAGTATAAGAGTAACCAAAGGAGTTCCTTAAGTTATGTTCCATTGAATCTAACAGGGACATTGTTCGGTCTCCTGCTTGGGCTATATGAATTACAGTAACAGATGTGAAACAGAATATTGTTTTTCAGCTCCACTCTGATTCCATGTTCTGTGGGGAGGCCAGAAGGTAGTCTGGTAAAAGAGAACTGCATACTTCAACCCTCTAAAACTCAGAGCTGTGGTCCAAGAAATAACACACCCAGATAACCAGAGGCTTTGCAGGTAAGAGCATGCTCCGCAAACCTGGAGGAATACGGAGAATGAGAAAGGTGCCGAAAGAACTCTGAAGATAATTAAATTACAGAGTGCTTTGCAAGAGGAGGAAGAGGACAGAATCCATGACCTAGGGGAAAAAATGAAGAGTGATTTGTGAATGCATAAAAAACAGAAACAGTGATCACTTGGGAGCCAATGTGGATTCATGAAGAACAAATCAGGATGAACGAATGCCTTTCCCTTTTTTGCTGAAGTTAGATAATGGTGCAGGATGCCAAATTCATGAATGACATGAAGCTGGGAGGAACACCTCATACACTGCATGAAAGGGTCAGGATGGTCCTGGTCTGGAGGTATTCACTCCAGGGCTTAACAAGAGAAACTGACAAGAACAACAACTATCGCTTTTAAGCACTATTTACCAGGCGCTGACTGTGCTTTTGCATGCATCATCTCCTTTAACACTCACAACCTTCTGAGGCAGGTACTGTGAAATCCTGATCTTAAAGAAACTTAGGCTGAGAGAAGACTGCCAAAGATTACAGGGAGGTGGCTTGAAAGTTTAGGATTAACTACTACACTCCCAAACACAGCATCCAGGATGCTGTGGGGATGTGAAGCCCTGCGTATTTTAAACAAAATTTTTTAAAAAGGTGAAATTACTGATTTATTTTAGAGATGAAAAGGTGCAGGACAAATAAGATTGTGGTCTTCACACATGTGAAAGCCTGCCACATGGAACAGGGATAGATTCAGTCTTCTGGATCCAGAGAGTAGATTCAGTAACACGGCTAGAAGGCGGAATCTGACTAAGAATGAGACAGCACTTCTAATGATGAACATCATGTGATAATAAAGTCTAGGAGGCCATGAGCCCTGTTACTGAAGGAGTCCAAGCAGAGGCTGGGCAGCCACTTCTGTCAGGGGATAGTCAAGAGATTCAAACAAGAGACGACGACTAGGGGGACTTCCCTGGAATTCCAGTGCTTCAGACTCCACGCTCCCAATGCAGGGGGCACAGGTTCGATCCCTGGTTGGGGAACTACGATCCCACCCACATGACACACAGCATGACCAAAAAAAAAAAAAAGAGAGAGAGAGATGACGATTAGACTAGAAGGCCATCTGATTTCTTCCAAATTCTGAGATTCCATGAGTATGCAAATTTGTGTTATTACTAAGATATATACTGAAGTCTCAAAGGCAGATACATTCATGTGTGTCACCTTGGTCATAGGATGTCCTTTCTTGATTAGTATTTCCAAAGAAGCATTGATAACTGATGCAAATATTTAGAGTGAAAACCCAGTGTTCTGCTGGAATCACTGAATAATTCTGCAACCATCTTTAGACTTCTACATGGAAAGGAACAAACAGTGGAGCATGTTTGTTTTCTCTCACTCTGCACCATCGCTCTGAAACAACAGTGATTTGTACTGTTGCTTGGGCCAGGCCTTTCAGAGGCAGCTAATGAGGTTGCTGGGCCCTGGTGGGTGAAACCCTCCAGATGGGTTCACTCGAGTGTTTGAGACCGTGCAATGCTGACCATATGATCTACTGGTTCTCGGCACACTCTTCTCTTTCAACCAATATGAAGAACTATTAGCCACATAGAAATACCAGAGACGGCAATTTGGCTGGATTTGATGTCTCCATACAACATTTATCTCCCTTCTGGAAGTCAGTCGTGCTATGTTTACACCAGCTTATTTAATTTTGTTTTCTTTTATCACGTTAACCCACTGCTTGGGCTTCCACAAGTTAGAGTAGAGAAAAACCTCATACATGACTTGTGCCTAATCTTTTATGAGAAACACAGCTGGTCCTATAGCTGTTTCCAGCATATCTGGAAATGATTTTGAGATACAATTACATGCCGTGCACCTGTGGGTCAGATGGTGACTGGAATAAAACCACCCATTCCGAGCAGACAGGGGCTCTGAGCCTGCAAGAAAACAAACAAACCAAAAAAAAAAAAAATTCACTTCCTTATGTGCCATATTATACGTAATTCAGACATCTTGTGAAATATTTTAGGGTCTAAGTGAACAGTTCATGGGAAGCAATGGAAAAGAGATCTTTAAATCACAATCCCGGTTACAAAACCAAACCCCTCATATCACCAGCAGGGAGAACATGCGGCAATTACTTAACTGCTCTACGCTTCAAGTTCCTTTGCGGTGAAGTGGAGGTAATAATAATACCCACCCTGTCAGGCTGTATTGAGAATTAAATGAGATATTGTCTATAATCCATGATAAGTACTTAGGAAATGCTCAAAACAGTGTAGTTATTGTTGACATTGTTACATTTTCATTGGTTTCCTTTAGGAAGCTAGAACGTAAAATTAATTCCAGGGCCAAAGATTGTACAGCTGGAAAGGTAGTGGTTGTAACCACTTCACAGGCAAACGCACTCTGCATCCGAGGCCTCCTGTGAACCACCTGGCCCACCTCCACCCTGACTCAAGGCTCCTCCCTCTGCAGGCCAGGGCTGCCTCGGTACCAAGCGGATCTGTAACCGCTTTTCCTCTTCTCCCAGCACTTGTCCATGACTTCAAGAGAGTCTCTTTGTCCCTTTTCTTTATTTAGAAAGCAAATCTTGCTTCAGGAAATCAGCTTGAGAATCATGCCTGTGAAGTGCTTCTCTAAGGAAAAGTGCCTTTGTGAGATCAGTCACAGGAGAATCCGAGAGGACACTCACAAAATACGCAGAGACCCCCTTACCAATTTCAAGAAAGCCCTCTTCTGCCGCCTTCTACCGGGCAGAAGTGTCAAATCCCAGCTACACCTCTGGAAAGTAGCTTACCCTGCTTGTAAGATGGACATACTGATATATACCTTCTGGGACTGTTGTCAGGTTGAGTAAGTGCATAAGTAAAATGAATGGCTCAGTGTGCCTACAGGTAACCATCATTTGTGTATCGTTTGTGTTCCTTCTGTAAAACGAAGGTAATTTTCAGAACAGACTAACATTTTCTGCAATCTCCTCATAATTTTAGAGTTACTTATCTGAGTTTGTCCCATTTAATTTGAAGACTTAATAAATTAACATTTTATTATCCAATGGGGAAGATTTCAGATGTATAAAGTATATATTTTGTTAAGACAAACTCAATGCTGCCTATAAGAAATTGTACGAGTTGCCCACGTTCTTTTCGGAGCTGGCATCACCTGTTCTCTTGACTCTCCATGCTGGAAGCACACGGAAGTCCCGGCTGCAAGCTGTTTCCTTCTATTTCACAGGGAGTGGAAGAGACAGCCTCTCGGACTCTACCCTGGACCACATCAGCAAAATCACTCTGATCATGTGATTGCTTTAGGATCCCAAGACAGTCTGAATTATTATAACCTTACACTCTCTCTACACCCATCAAGGATTTCTTGTCTAGAGGTCCCTTCCTCACCAAGGAGAAAGAGAGAAAGAGAGAGAGAGTTAGGGAATTGTCTTTAAATATCAATAAACATTTCATTTTTCACCTAAACTTTAAATTTCATCATATATTACTTGTATTCATTACATCACTGACTAATACTTGCTAAAAATAAATTAAAAGCTTGTATGATCCTGAGGGGAAAAAAATATTCCAGCAAAGCCCCTTCTAAAATTTTTCACTTGCTATTATTACTATTTCTAACTGAAAATAAACCAGTATATTTCAGTTATATTTCTGGATAAATAATAACACATGCCCTGAATATCTTCATGTTTACATAGCACTTTCGCAAATTACCAAGAAATCTAGCTATCATTTGTAACATTTCCTCCCTGGGGCAGCAAAATTTGCTCTAAATTACACATATAAAACATACAAACAAATTTCAGGGTAGCCTAATTTTAACGCTACATTTCTGTATTATCAGAATGTAAATATCTGAAACATTTCACAGAAATCCAGCTAACGTAAATTTTCAGTGACAGTGGCAATCAGTGTACACTTTAAAACCTCAGCATAATCAGGAGACGCCTTACTGGTATGCTGTCTAAACTTGAGGACATAATATCTGATACAGAGTTCTGCAGAGTTGTAATTCACAATGTATTTGTTTAAGATTCTCAGACTCTCCCAAATCCATTTGGCTTGATTTCTGGAGTAGCTTAGAGCAGTAAATTTGCATGAACATTAAATTAAATTATTTTGCCAAGTTAGCTAGGCATTAATAGGAAGAAAAAAGTGTGTTAAAAGAAAAAAGTTTGATGTCATACATGTTTAAAATAAGTAGACACAAAGATTTTTTTTTTCCTTACTTCTCTATTTGTTTTATAGAACCACGTATCAAATTCCACAGGTGGCGTCACCGGCAATGCTGTTGGCTGCATATGACAAATGCTTGACCATCAGAGGCCTACAGACTGACTGTTAAGACTGTTCACTCAACAAGATGCCCAAAGGTAGACAGACTCTGATTGCTTTCACAGCTCCATGGAGTCATCAAGGGCCAGGCCTTCATCCCCAGGCCTACAGTTGCATGGTCCCGACATGGATGCAGCAGCTCCAGGCATCACGATCCCATTGAGAGTTTGCAAATATAGGTCAGAACACACAAGTTCTCCGATGGCTTTCCCTCCTTTAATTTTGGATAAGAAATCCTTCCCTGCTGCCTCCAGCACATTCCCCTTAACCTCTCTTTGGCCAGAACAACACCCACTCCTAAACCAATCACCGGCAAAGAGCAATGGCATCGCCATGGACGGCTTACCCAACCACAGTTCATCCCTCTGGGATGCCACTTTTCACCAATGACCAGTATATCAGTTAGCACAGATGATGAAACAATTTTACTATTTCACCTTAACTAACAGAATGTTAGGTGAAAAACAGTACTTGCATGGAATAAAGTTCCTTGTTAGCGGTGTTGGCAGTGATGCATTAATACTGAAGGGATTCTAATATGTACCAGGGATTATACAGCATGCTTTCTCACTGGTTATCCCATTCAGTTCTTGTAACACCTTTGAGAGGCAGATACTATTATTCCAAATTTAGAAAATCAGATAACAAAATTCATAATTAAACTCAGGTAAAACTAAGAACGTATTTATCAATCTCTTTTAAAATACCATTTCAACTTTTGTTCTTATTAAAATCCCACGATATCCGAGCTGCATTAAAAATTACGGAAATTTAAAATGAGATAAAATGAAATTTAAGTGAAAAATGTAAAAAAATTAAAGTTGACCATAATCCCATAACTCAGCAAGAGCTGTTTTTTACAATTTTGCGTATTACCAATGCTTATTTTCAAAGAGATTCATGTGTAACCAGTTATATACGGTTTTTAAGCCTGCTTTTCACATTTCACATTATATGGTAAATGTTTTCCCATGTTATGATTTTAAAGATAAATGTAATGCCTATATTGTTAAAAATCTTTTTTTTAACCTTTTCAGGTTAAAGGTTTGAAAAGCAAACCTTTTCAAGTATGTATTTGTGTGACGAACTCCCTCACACAAAATGTATGAACACATTTTTTCCGTTCGTTCGTTCGTTCCTTCCTTCCTTCCTTCCTTTCTTCCTTCCTTCCCCCCCCCTCCCTCCCTCCTTCCCTCCTTTCAGAGAGAGTCTGGAAGAATTACTGGACAAAGGTAAGGATACCTATTGAAATATCTCACATCAAATGATACTACCACCCATTTCACTCTGCCTTTAATAATGCTGGTATTATAATGAAAATTACTGCCAAGTTGTTACAGAGAAGAAAAGCTTAGGTTTTCTGTAAATAATTTTGCCCGGATGATAGATTCAGCCAACCCTAGAGATGGAGAGGGGATCTAAGTCTGAGAACTGTCACAGGAGCCTTCCCTTGGGCTGAAGTGCTTGCAGTGCTTGGCCTGTCAGGGAGGTGTTACGTGGGAAATCCACCCTTTCCCTTTCCTCTCACTGCTGTCCTCTTTACGGGCCATCTCCTGAGCTTCCCGACATGGGCAACTGCACCAAACAGAGGGCCTTGGCTGGCTTTGGTTTCCAGCCACTGGTGCTGGTAGGGACCATGTGATTCCCATCCCCAGCCTTGCAACACTTGGCCTTCCCTCATTTCTACCCTTTTTCTTCTCAAAGGATACAGGTTGTAGGTTCTGCTGAAGTGCTTCCACTTCCCTATTACAGAGCCACTTCCCTAAAAGAATCGGCAGCTCACCCCTTCCTTTCCTTTAATCTAGCTGCCCTTACAACCCTGGCAACACATTAGAATCACCTGGGGAACTTTATAAAAACTACTGAAGTCTGCCGCTCCCCTGCCCCCCTTTAAAAAAGGATTCTGATTGGTCTAGGGTGGGATCCGAGCATGGGTACATATATATACATATAGTTTATTGTTCCCCCATGGGATTCAAAATGCAAATGCAAGCAGGGTTGAGAACTACGGAAAACGTCCTCACTGCATCGCAACTATGAGAAATTCCCCCCAGTTCACATCGCTGGGTATCCCCTCCCTGCTGATACAGGTGCCCATATCCACTCCCCTGCACCACTGCCCTTCTTGTTTGCTCTTTCAGTAGGCATCTACTCTCCTCCATTACAGTCTCTATCCAATCACCGTCTCAAAATAGCCACTTGCACATCTAACAAGGATAGACAACACAGGATGCTTCAAACAACTTTCATCCCCATACCCCACCCCCAAATCCTGCTCCTCTCTCAGTCCTCCCCATTTCAGTTAGGGATGCCACCACGCCCCCTCTTACTCAGGACAGAAACAGAGGAGGGAGTCTTGATTCATTCACCCGTATTTTCTTCACAGAAGTCCTTCTTCCAATCTGTAAGGCACATCCAATCTGACAGTGCATCACACCCACCACACCTGTCTCCACTCTAAGCTGCTTGGATCTCTTGGCTGGAACACTGCAATGGCCTTCTCACCTGTCTCCTGTCTGCAACTGCAGTCCCTAGAATGCAGCTCCACACAGGATACAGAGGGACAAAAACATAACACATATTAAAGCCTTCCCTTACCTACATCCCCCCTGGTTTTCCATCAAATAATAATCAAGTCCAAGTTCCTTAAGGGCCTTAATTTGTCTACCTCTCGCACTTCACTTCGTACCACTCTTAGACATACTCATTATGCCCAGGCACACCGGCCATTTTTCTGTCCCTCAAGCCCTTTCAACTTTATGTTTTCTCTTTCTGATACACTTCTGTCCCAGGTATTACCAGAGCTGGTTTCTTCTCACACTTGGGACTCAGTTCAACTACCATGACCTCAGCGAAGGCCTCCCTGAATGCCTATGTAAATTCGAACTTTCTATCCTATAATCCTGTTCAGCATTTCTCGCTGGTAGAAACTATCAGCGAGAAATTCTGTACGTGCTCCTATATGAATCCCCCACTAGAATGCTGCAGGGGGTCAATGCTTGAATCAGTCTTCATCCTTACGGCAGCCCAGGAGCCGGCTACCTAAAACAGCATCTGGCAAACAGTAGATGCTTAATAAGTCACTGCAAAATGAAGGCTCTCGATAAGGGCTGTGAGGAAGAGGAATCAGGCATGCTTGTTCATGTTACTAACTTATCTGAACAGATACATTTCCCCCTTAAGCCACAATAAACATTTTAAAATCACACAATGTTTCAATATAAACAGAGATAACAAAGCCCTCAAGTCTCATCTTCTGGAAATTAAATCTACTATACTCAGATTTTTTTAAAATATTTATATGGAAAAGAGGAAAATGAGAAGAAATAGGAAAAAGTCAATGAGATAAATTTTCGCTTTCTCCAGAAACATAAGTCATCTTATATCATCTCAGCAAATGAAATCCTGCTTTAGAGTGTGCAGAATCTATCAAGATATACTTTGGGAGAAATGCTTCAGAAAAGTGTTCTTTACTCAGCACTAAGAATCAGTTCTTGAGAACAATCAACATGAAGAGAAGTGGCATGAGACAGGATAGAGAGAAAATGAGAGAGAGGGTTCTTCACTCCTCAGAAGCACATTTTCTCTCTGCTTGTGTTTAGCGTGTCAGAAATTGAGACATCAGGGATTGACACAGAGCTCAGTTTCAAACAGAGCATCCCACATTTCTGGGGCAATCATACTGAAAGGGCATGCTCGTTGAGTCTGCCTTTCTCAAAGGCTGAGAAATTCATGTCCAGATGCCTGGAAACCGATATTTTTTGAGTCAACACCACTGCAGGATTTAAATTTTCACAGCATCAGTCTCTTCCTCTCTACAGTGCTTTCCAGCTTGAATTTTACTTTGCAAACTATCAGTTCCTAACTACTGTACAAAATATCCCAAAAGGAAAACATTACCCCGTGACATAAATAATGTTTGGCCTCTCATCATGACTTCAATTTGCCCCGATTCTCATATATCCAAACATCCCTTGGCTATCAACGTGTAAGTTATCAATCTGTTCAGCACCTTGGTTTGTCAGATCCACTTCACAGCAGCATTCTGTGCTAAGATGTAACCATTATCTCAGCTTCTGAAGATGAGGAAACTGACAGACTCCATCAAGCTCAGGTATCCAATAAGAGGCAAAATTTAGATTCAACCTAATCTTCCAGACTTAACCTCCACCACTGTTCCACAGTACACACACTCCCACATGTACGCACACACTATAAATCACATCATGAAGAGTTTAACTATGAACAAAAGAAAAATAACAACTCTTAAATGCATTCCAATTCTAATTGCTGATTTTCAACCTAATTAGATGGTAATAGCATCAGATAGTGGAAAACAAAACAAAAAGTTAACATCCACATTAAATGGAATCCAAAAAACAGTCCGCCAGATTAAATTGGTAGACTTTCCCTTTGGGCAGCTGAGGTTAAGACTGCTGAGGATATTTGAACTGATAATCTCAATATGCTTGTCTGTCAATTTGGAGGTGTCATTAGAATTTATCAATCCGTGATATAACATTTTTGAGTATTTTTTAATGTCAAAAAAAAAAATGACCACATGACAGATGCTAAGGCAACTTGCCTTGATCTTAAAACTATAAAGCTCAAAGGACAGATCTGTCAATCATCAGCGAAGCCTTAACAGGTTCTGATGGTTTAATCCAAGTCAAATTAATCAATTTCTTGTTTGAGTGTCAGTGATATGCCAGAGAAGGGGCATCTCAGCCCGACCAATTCATGCAGAACACTGGAGCAGGGAGTCTCCCTGCTCCTCATGGAGAAGACTCAGACAAAGGGAAGCAGATGCCAAAAAAGCAGAGGGCTACAGGATGCTGGCCTGGCCCTGCTCTTCCTCAGCCAGTTCTACTTTTATAATGCGACACTTGAAAATCTAGGGTCTTTTAGTGATTTGATGCTCACCCACCTCTCTGCCACCCCTGGAGCTCACTGGGTTTCCATGGCACTCATTAATGGGAACAGCAGTAGGCAGCGGCTGTCGCAAGGCCCAGGTGCAGAGCAGAAGACGCCATTCTTTCCTGGAAGCTGAGCCTCATCTCCAGCTCAACATCCACACCATGAAGCAGAAGAGTGGAAAGGAAACACTACTGAGCAGAACACTGAGGACATCCTGGACAGGACAGGGATGGAAGGCGTGGGGACTGTCCCCAAGCATTGTCTGTACTCATGGAGAAAGTTACAATGGAAGCCCTCTGGACTTTCAGGAGTTATTATTTTTGATCTATGCGTATGTGTGTGTTCAGGCTTGTGTTCTTTATCAGAATCTTACTAGCTATATAAGTACAGGCTAACATTTAGTACAGGCTGACACAGAGGTTAACATTTAGCCAAATAACCCAAGGTACTGCAGCCCCTAAGGTCACTTAGTCAAGAAGAGTTGCACCTTATTCCTTATCTGCTGACTCCTCGTGACCATGACCATGACCGTGACCCACCTTCTATCCACAACACTATTTCTGGGTTTTAAGGGGAGGAAGATTTGTTATTAAATTACACTGGGCAGTTTAATACTTTTGATGCTCTGCTCTTCCTTGCAGCACCCCCAGTGGGATGAAGCCCCGGACGACGCACAGAGGCATCTGGCCATACGGCGCATGCAGACACGAAAGGCCTGGGAACCTCCCCAACGAAATCCACCTTCCATTTTAATAACTATCTAAAATGTTTACTCTCATTGGAATTAGAGAAATGAAAGACAGAATACCAACAAGATACGGTTTTAAAACTATCCTCCTGGCAAAGGGTTTTTTTGTTGGTTTGCTTGTTTTGTTGTCAATGATATGTTAACGCCTACAACAGTGGAAGCAGGGGTTATGGAAAGAGTGGGCATTCTGACACCATAATGGCGGGAAAGTGAATTGTTCAGTCTTTCTGGATGAGAATTTAGGAATGCAGATTTAAAACGTACGGTTTTGGGGCACATATACTGGCCAAAAGTTTTCACTCCATTCTGTGGATGTTCAGGGTAGAATTTTATATTATTATGACCAAACTGAAACAAACTAAATTCTCAACAGGTGATAAGCACATTATATTTTAGTATGGCCATAATACTTCAGCACAGAACCACATTATAGATAGTGACAAAGAAATATTTTAACATAAAGTGCAAAAAGATAGCTAAAAGAGTATTAGAGTATAATTTCATTTTTGAAAAAAATACATTTTCACAGAGGAAAAAATTAGTCTAATAGTCAACAAAAAGATAATAATTCTCTTATTCTGGATGGTAGAACTCAGTTGACTTTTCCTCTTACTGCTTGTATTTTCTAATTTTCTATACTGAACATGCCTTATTTAATAATGAGGAAGGTGCTCTAAGAAAAAAGGTCAAATATCAACATTAGCCACCTCAGGTTTGAATTACTGTCACTCTGACTCTGTCACAGGTCAGAGCTGTGCTCTAACGCACAGCTAGGTTACATCTAACAGATGGAACCACATTCTGATATCAGAATCCCCATGCCAACCAACATGCCAGGAAATAATGCCTTACATTTAGACACATTTATAATACTGCCTTAGAAATACCACTCCTTAGTCCTCTGTTCTTCTTGTAACACTCTGGAAAATTCGGCAACTAGGAATTCTGTTTAATTCAGTGAGAAAGATATTGTGATTATATCTAGAACTGGATGAATTTATTTATGCTTCCAAACGAAATATATTGTGTGTGCCAGTAACTCCTGCGGGCCTCCTCATACCTCTATTTTTGGCATCCATTTACTTTTCTATGTATATCTATATATATTTTTGCAGTAACAGACCTACAGCTGGCTACCAAGCTCTACATCTGTCAGGAGAAGGATAAGGAATTCTTTTTTAAAACTGTAAACAAGCAAAGTTCCATGGACTTTAGGATGTAATCAAGTCACACCTATGCAGCACACTGAAACATGGGGGTAACTAAATCCTGAACTGCAAAATATCCCACCAAAAATATCCCGCCCCCAAAATACCCCTGTGTGTATATGTATGTATGCCTACATATGTGAGAGAGGGAAAGAGAGAGAAAGGGGGCTGGTGGTGGGGTGGGGAAAAAGCCAGCAGAATTAGTAACCCAAAAATTCCACTAATATTTTCATCTCAAATTTACAACTTGGCTTCAGGGATTCTTTGCCAAAAGGAGACTCAGGGAATGCCTTGTCCAACAGCCTCTTTTACAGAAAAACCTGAGTGACAGCAGTAGGCCTACATTCCTAAACCAGGCCCAGTGGCCTTCCCACTGTGCCTTAATTACTTTTCTCCCATTGAAAACCACTCTTCTAATTATCTTATTTCCAATTTTCCTTGGAAGCAAAAAAAAAAGTAAGAATTAACAAGTTTATACAAAGGAACATAAACTTCCTTAGGGTAAGACTCTCTAGCCTCTCCCTAGGCTCCATGCAAATCACCTCCTGTTCATCAGATTCTTCTGTTCACAGTTTACAACATGGTGGAGCATCAAAGAGGAAGTGGTAGACTAGGCATATGGAGATTTTTAAAAAGCCTGGATAGGGCTTCCCTGGTGGCTCAGCGGTTAAGAATCCGCCTGCCAATGCAGGGGACACGGGTTTGAGCCCTTGGCTGGGAAGATCTCACATGCCGTGGAGCAACTAAGCCCGTGCGCCACAACTACTGAAGCCCGTGCGCCACAACTACTGAAGCCCGTGCGCCTAGAGCCCGTGCTCCGCGACAAGAGAAGCCACCACAGTGAGAAGCCCGCGCACCGCCACAAAGAGTAGCCCCCGCTCCCTGCAACTAGAGAAAGCCCGCGCGCAGCAACAAAGACCCAACACAGCCAAATAAATAAATAAATAAGTTTATTTATTTATTTTTTTAAAAAAATCCTGGATAATCTATAAACTTCAGAGTCCTTGCTCAGATGCCTGAAGAGGACCGTACTGCTAATGCCACAGTGCCACCTACACCAAACTTTAGATGGTAGATGGTCAAGAAGGGGAGCCATAAAGTCCATGCATCAAACAGCTTTCCTTCCTTGACTCTTTCTCTCCCATGAGACAGGACCACAACCCTTTTTCATCTAAAGCAAAAATATTCTAGAACATTCAAACAGCCTGATTTTCCTGGCATGAAACCATGTCTATTTTGGCAAGGTCCAGAGGTTCAACTGATTGCATGTAACTGATAATTGAGGTTAAGATGCACTTCCCAGCACAGCAGTGAAGAATAATTGATGGAACAGCTAGGGTACACTTTCCAAAATGCAGTATGTGTAATTTATTTTTATGCAATTCATTTCATACCTCATAGCTGATATCTGGAAGAAAGAATGCAGTTCTAGTAGGGGGAACAGATGATTTCATTTGGCAAAGTATTAATGTCTGGGGAAATGTGAGGAAGTTCCATGGCAAACTTCCGGAAAGTGTTTGAGTTTAGAAGTACCACTGGCCAAAGACCACCCTTCTCTACGTTTTGCTCACAAAGAGACTCTCTTGGCAGTATAAAGAGCTCCCTGACCAGCAATTTAATTCAATTTTCACAATGGGATGTAGTACATAAAGACTTTCTGTACCTGGCAATTAAAGGCTTCAAACCCTAACACTTAGATATGCAGCTATTTTATGGCAACAAGGATGAGGACACACATATTCACTGTGGACAACATTTAACGACTGTACTAATACATTACAGAGGATGACAAGAAAGCGGAGAGTTACAAATCAGATATATGTTTGCTATGTCTCCATTTTTGTACATGTGGATGAGAGAAAATGCAACACTGATAAGAGTTAATTTTGAAAAAACATCTATATAATTTTTTTAAAGCATCTATAAAGCTTTGTTCTGATAAAATCATTTTAATGTTTGCTTTTGAATATCCATTTTCAATATCTGTGCTCGGACAAAACATTTTAAATTGTTGCATCCTAGCATCCAAGTCCTTGCCACTGGTAATACCATTTTTTAAAATTAATTAAAGGTTTCAAATTGTAAACAAATTTTGCAAGTTCCTCCCTTCCCCCACTCCAAATAAACAAACCACTGTTGCTCCAAGCCAACCCAACTAGCTGAAAGGCATAAACCTCTCCTTGCTATTCTAGAAGATAACTGTTCAGACGCCAGTCCCAGAGTTCAGAGTTCAGATGCACAAAGCCTATCAGAAGGTACCAGGCAGGAGGAACTGTGCTTAGCAAGCAGCATGTGCTACTGGACCTTTTTTCTTTAGGGTTAACATTTTTGTGTTATCTAATCATTTAGAAGTAATAGAGCTCTTTAGACTTTTGTAGCACTCAGCCATTTGCAGCGCACTGTAGGAAACAGCATTTCATTATTTATCATAAATTACTCAGAGCTGCTCATGATGAAAGATTAGCATCAATGTGGTACCACAGAAGGTCACTTAGAAGCTTAAAAACCAAATGATAAAGGAGAAACACCGATTTAATACTGACTTTGTTACAGCTTTGCTGCCTGCCTTTCAAAAATCTCTTCTGATCAAATACACAAAGGCCTAAACAAATAACCAAAAAAAAAAAAAAATTACCCTTATCTAAGTCAAAAAAAAAAAAGATACACTGAGAATATTACAAGCAAATAACAATCGTATATGTCAACTGGCTTATTATAAACGTTGACATCAGTGAAAATTGTCTGATCAGTAAGAAATACAGGAGAGACACCACTGGCTCTTAATACTAATTTAACATTTGCACTTACACAGTGTTACAGCCCCTCTATCTGGTAACAAGGAGCAACCAAGTAAGCCCGTAAGAGTGATGAATCCGATTTTAATCTGAAGGTTCTTCTTTATGGTGAACACGGTGGGGTGACACAACTAATTTTAGCTGTCGATATGTACATGAACGGCTGTAGTTCCTGCATCTACAAGAGAAGCTCTCTGGCAGGCCAGCCAGACATCCATCCTCAGGGTTCCTGAGACATCAGGGTCTTCCCCCTCTCATTCCTCACCACGTGATGAGTGCACAAGGGGATCAACAGTGCCTTTGCCTTTTGAATGTCATGCAGTGTCAGCGCTCAATCCCAAAAGGTGCTGAGTGGCTTCTGGAAAGACGACCTCAGATGAAACAAGAGGGATGGCATGGCAATCAATTCATAGAGTAGTTTCTTGCCTCCGGAAAATCTGAAGTCACAGGTTAATTAAGGTGAAGCAGTAAAAATCAAGCATATCTTCTTGTTATTCTCCTTGGGTCTCCACTTGCAAATTTTTAGATATTTGAAAGCTACTATTTTGGGTTAAATCTAGGGCTGTGTTGATGTGACTATGGAAAAAACTAAACATTTTAAAACATACCAATTCTACTGATTCTTGCAGCACTTTGAAGAGGCACTGGAATGAAGTCAATACTTAAACAGATTCAGCACGAGTCAAGACCATATCTAAATGACGTGGGACAAATGAGCCTTGGAGAATCTTTACAATTTGTTGCTTGTTCCTCCCTCTAAGTCATCCTGGAGACCTTGCATCTTGTGAAAATAACACAGATTACTGTGCACATTCCTTGAACCAACCCTGACTGTGATTTCGAATAGCAGCCTAGCGAAGTCCTCCCAAATCCTCCCTCCTGAATCAGGCCCTGCCCTAAGGAAAAGGTGAAGCTGTTACATTAATTCCAAGAGGCCCTCTTTGCCCACCAGGCCAGACACACAGATGTGAGCCAGCTGTTATGTCCCTTTAAAGCAGTAACCTGTTTGTTAATGACCTTTTTCTCCCCTGGCCTCACCTGCCCATTTCTCTGCCTAAACAAATTCTCCCTTGAAACTACCTATGCCTGCTCTGATCACTGCTTTCTGAAAGGGCTTAATATACTTTTCAGTTGGAATCACACACTGCACTTAATTATTCGCTGGAATATAAGTTGTGGGCTTCTCAACAAAACCATAAATGCAGATAATGAATTGGCTTTCCCTTGTATCACGCACTCTAATATTGCAGAACTGTATGTATAAAGTCACTCTTGGAAATAAGTATGGTTTACATGTGTAAGATGTGTGAAAAGCATGGTAACTTATGCTGTATCAGAAACACTCCTGATACGGGTGAAAGAAAATTTTATGTAATATAAACACAAGGTGTCCATTCAGAAAGGATACAATTGAAAAGGAGTGTGGGCATCTCCATGGCGTCTCACTAAGCCAGGATCCTGAGAACAAAGGAAGCTGCTGAAGCTGCGAAGACCCTCTTTGCCTTTACTAGACTGTGAGGCATGAACAACAAACACTGAGAATTACAATCCAGTGTCTATAAATGGAACAATCCACACATTTAGGCTACCACCCTGGGAACACGAAGTATAGGCCAAAGGAATGTTTTGAAAGATTTCTTTTATACAGTTAAGTTTGTACTGATGTATATAAAAAGTGCACAAATCATAAGCATGAAGCTTGGTGAATTCTGGGAAATAGAACACACCTATGTGATAAGTCCCCAGATCATTAGCATATTACCAATATCCTAAAGCCCCATATCTTCGGTCTCCTTCCAGTCAATACCTGCCTCCTTCCCAAAGACAATCACTATCTTGACTTCTAACGTTTAACATTATATATACAGAATCATTTTTTTGCTCTCTTTTTGCTCACCAATGTATTTGGGAGCTATCTTAAAAGACTTTGACGAGGGCTTCTCTGGTGGCGCAGTGGTTGAGAATCTGCCTGCCAATGCAGGGGACACGGGTTCGAGCCCTGGTCTGGGAAGATCCCACATGCCGCGGAGCAACTAGGCCCATGAGCCACAACTACTGAGCCTGCGCGTCTGGAGCCTGTGCTCCGCAACAAGAGAGGCCGCGACAGTGAGAGGCCCGCGCACCGCGATGAAGAGTGGCCCCCACTCGCCGCAACTAGAGAAAGCCCTCGCACAGAAACGAAGACCCAACACAGCCAAAAATAAATAAATAAATAAATAAAGTTGTCTTTATAAAAAAAAAAAAAAAAAAGACTTTGAGCACAACTCATGACCAAATTAAGGACTATGTGTCCTACAAATCACCTCTTTCCAACCACCTAACTTTTTTATGTGAATAAACACCTTCTGATTCTTTGAGAGGCTTACAGCATCTGGTAAATCTTTGAATTGGTCATCCCACCTGTTCGTATGTGACCTAAGCCCTCCCTTATAAGACCCAGCGCTACAAATTAGCCTTTGCATTTTCCTGTCATTTGATCCTTAAAAAAAGACCAGGTAATTGGTTAGTATACCCAAAACTGGTTGACTTCTACAGGCTATATCCATCCTTAGCAATACTACTAAAGACTGCCCAGCTTCTGCAGACTGGAAGAGCCATTAAGTAACACAGTAAAGCTACCATCTTTTTTATCCTTATAAGATCAAGGCTAATAATCCAAGGCCCAGGGTAAGACACTGCCTTCAATAAGGCATTACTTCCCATGAGCAAATGAAATGCATTTATATTTCTCCACATCTGCATTTCACAGCAGGAACCCAACTCAGCCAACACTTTAATGCTGACACCACCAATGAAGACACAAACTCCTAGACTAGAAAAAAAAATCTTCACAGAACCAAGACCAATAATTGAACTGATTCATGGATCTTATTCTTTACTTCTTCAAAAGTTTAATAACTTCTAATTAGAGAGATAATTCATGACCATTAAATAAAACTTTGAAACTACAGCAAAGTGCAATAAATTAAATGGCATTCCTATTCCACAAACCAGAAATCATCACCATTAACAATTTTGCATACTTTCCTTGACTATAGTTACTATTTATTAAATCTATTAGTCGACATAGCTTTATATAATCAGCATCTTATATAATTTTCTACCCAAGAAGTTTTAGATAATTATATAGTAAACATTTTCCAATATACTTAAAATTATTAAAAACACGAATTAATGGCTTTGTAAATCTATCACATGGGTAAAGTAAAATTTATTTTATTTATTATTTCTTTTATTTGAACCTAAAACATACAAATGCGCGTTCACTTGCCAAATATTTGGCTGTGGTATTCAAGACTTTTCACTGAATAAATTTCTGTTACCTTTCTTGTGAAAAACCACACCACAAATGTATACTGTGATTTTTTTCAGTTTCAATTTATTTACTGAGGAATGAGGACTTAAAGCCACATGTGAAACAATCCAAGTGCAGATTTCTTATGGATATATAAAAATATTTTCCCTTAAAATTGCCCACAACTTCTTCAACAAGCATTTTTTCAGTGACTTCTCTTTATGGAGTACACCCAAAGTAATCAACTTAGTTCTAATAAAAACCACAATTAATTCATTGGTTTGAATATTATTTAAATACATTACCTAATTACAGTAACAAGAACAACCAGCATAAATAAGTTTGGGAGCTAACACAACTAACATTTGGTAAACACACCTCTCATTTGTTGAAGGCAGAAGCCCTACCAACTGTGACCGTTTGGCATGAAGAGGGCATTTGTCAGTTTTTTTTAACACAGAAAAGAGTCTCATACTGAAGACTCAGTTAAATGGAATTCAGTCAAGACAGTGTTTAATATAAACATTGCTGCACCCCATTTTCACTTTTCTATTCCTAGAGTCTCTAGATTTTGCCATCATGCTGACAAAAACTTTTGTTTAACAATAAGTTTGGGTAAGCAATCTCATTCCCTCTCTTCTTTATGAGTACAGCCGTCATTCTTAGTCTACAGAATTCATTCACAGTCTTATGGGATTTTGACAATACTTGTTTCCTGACGTTACAGTATTCCTACCTTTCAGCATAGCTATTCAAAGACTATATAATCTTAGTATTTGATCTATTTCTGTTTTCTTTTTACGAGTTAGCAAAAGTAAACATCACAATCACCTTTCATTTTAACCTTCAGAAAATCTGTTCTTAGGGACCCCTTGCTACACATCAAAATCAAACTAGTAAGTAATGATTGGGTCCAGTTGGTGGTATCCTTGGCAGACTATCAGGGTCTCACCAAAGTTCCTCTTCAAATTACCATGGGCTAGTCAATGGTGGGTAACTTGCAGGATGGTTCCAAAAGGGAATTCAGATGCTCTGCAGGAAACACTGCATACCTGCAACACCCAACATTTACTTGGTAGGGCTGGTATTTTAGGGTCAGGAGAACCTCAAGGCTATTACTCCAAATGTTCCCTAACACGTTTCCACAGGCCACTCTCAGCATATGATGCAGTAACTACTGCAATCAAAAGCAAGTTTAGAATGAGCAGAGAAGACAATTTTGGCTAGATTTCAGGAAGTAGAGAAATAAAGTCTGTAACTGTTTTCTGTCACTGTTCTATTGAATCACCTATAAGCAGCCACAGGAGGAAATAGAGAGTTAAGAAAATCAAGGAATAGAAGTTTAGAAGAACACATTCTTTATCTTTTGTTGAACTATCTCCCTAAATTTCTCCTTGGACTGGAAACCAGGGAAACTTCTCTGGTTATTAAAGGCTCCCTTTACTATAGCAAAGAACAGGTATGAGCAGATGTGCCATTTATGCAGTTTATAATGGCAAACGTCACTGGCTATGAGCTAGGGGCTTGAAACAGGTAATATACATAGATATATCAACACTGTGTCAATGCCTTAGGATTTAAAGTGGGAAGAGATTACCTATAAAATGATCTTCCCATCTTCCTGATTCTTCAAACTATGACACTTACACATGTCCTAGGCAAATTATATAACCAATCTAAGCCCAGCTCGATTACCTGCATAATTTAGATAATCAGACTAGGCTACAGGCCTAAATGCCTGTCTTTTAATCCTTGTTTCAATAAATAAATAAGACAAAGTATGTAAAGTGTGGACCCTCCTAGCACAGAGTAAAACTCGACAAATGGCAGCTCTAGTTATCACCTAAATTCTCAAGCCCCTTCCAAGACTGAGATTCTGTGAAGAATTCTTCCCCATGTCTAAAAGTAAAATTCAAGGCACAGAAATCAATTAGAGTCTGAACCCAAAATGATGATAAGGGTGTGATTTTCTCTTAGTGAAATTCTAACTCCCTGGCAATTCACTGGAAGATCAGACCAAAGGTCATATGTAGTCACGGGAAGGGTATCTTAGGAAGTAGGCTAATACGTTCAAGAGTTCTTATCAAATGCTTAGCATAAAAATTCTCTTCTCAAAACCGTGGCTGTAATGTATTACTGCTAAAGTAGTTGCATAGATTCAGAAGATTTTTTTCTTGCTCTTACACTGAATATTGCATCCATGATACATACTATCACTTCTAGGAAGAGTCCTCAAAGACAAAATCTTATCATTGGAAGCTGCTGAACTTCTGTTATTAAACTAAATTCTGAATTCAGTTTACAGGCTTGTTTCTGACTAGCCTCTTTTTATGCCTGGGAATGGCAATCTATGATTTATGTACTATCACCAACATGTCTTGAAAAATAAAGGCTCATAACAAAAAGAAGTAATACTTTGAAATATAATTCAGGATGAAGTGTCCAAAAAACACAGACTTGAAGCAAGATGTTTTCAAGATGCTAATATTAAAGTGCCCTGAAGTACGAAAGCATACATCTAAAAGAGCTCTTTGGTGGGCACAAGCAAGCCATTAATCCTCTGGAACCTAAACCACAATAACTCTTCAATTAAGAGGGGGAAGAGAATGCAATGCAGACGTGACCCATTTTTACTAAAGTTCTCTCCAAACTCCAAAGATTCAATGACAATAAGACAGTGTGGGAATGGAACTAAAAGGAACCATAAGGGCATCCTTTCTTTCATCAAAAATCTTCAGATTTTTGCGGGTTTCAGATTTCCAGATAATTATAATTCAACAATCTCACTCATTTTCTCCCAAATTTCAGTTCCTCTCTTTGAGAAACATATGTGCAAAACAGACTACAAAACCATCTACCAACCAAAGGATGAGAAATGGTGGGCTCCAGTTTGTGATTAAACTTCCAAGGTGATCTGAGGGAGATTTCCACACCATATTCTACTGTGTGTGTCAGGGTATCAGAGAGGAATACAGGAGAGATCCAAGGGCATGCAAGAATAATCATCCCTCATTGTGATGGAAGATCCCTCACGCTAGATATAGCAAACTAGCTCCAATATTTCAACTGAATTCAATGGCCTAATGTGGTTTTGGATGAAAATACCTAGTCTATCCATTTCCCATTTCTCTTGACATAAAAACAGTAGAGTGGGGCTTCCCTGGTGGCACAGTGGTTAAGAATCCGCCTGCCAATGCAGGGGACACGGGTTCAAGCCCTGGTGCGGGAAGATCCCACATGCCACGGAGCAACTAAGCCCGTGAGCCACAACTACTGAGCCTGCGCTCTAGAGCCCACGAGCCACAACTGCAGAGCCCACGCGCCACATCTAGTGAAGCCCGCACGCTCTAGAGCCTGTGCTCTGCAACAAGAGAAGCCACCGCAACGAGAAGCCCGCGCACCGCAATGAAGAGTAGCCCCCGCTAGCCGCAACTAGAGAAAGCCTGCACTCAGCAACAAAGACCGAACACAGCCAAAACTAATAAATAAGTAAAAATAAATAAATTTATTTAAAAAAAAACAACAGTAGAGTGTTTGCAGCTTATAAGCTCTTTTAGAAGTGGTATACGAAGCAGGTTATTATCATCACCCCCTCATTATCCCAGAGGAGGAAGTTAAAGTTCAGAGAGAATAAACTGGTTCTTTGAGGGTGCATAGTTATCATGGTATTCAAGGCTACAGGTTTTTTGGATTTTTTTTCTTTCTATACCAAACGTTGTCATCCGCCCACTGAAGTTCCTGAAATATATGGTCATGACTGACTTACATTTTCAATACTATTACCTACAAAGGAGGCGCTTTCCTAATCCTTAGCCAGCTTGCTGTCACCACTCCTCCAGTGTGATGGACACTGGCAGGGCCACTGCCCTGTGAGAAGGTCACAGCCAGCAGGCAAACCTGAAGGAAGCCTGCACACCTCTGTAAACTCCTTTTGGGTTGTAGGCTTACCAACACTCAGTGGGGGTAACAATCCTGTTTATATCAGTTGTTCTTATTGCGATTATGTAATTTAGTTAAATTTTATGTAAGTCAATGATATATGATTGTAGAAATGAAAGATCACTCTAATTTCTATTAAAACATAGCTGAATGTTTCGAAGAAAATCCAAACGGTGAGTTGTTGAAAGAAAGAAAGAATGAAAGAGAGAGAGAGAGAGGGAGGGAGGGAGGGAGAGAGAGAGAGAAAGAGAAAGAAAGGAAGGAAGGAAGAAAGAAAATTACTTTGAATTATATGGGCAAGAAAACTGTAAAAGAAAAAAAAAAAACTGTAAAAGATTTCCAGGGCAGGGGGGATATTATCGTATCTATGAAAAATCTGGGTTAAAATTCCTTCACCAGTGTCTTTGAAGAAGAAACAAGTAATTAGAGGTGTGGCTTATGGAAAAGAAAAAGAAAACGACGCTAAGTTCCAACTAAGAGACACATTCAAAAAAAACGCCTACGTCCAAGATATGGGAGAATGAATGTTGTATACATTTGAAGTTTTATTTTAATTTTCTGTTTTTTAAACCATTACTTTTATAGACTTTTAAAATTAACTAACTACCAGCATAGTAATACCCCAAATCAGGGTTTAATAAATATTCATTAAAATAAATTTAAAAATCAAAACATGACATTACGAAAACATAACTATATGAATGTATATAATAGCGCATATTCAATTGTACAATTGTTTTATGGAATCAGATAATAAGTACTGTCAAAATTAGTATGATTTGTAAACCAATCTATGTGGGACAATAAATGGCCATTAGTCTTCCACCAAGTTTTTGGAATCTTCAAAAAAAATGTTTTTTAATTAAAAAATAAAACACCAAGACAATTTAATAACTCAATTGCATAAATGGGTAGGTTTTTTTCTGAACATTCTACATCAACTTAGTCTAACATGTCTTACCAAAAGGGTTGACTTTTAAAACAACTTGAAATGACAAGGCAATGTTAAGAATATCTAAGAAAATTTCTTTTAATGACTACTGCTTATAATATAAGCTAAGGAATAAAGGGCTAAAATAAAATAATCAAAAGTCTGTAAGGGGCCTTCAGACAGAGTCATGTAGATCCAATTCTATAAAAGACTGGGTAAGGTAGGAGTACCGGAAGTCCTCAGAGAAAAAGTGGTGAAAATGGAAAACCAAACTAACCATGCGTCCTACTACTTTCATTAATAATCACATGAATGGATTTAGGTACATTTTCATCCTGATATTACAAAGCTTTAAACAGTCTATTCCTCCATCCTGCCTTCCATATGTACATGGTTCTGGAGGAAACACTTTTTTTGGTGTAGATAAGTAAAATTTCTAGGATCCCAAAATGTCTCAGTGGTATTTGCCAAGGCAGTACCAGCTCTGTGCCTCACCCAACACAAAAGTCTGAAGATAAAAACAGATTCAAAGGGAGAAAAATGAATTTCAGTTCTATTCACAAGCAATTCAAATGCATTTTACAGACTTAGATTTATGGCTCTTTCCTTGCTCTTACATATTTCAGGGCCAACTTTCATGTTCCATTTTTGACACCTGAGATAGAATATTGAGATATGTTTGGCACTGGATAGGAGAGGTTATGAGGAAAGAATTTCTACATAAGAAGGGATCTGAAAATCATCCATCTTCTCATTGTGCTGGGTAGAGGGGGAAGAGCCAGGAGAGTATGCCAGGGGGCGAAGAGAGATCTTGTTCCTCCAAACACTAGACCTCCCAGGACAGCACTGCTTTCAAACTCTGCACTCTTGCTTATGGCTCAACCTGGATTTAGAAAAGTTGGTTTCTTTAGTAACAGAGAGAAGCTGCCACACACCAGCTTTTTTGAAGCTTTTTTTGTTTGTTTGTTTTTCTTTCTGACAAATATGTGGATCAACACTGTGTTAAAAAAAAAAAAAAAAAAGGCTGTCCAGGAAATTGCACAGATACAAAGGTGGCTGGATTCACCAACCAAGCATGCAAAAGGAGCTCTCAATTAGCACTGCCAACCCCTTCTAGCTCAGTCACGAGTAGCGGAGGAAGAAAGGCTTAAACCACAGCCTTAAGGCACTGAGACCAAATTAACGATGTTCTAAAAAGAGCCTTGCCGATTCTATGCCCACACCCCTACCCCCCCCCCTTTTTTTCTGTTAGGATCATGAAGCAAAAGGTAAGTGTCTGAAGAGTAAAATGTACAGTATAATTGACTAAAGTAGAAAAGTCTCGTAATCCTGTATTAAGGCCAAAGGAAATCAAAACATACTCAGGCTGCAGCATGTGCTCATAAAGAAAGCTCTCAACTGAATTTCATAAGAAATATTGATCTCGAACTCTGAATCCTCGCACTTTGGCAACCACACATGATTGGGGTCAGTCCTTTCTATGTTGGAATTCCTCTGAAGGCCTCGATTCATGTATCAATAGATAGAAGACAACATAGGAGTAACTTTATTTAAACAAATTATACCTGAGGCTGCTTATAAAGCAACTCAGAGTACTTTTACTGAAAGACTGAAGATGTCTAAAAAGAATAGTTAAGGGCTTCCCTGGGGGCGCAGTGGTTAAGAATCCGCCTGTCAATGCAGGGGACACGGGTTCGAGCCCTGGTCCGGGAAGATCCCACATGCCGCGGAGCAACTAAGCCCGTGCGCCACAACTACTGAGCCTGCACTCTAGAGCCCGCGAGCTACAACTACTGAGCCCACGTGCCACAACTACTGAAGACCATGTGCCTAGAGCCCGTGCTCCACAACAAGAGAAGCCACCGCAGTGAGAAGCCCGCACACCACAACGAAGAGTAGCCCCCGCTCGTCTCAACTAGAGAAAACCTGAGCCCAGCAACAAAGACCCAACATAGCCAAAAATAAATAAATAAATAAATTTATAGAAAGAAAGAGGACAGATAAGAAAATTGTCGATGTTATCAATGGAACTCTTCAAAATTACACGTTTGACTGGGTAAAGTTTGATTTAAGTAGACTTGGTTATACTAAAATTATCACCCTACCATGTTTAAACATCAATGATACACTTTATATTTATTTCTTTACTAAATACACTATTCAAGATTTGTGATCTTACTCATTGGAATTAGCTATATACCTTCCAAATATGACCCAAAGAATAACCCATTGAAAGTGGCTCTTTGTCTTTAGTGCTTGAATTTAGCCAAGGACTCTGGTCTTCTATCTGTTAAACAGTGCTTTCTGCTGAGTAAAATAACAATCCACATGTGCACTGACAACATTCCACATATGCATATGCCTTTCAAGTCTGAAAATACAATTCAACGTGCCATAAAAGGTTGCTTACACACTGGTCAAAATCACTGTTCCTCTACTGTCTGCAGTAAACCTCCCTTTGGACTAAAAAATGTGTAAACTAACCCTACACTTACAGCTGTAAAATGTTTCAAAGACATTTTGGGGGAAATAATCTCTTAAAGGCAGTATGTTCAAGATATTTGTTTTTAAAGCATCTGAAGGAAAGGCGAGTCCTGGGAAACTATTTGGGAACCCAAGACACCCCAGTAACACAGAAGAAAGTTTTGGTCTGGCTCATGTTCTAAAGGTTGCAGGATGAGAAGAGTCAACTTCCAAACCCCTCTTCTCCTCCCTCTGCCTTTCAAATTCAATCTTTCTTTGCCTTTAATCCTACAGAAAATTAGAAACAGTCTCCTAAACTGCGCCTTCCCATAGCAAATATAGCTTTTGCTTGCAAAAATCCTATTACCCATTAGCAAGGGTGTTTATTCTAGAATGAACCCGCCTCTTCCACTCCAAAGAGCTGTGCTGCCTTTACAGACAGGATCCTTCTGACTGACCTAAGACGAACACAAAGACATTCATTCTATAAGCCTTGTGTTCAATTTAAAAGCATAGACCCTGGCAATTAAAGAATTTGTGAGTTAGTCTCAAGGAAAAAAAAAGAAAAAAGCATCATTCTTAGTTGTCCTCAGGTGCTACAACACAATCCATGCCTTTCACTTAAAAAAAAAGACAAGAAAAAAATCTACTGAAGTCTGGAAGTAGGAGCTAGAAAAAAAAAGGGGGGGGGGGATTTCTCTCCTGGGAACTTTGGTGACATAATCGAAACAAGTGAAAAATACAAATGCAAGATATTCAGCCCATTTTTCAGCAGTGCTGATGATCCCTCAACTGAAATCTTTATTTCCTTTTGTTAATCATCCTACAATCTTGGACTTAAAAAAATACTTAAACTATCCTTTTTCTTTAAATAACCATACAACCTACCTATTTAAACTCATCTTTTATGGAAACTACATAATCTTCCTTTCATTAAAATTTCCCTTGTTGATATAGGCAAACCAGGTCAGTTTCTGCTGGATTTGCACACTTGCAAATCCCTTAATTCAACTCCCTGTTGAAGGTTTAAAAAAGAGCAAGAGCTGAACCTCAGATACACATAAAACAAATACTGCTTCTATGTCTAAGTGAACATTGATACCATTTACAGATTCTCCCCCCACCACCACCACCCTTTTCCTTGGGGCTGAGAGCCGTGTCAATAATCATTATTTATTAAACAGGCTGCCATTCCCTTCTACAGAATGTAGGAAGGGAGCATGCAGGGGTAGAAAATAATTACCTTGGGTTTTTCTTTAAAGACCTCTGGAATGGAAAGCAAGGAAATCAATTCAGAAAGAATATGAAATATCCCCCCATATGCAAGCCCCCCAACACACACACAAGGCTGAGAAGTATATCCACACTCCATTATTCATATCAACTGTAACAAAAGAAAAGATTAAAAACCTGGGGTCTTCAAGATAAACGCATCTATTTTCAAGCCATTGAATATGTTCGCACATACACTTGCACATCCTTTACTCATCCACAAAACTCAAGCAGCTAGATTTGTTGAGAGAAACCTCTACACACCTCCTGAGAAAATGTGCTCTCAAAAATGACTGCTTCAGCCAAAGGAGAGAGAAGCAGCAAGTTACCAGTTTGACTGCCATTCTGGTTTGTGGCAGGTTCCCTCCTTTCCCCTCTCCTCTCTCTCAATTTATCTTTTAGCCTATTTTTTTTCCAAAGCAGAGTAAAAGCATAAGGAATATCTCTCCTTGGACTTTAGCCACAAATACAAAAAATCCAAAAACAAAAAGTTTCAAGGATTAAATAACACCCCAGCTAAGACCACAGGTCAGAGAAATGAAAAATTCCCAGATGACTGAAAGCTTGGTATTCCTACTCAAGAGTTAATGATGAGCAGTCAGTCTTCCTTCCCCTCCAGATGTTATGGCTCAAAACAGAAATACAGTATAAAGAAGGCATAGCCAGGCAGTTTTTGGAGAAAAGCCTTGCACAGAACTTGAACTGGCAGGCTTGGGGTTTGTCCTAAATAACCTTCACAGGTTGCACAAACTGTTCTCAGATCCTGATTGATAGTCAGATTAAGAACCTTCCTAAAATTTCCTTAGAATAAGAACAAGGTGGGGTGGTGGGAGGGTGCTGGGAGGTCAATTAGTCATCTAAAACATGTATAAAGGTATAGAGAAAATATACACCTCCTAGACAGATAGAAAGCTATCATGCTTGGGGAAACTGGCCAGTAGTGGCAGCAACTGAGCCAAGGGTGAAGAAGCTACATTCAAAGAGTGACCTGTTTCAAGTGAGTTCATTTTCTCACCCTTGAGTGCACAGAACTCTGTCCCATTTTGCCTAAATTTTTCTGGCATATAGGGAGAGGAGACGAGGTTCACACTCCACCTTTGGGAAACGAACAAAGCAAATGCTTGGCAGAGCTGAAAAAACTCCTCCTCCGTCAGGACCCTAGAGGCGGCAGCTCTGCAGGACTCCCTTTCTAATTCCCCCTAGTTAACTCACTCTCCGCGGCCACAGAATCCGTTTCTACACCTTGGAATGGCCATGGGCAGGGTAGGAGGTGATCAGTTTAGCCCTTCGCCGTGGATCGCCTCCTTTCCCTACCTCCCACAATGGCTTCTAATTAACCCTTCCTGGTCCCTGCCCGGGTCAGGGCTGCTGGAAGTGTCTACAGCTTCACTGTACCAACATCTCCATCAAATCACCACACACACACCCCAGCCCACCCCCACATGGATACAACTTCCCTCCGTGGTTTAACGTCGGTCGATTTACATGTGCTTTTCTTTCTCTCCTTCCCACGGGCGGGGAAAGGGCTCAGTGCTTTTGGGAAGGCCCTCCCTCCCCCCCTCCCTCCCCCCCTGCCCCCCTCCCCCTCCCCCTCCACCCTCCCCTCCCTCCCTCCATCCCTCCTTCCTCCCTCCCCAGCTCTCAACAAGAGCCGAATCCCAGAGCTCGCCAGCAGGTCTGCACTCGCTTTAACCCCTTGAAGGGAGTTAGTTCTCATTTGGGACCCACTGAAGTAGGGCCCATGGAGCTTGGCTGACAATCTCTCTCTGCTTCACACCACCCCTACCCCCACGCACACACACACACAGGAAAAGGCCGGCACCTTTTCCCTCCCCTGCGGCCAGTTTTAATTCTCTCACTCCGTGTTCCAAACCTGGAATGGAGTGGGGGGGGTGGAGGGGTGGTGAAGGATGCTAGAAGACAGGCGTTGGCGAGGGAAAAGGACAGCAGGAGGGCAGAATGGAAACTCAACAGTAAATCAGAGTTCAGACACAGTGTTTACTTACGAAATTTGGGGCTGGTGCTAGTTTCTGGCGTGGTGGTGGTAGAGGAGGAAGACGAGGAGGAGGACGAGGAGGAGGCAGCATCCTGAAAGGGAGACAGGGTCCAGGAGGGAGTAGAATCATGAAGGTAGGAGGAGGTAGCGTATGCCGCAGTGGGCCAGGAGGGCATGGCCGGGGTACTGGGGGTTCCTGGCACCGGGGGTCGGGAGCCCGGAGTGCTGCTACCGAAGAAAGGGTCTGTCATGGACAAGACCGTCGGGGGGACCGCAGTGTTCCGTGCCGTGGTGGAGCGCGGGCTGGCCCGGATGGGCACCCGGTGCCCGGGGAAGCGAGTGGGCGCCCGCGTGATGGTGGTCAGCCGGGTGCTAATCCGGTTGGGCGTCCTGGAAGAGGCGGCGCCGCCGGCGGAGGTGGCTGGGGACGTGGTGGAAGTGGTCGTGGTGGTGGTCTCCATGGCCTTGGGAAAGGAGCTGGGCTTGGAGAGGAAGAAGGGGTCCTGGCCCATCCCCTTGGAGTCCACCAGGTCGGTGGGCACGTATTCCTTGACGGAGCCCACCACGATCCATTTGAGCAGCATGAGGCTGAGCCCCAGGCCGATGAAGCCGATGAACAGAGGCACCACGCACAGCCACGTCTGCTGCCGGTTCCACACGATGCAGTCGCTACAGCGTAACTCCCGGGGGGGCTCGGCCGCCCCTTCGCCGCCGCCGTCCGGGCCCCCGCCCGCCGCCGCCGCCGCCGCCGCAGCCACAGCCGCTGCGGTGCCCTCCTCGGCCGAGGCGGCGGCTGCCGAAGCGGCTCCAGGTGGCGAGGCAGCGGCCGCCCCTTCACTCATCCTAGGAGCCGGTCTTCACCTTCGCCCCCCCGAGGGCCGCGCCAGAGGCATGGGGCCGCGCGGGCCGGGCGCAGGCGCGGGCTCCGGCGGCGGCGGCGGCGGCGGGCTCGGGCGCAGGCAGCGGCCGCGGCGGCCGCATGCAAATCGGCTCCCTGCCCCCACGCCCCTCCCCCCGAGAGGCGGGCGGCGGGCGGGGAGGAGAGGAGCGGGGGAGGGGACGCGGGCCGGGGAGGGGACGCGTCGGGGAGGGGGCGGCGAGGAGCTCGGAAGAGGGGCTAGACTGGCCCCCTGCGCTGCCGGCCGGTCAGGGAGCGGCGGGGCGCGTCTGCAGCCCGGCAAGCGGCCTCCTGCGCGCCGGGGCCCCGCGTCTGCTGCTGCTGTTGCTGCTGCCGCCCGCCGCCTGCATGCGCTCCAGCCACGCCGGCATCCTCGGGGCGCCGCACCCGGCCGGCTCCCCGGGGCGCCCGCCCGCGCCGCCCCTGGGCCTCGCGCCGCCTTCAGGGGCTGAGCGGGCCGGCTGCGGAACGCCAGGCGCCGGAAAGCTGCATTCCGACACAGGGGGGCCGGCCTGGCCGCCGCCGCCGCTCGCCGGGCCCGCCGCGCCGCGTTCCTCGGCGGCTGCTCCGCGAGTCCGGGCGGTAAGGTGCACCTGTTCTTCAGCCGGCCCGCAGCCAACCCTCGGCTAGCACTGTCTGGGAGAGACCAATCCGAGCGCAGTGCGGAGGGCGAGCGGCCGGGCTCGCCTAGCTCCCGCCGCCTGAGAGTCCGCGCCGGCCCCGCTGCCCGAGAGTCAAACTCCAGCGAGCTGCGCCGCCGCCGCCGCCGCGAGCCCGGGGCCGGGGACGCACTGGGCGCCCGCGGCGGGTGCTGTCTGACCCGCCGCGGAGGGAACCCCGCAAGCCGCAGAAAATTCGAAAGCACTGCCCGGCGCCCCTGCCCGGTCGCACTTGAAGGGGGAGACGTGAAACGATAGACCGCGTCCGGGATCCGGGGGAACCGGGACCCCGGGCGAGAGGCGGCTCCAGGCGGGCTCTGGCAGCCAGGCGGGTGCGGTGTGCGCGGAGCCGCCACAGACTGGCTGGGCTTCAGGCGGAGTAGCGCCTCCCACCAACACCTAATGGTGGTTTCTTAACGCGTACAAGATAAATGATCCAAGCAAACGCTCGCTTGGAAGTGTGGCAAAAGCAGCTCCCGACCCACCGATTGTGAGCCCCTTTCCCGTGTGGATGCAGTGGGGTCAGAGACTGAAGCTGCGGGGCGAGAGAGCAGGGGCGTGTGCGCGTGCGGGGGGTGTCTGTGCGCTTCCCCGCCTGGCAGCGGGCGCTGCTGGATCGAGAGCCCGCTCCCTCCGACTTGCTAAGAGAGATGCTGGTGAAACAGACCTTTGTGCAATTACACCCGGCAGATACCTCTTAGCCGACTTGTGCTAACTTACCTTTTTAAAAAGTATTGTCTTTAAATGTAGATGTACACACAGGTGCACACGTCACAAGGTAACTGATTGTGAGAGGTAACATTTAAAACGATTTGGGTTGGTATCCAAAATTCTTTCCTTTCTCTTCCTTTGGGTAGAGAGGCACCTGTGTACCTTTATCTCAGGTGCAGTGTGGGGCCCGCCTGAGGCACTAGGGGACCGGCCTAAGAAGGAAGGATGAAGGGGTAAAGAGCCAGCATCAGTGTGGTTTATGCTGATGGTGCAAAACCTCTCTAGTCGACTCTTCCCAGATTTCCTGATCTAAAGTGGAAACCGGAAAGATGTTTTACAAGCTCCAAAAAAGAGAGTTTGAGGATGGCAGCCTCCTAATACACCTTCGCTGCACTGTATGATTGGCGCTGATGATGAAAACAGCATTCTCCTGGCCTGTAATCGTGTCCCCAAAGATGAAGTTTTCGAGGTATCCATTTTATTCACAGGTGAAGAGCCGAATGGTACACTGAAAAGACCGCAAAGAGAGAAGGATGTATTGAAACAGGAAGCCCCTGGGATTTGGTGCCTACCAGAGTATTTTGCACAGACACGGTTAATAAATTATTTTTGATGGCAGTAATTCGGCTGTCACCTCTTTCAGCTATAACATTAATACTTTCCCCATAGGAAAGCTTTTGATTCTTAGTTTGATAGAACATGCCCTAATCCAGTAGTACTGAATTATGGTTCCAAAAATTACGAGTGAAAAAAATACCACAAGCCCTTGAATCTATATTCCTTCAGCTTTCCAGTGCAAGGCACAATCCTCTTAAGTAAAAATTGACCCAATCTCTACCTTCTGTTAGCGCTGGGCAGTAACTGGCCAACCTTTCCTGTATAGCAAATAAAGGTTAGCTTTCACACAAAATATTGTGAAATTATAGCAGGTGCTGTTGTCGAGTATATAAGACAGAAAATTACTTTTCCAAAACATTCCTAATTCATTGCTGCCCCCCATTATTCCTGTGGCCCCTCCCTTCTTCCTTCCCCACCGAAATAAATCCAGTGTACAAAAAGGGATGTTGTAATGCTGCAGCTGGGCAAATGCTCCCCTGAAACTGCATTCGCACAAAACTAACCCCGTGTTGTCTCAGTGCTCCCCAATGCCTTCTTCATCTACCTCTCAAAATTACCCCCACTTCTCATTTCCACTTGGCTTTAACAGCTTATTCATGGTTTCCTGTTCAGCTCATTTTCTCCCAGATCCCAAGCCTCTGCACTTGACTACCCATTAGCTGCTCTCGCAGTGAACATTATCACTAGTAGAAGGAAAAAAAAAAAAAGGACCTATTGCTTCGATAGCCTTGTATTGGGGAGTGGGTTTTATCAGCCCATCCAAGAAACTCTGGCTGGTACAATCATCATTAACTTGCAGTTTTACCATGAGGCTCCCTGGTAGCAGGTGGTAAGCACTACAACTAGAATTGGGGACGGGGGGATCCACGACTGAGTCAAGGACAAGTGGCAGACATTCTCACTGCCAATGAGCAGCCAGCTCATCAGTCCCACGGTAGGGCGGAGTCTCAGCCTGGTGACTCACAGCTCGCTGAAGCAGAATGCTGGAGTAAGAGCTTCACACTCAGGCTCTGAAGACAGGGATTCAAGTTTGAGCTCTAAAAGCAATAAAGTCACTCTGGGCCTCTGTTTTTCTCATCTAGGAGATGAAACTATAATACCTACATTCTGTATAATATAAAATTGTATAGCTAAATATACTATTCACTGATGGCATCTTTTAAGCATGATTTTTAAAACACATCAGAAACCAGTTTTATTAATATGTATTAAGTTATCACATAGTCTAAATAAAGCTTTTCAAAATACACTATATGGTCCTCAATCAAAATACAGATTACAACTTTCAAGGAACATTCTTGTTCTTCTGATATAATGATCTGAAAATTGTTCTATGGTTTTTAATACTGAGGCTAATTATTTCATAAAGATGGATGTGCATGACCTATTAGGGAAGAGTTACTCATACTTTTCTTGGCTATCTCTACCTACTATAGACAGGGGTGTGGATTTTTCTAACAAATGGAAATGACATAACTCAGCCTCTCCTGAGCTCCATATCTGCCTGAATATAATCACCTTCTGGATGTCTCCTGTATAATCCACTAACACATTAAACTCAGAATTTCTAACCATGATTTAAAGTTTGCCTACAAACCAGCATTTCTGTTGAATTACAGTTTTTCCCTTCAGTGGCACCAATATCTCCAGACTGGGAATCTCACTGCCATCTTTGACTCCTTACCTCTTGTATCCCAAGTTCAATAAGTTGTCATCATTAACACAGTATGATTGCCCTGGGTTCCCTCCATTGTAAATTCTTTGGCAAAGGCCCATCCTTAGAACCACAAGGCTGGAAGTGAACCTGGTGGCCAAACACCTCCAATGTGTCGTCCCCCAAAATATCCCAGGCCAACAGTCATCTGGATTTAGCTGGAGCTCTAGAGAAGAAACCACTTCCTGCTGAAGACCACACAGCCTGCAGACAGTATACAAGTACAGAGGTAATTTAAAAAGTCTTTGTGTTGAGTCAAAAACCTGCCTTCCTATATTTTCACCCTTTCTTCTTAGCTTATTCATTATATAAACCTTCCAGGAACTAGGTGCCAGGCATGGAAGATGCAACAGAAAACAAAACAAAGCTCCCTGCCTTCATGGAACTTATATTTTAGTGGAAGAGACTGACAATAAACAAACAAAATAGATAAATTATATAGTCTATCAAGAAATGGGAAGTGCCGTTTTGGACCACAAAGAATATATCTTGTTGGTGTGAGTACACAGAACATCTCTTCTTCAATCCCAGCATCCTCAATTTATTTACCATCCTCTCAGGCCAAGAGGAGTTTACACTCCTAGGAGTAATAGCGTGCTCTTTTATTAGCTGTGGGTTCCCTGGATAAATGTAGTTACTACAGAAATCAGTCTAGCTTGTAGAATCATAATATTCTTCATAATATCCACTGGAATCATGTGTGTAGGCAATGTGATACCTCAAAACATTTCATAAAGTAAACACTTTATGAAGGGTTAATGCCGTTAGCCTTCTTCCCATGGTTGCATGTTCCTTTTTCTCTCTTGCTTTAGTCCACTCCTGTTATTATAATGATACACATTCCATAGTATATCATTGTGGCCTTTTTTAAAAAGAGAAGCAGATTGTTTTCTTCATAGTTCTCAACAAATAACCTTATTTATTTCTTGTGGGAGCTTTATGTATTATACATAGGATTCATTCACAATGTACTGGAAAAATCCCCTGGTGGATCTGTCTGTTCACAACACCTCGACTCCAAGGATTTGTGCATTATATTCTAATATCATAAATAAACAAAAACAATAATATATAAATTCTACAGAGCAAAAAGCACAAATTGGAAAGGTGAAAAACTTCCAGCCGCCAACTATATCCTAGTCACAAAAAATGATTGTAACAATGTTCAGATTTAAGGTATGTAGATTGTCACCTAATTGCACTCTCAGGAATTAGGAAATGTTGAATGCTGTATAATAGGAGGTGAAATTAGAAGTTTTGAATGAGGCACTAAGATAAAATAAATGTGACATTTCAGTGGGAGTTGCCAAAAGACAATGCCAAAATTTCAAGATAGGTTAATTAAGAATTGAGTAGATGGGGGTTTCCCTGGTGGCACAGTGGTTAAGAATCCGCCTGCCAATGCAGGAGACACGGGTTCGAGCCCTGGCCTGGGAAGATCCCACATGCCACGGAGCAACTAAGCCCGTGCGCCACAACTACTGAGCCTGAGCTCTAGAGCCTGCAAGCCACAACTACTGAGCCCACGTGCCACAACTACTGAAGCCTGCGCGCCTAGAGCCCTTGCTCCACAACAAGAGAAGCCACGACAATGAGAAGCCCGCGCACCGCAACGAAGAGTAGCCCCTGCTTACCGCAACTAGAGAAAACCTGCGCACAGCAACGAAGACCCAACACAGCCAAAAATAAATAAACAGATTTTTTTTTTAAAAAAGAATTGGGTAGATGGTACAACATACTGGAGGTTGAGGGAGGATTTTTTGTGAAGAGGACTTCTTCGGCAGAAGCTGTGCTCTGAGTTCACAGGGGGAGGAGCACAAGTACAGAGCCTCATTACACCAAGTATAGTGAGAGGGGTCTCAAAGGAGTCCTGGAGAGCTTAATAGAAGACCCCTGCTGTTTGGGCAGGTCTCATTGGATTGGGATGGACACACAAGCATCAGGAATCTCAAGTCAGGAGATGGCTAAAGAGGACTGTGGCGGCAGAGGGCACTTTATGCCTCTGCCATACCAGGAGGGCATGAAGCCATCCTCCAGTAGTGATAATCCAGTTGGAAGGTACAGTGAGTGTAGCGGAGAAGCAGAGGTAGACAATGAGCTGGAAACTCAGTGCTGAAGGATCTGAGTGTCACAGTGAGATGTCTATGTAATTTTTGTTTTGCATTGAATTCAAATTGCATGTCCTTTAGGGCAGGGGTCCCCAACTGCCCACAGAGGGCCACACAGCAGGAGGTGAGCGGTGGGTGAGCGAGTGAAGCTTCATCTGCGCTCCTCTTAACTCCCCATCGCTTGCATTACCACCTGAACCATCCCCCTGCCCCCAGCCACGGAAAAATTGTCTTCCAGGAAACCGGTCGCTGGTGCCAAAAAGGTTGGGGACCGCTACTTAAGGGTACCAACATGGGTACTTTATCTTGGCACTAGAGTTGCCACCAGCATTTGTCTTATCTAGTTTTGGGTCTCTTTGTCAATAATTTCGCCTTTTCTCCCTGCTATCTTTCCCAAACATTGGTAGATATATTTTTCTTCGATCACTTCACTGTACAACTCTATTCTTTTGAAATCATCTTGAGATCTGAAATTGGAGGACTGGTAGATGAAAGTTCACCTTGACAATTCACTGATCAAGCAGAGGACGTGGTGCTTTGGAAAGATTCAAGGACATGTCTTCTCAGTGTGGTCAGAAACAAAAGTCATGAGTTCACTTTCTCTTTCCCTCTCTCCAAACCGCAAACAGGATTCCATTTGGCAATTCACAAGCTTCTCACCACTCCCAGACTGGCTTGAGTATCAGCGAACCCAGGTATAGAAGGGACACAATGCAGAAAGCCAGCTCCCTGAAATGGTTTTTTATAACTGAGGAAGAAACATCTCTGTCTCAAACTTCATTATTCCTAAGAAAGGCAGTTTTATACAGCTGCACATCCAGAAAGAGCTGATGTGAGTTCATACTGGTATAAATAACATTTTGCCTTCATCTCACCTTGTTTCTGGAAATCTACATTCTGCTTCCTCAGATTTGGGGATGAGACTTTCATAACACCCTGTAGGGAGAAAACAATCAGATAATTTCCTCCAACTCTTCACTGGTTTTCTTTATGTCTGTACCATCACCTCCCGCCCCACCACCACCACCGGGCTGTTCAGAGAAGCCTGAGAACAGACAGCCTTGGCACCAGCCCTTGAGACCTTTAGTCACAGTAGTTTATGTGCCCATCATGGGCCTACCTTCTTGCTTCATTTAACGGAATATAAGATAAGAGTGTGAATTTAGAGTTATGCCCCCCCAGAACCTCTTCCGAGGATTATTGGTAGTCTAGGAAGGTTTTCAAGTGCTCTACAATCTCTGATTTTCCGTAGCAGATTCAGTAGAGGAGAGAGCAGAAATTCTGGAGTCAGATTTGAATCTGACTTTCAGGAGGTTGCTATGCAGTTGAAAACATACCGCGTGTGATGTGCCTGGTGCTGAGGTTGGCTGTAGGCAGCTCAGAAATGGTAGTGAGTATTCTTATTTAATGAAAATCCAGTTGCCTCTATGGTGCATTATCTCAGGAGCCCACCTTTTCCAACAAGTTTTGCAGAAGATATTTACGGGAGTTTGGCACTGCATTGTTGACATTAACAAGGAGCAGCAAGGAGGCACTGCAGAGAAGCACTGGCCTCACAGCCCCAGGTGATGAATGTACACTCATTCATTCCTTTCTGTGCGTCCCCAGCACACACACCACGTGACCTGCTCAAAGGTGACCCACAGAATTACCAAGGAATAAGTTGTAACAGCTCATAGCAGATTTGGCCCATCTGTTTTGTCTCAAAAAAAAAAAAAAAAAGAGGATATCTCAGGAGGACAAAACTTGCTTGGTGCTTATGAATTGAGAAAGAAGGAAGGAAAACACCACCTAATTTTTTTAGGAAAAAATATCAACTAAACCCAAAAGGCTAATAGTGCTTACCCCTTGTGAAATAGATACTCCAAGGGGTTTTGAAGACTCAGAAAAGCTGTTCTTTATTCTGCCTTTGAGACTTTTACATTTGATGAAGGACAATCCCCTGTTTTAAGCAAAGAGCTCAAGAAAGGTCCAAATGTATGTTTATATCTGTATGTGACCATGCCTGTGTACAGTGCTGAAGCCAAATGCAGAGAGTGCAGGAAAGAAAGATTATTCAAGGAGTGCTTGGTGACGAACTTATCCACTGGTTCCAGAGTTTTGTTTGATGTTATCTGAATGGAGTTGTAGTTTTGTCTAGCATCACTGGTTGTAATAAGGAGAGCAGCCCAGATCCAAAGATCAGAAGGTCTCAGCATGGTGCTGTGACCTTGACTCTCATAGGGAGAAACCAGGAGTGATTTATAGTTGGAGTTGTTATTTTGCTGTTAGATGAGTCTCAGCTAAGCAGGAAATGTTTATCTCTGTGTCTTTCTAGTTTCAGGGGGACAGATTTAATCTTAGCTAATCATGAGATAAAGAACAAGACATTAGAGGGTCTGTGTCTGCCCTTTACAGCAGGTTCAGGAAAAAGGAGAAAGGTCTGTGTTTGGTCTCATCACAGGTAAATAAGGAGGGTCATCTGTGAATCTTATGGGAGTCATGAGAAAGAGTTTACAAGGAGTCTCATCTAAGTCATATGGGGAAGCACAGTTCTTGGTGGTAAGCCATTTCCTGGAACATAAAAGGGTAGAAAGATTTCTGAAAAACAAAATTGTGCAGATGGTTTCCTTAACCACTGCCATTTTCCAGGAGCACAGGGTCCTGGTAAAATTTAACACTGATATTGACATATATTTATAGCTCTCTTTTTAGCATTTTAAGAATGTATATGTGCTCATAATTATTAGTTAAAATAAGAGTGATAACGTGTTTTATAGATTTATGCTTATTTTTTACATGGGAAACACGAAGTAAAATTATCTGCCAATCTTCAGTATCTGTGAAAAACAGTGAAAAAAACATAGGAATTCCACCAGGAGGAGACAAAAAGGGGATCAGAATTTGACAAAATATTCTTCATATTCTAGTTAGCTTAACAGAGGGTATTTTAGAATTTAGAAACCATAAAACTGTATCACGGTAAATCCTTTAAGCCATGGATATGATCCTATAAAATTTATAAAACACACAAACTATATTAATGTATTAGTCGTCTTTCTTGGGAGTATGGCTAACATACTTTTTTTTTCAATTCAAGGTTTCAAAAATCATTTTTTAAATTAATGTTGGAATGTAAGAATATTAAAATGTCTTCCCTTTTGAATATAGACTTCTCGAGACATTTGATTGACATATTTGACCAATAATTGTGTTTGCACATGCTTGTGTGTACGTGTGTGTGTGTGTACTGATATATGTAAAGAAGTAAGGGAGGGTGTGGAAGCAGATTTTGTATTAAGTATTTAGGGAATAAGATGGAATAGGAATGGGATTATATGTATGAATTAGAGAAAACTATCTATGAAACGGTGATGATTAGATTCCAAACACAAGTAAGTTACAGAAAGTAAAAACAGATAACTCTTTGGGCTTGTTTACCCAAAGGAAGTTCTCGGGGTTGGGGAAATGCAAAGTTGAGCCTCTCAGAGACTAACTAGGCCAACTGGCTCCCATTGCACTTTGGGAGGAAAGCCAGCTTTGCTTCGGAAATAGACAAGAGGAGTTTAGATGGCGGCCAACTGCAATACTGATGGTTGCTTTTATGAAAAACTCTCCACCAGGGACTGGAATAAGAAGATCCACCAAACTCTGGCCTCTCCTGAATCACTGTAAATGGAAACAATTTATAGTCCCTACTATATTGGATAAGACTAAAAACAAAAATGTACTATTTATGGTTAACGGTTTAAGTATTAAAGAAAACATTAGGCAAAAATCTCAGAATCATCACTTTGGGAATGATGTAATGAGAAAAATAATCTCCTTGGGAAATATTCAATTAGCTAGGAAGTATTCCCCTGGCAAGCAGACCTAGTAGGAGATGTTGGCTCTCGCTGGCCTTAAGGCAGATTTGCAAATAATTATACACTATTTGCCACCCCACACACAGATCTGCCCATTGTCCTTTTTCTCTCTGGAAATCCTAAACCCATAGTTAGCATTCTTAGTGGTACTCTGGGGTACACTGGGCAACTGGCAGAGCAGCAAGAGAGCTCTTAGGCAAAGTATGATTTGTTTCCTGAACTTGAACTCCAAATGCACCCTTACTTCTCTGATCATTGAGATGAGGTATATATATATCTATATCATTGAGGTGAGATATTTATATATATATCTTTAAGCAAGAGGAGAGAACCCTAATCTAACCTCTAGAAGTTCCATCTGGGCTTGAACAATGACAGAAGATACCTCATGCCCTCTACGGGAATTTACATGAGGGACCCAGAAAGATTTAGAAGTTACATTAAAAAGTTTGGTGAACACTAAAGGTTGTAGCAATCTACAAGTATGCTGAAGGAAGGCCCTGGAAGGAACCACACCTCCTTCACAAAAATCTTTCAAGCAGTCTTTCCTGGAAGATGAATTCCAATGACCCTTTGAAGTAGCAAGGCACACTCAGGATCTCATCATTCTACAAGGCTAATGGGTAAAAAGTGACACTTTTCATCTTTAAAGCTTTCAGACAAACTTTACATCATTCAAATTCTCCAAGCAGTTCCCTTTCCCTTTGGAAAAAATGGCCATTTCTTCTTTCTTTCTTTTTAATTTAAAAAATTTGCATGTGTGTGTGTGAAAGCAGATGGAACATCCTGGGTCGTTCCCTCTTTTGTCTCCAGGCAGCGTGTCAGAAGTGTCATTATGGAGAAAGGGAATCCTGCACATCAAATTTAGTCTGTCACACTGTGCTTTCAAAGAAGCCTTAAACTGAGTTGCACATACTTTGGTTAAGTGAAGTCAAAGGTCACATATCATTTCTGAAAATACAGGTATCAAATATTTGATAGACTGAGAAAGTATGTGTCCATAAAGCAATAGGTAGAGCTGATACTATGACCAGTAAATTCTTGATTCTTTGGCATAATTAAGGATATGGGCAGTGAAGGGTGCACTGAACAAATAGTTAGGAAACCTTGGCTTGAATCCTTACTCCTCCAATAATCTTATGAGACTTTGAGTCCCAGTTATATTGTCCATAAAATTTGGGCAACACTCCCATATTGGGCAACACTCCACAATTATTATGATGTTAAAAATGGAAAACAAAAGTGAATATATTTTGCAAATTTTAAAAAAACGTGCATATATTAAAAAGCACTCTGGTACTATCAATTAATGTGATTAATGAAAAGTTACTATTTCCAATTGTAACTTTATATTGGATTATATGGAAAATATATGAATCTCAGTATTTTAATAAAACCCTCAAACTAAAATATAAAAAAATTTTTTTTCACCATTTGAAGAATATGTGTCAGGCTTCTTTCTTTCATGTTATCTAAGTACCTCTCTCCTACCAGCAGATAAATGCTTTCCAGGAGATACATACCCGAGGAGCAGGGGCTAGGTCATTCCTTGAAAACTGCTGCCTTGGACAAGTTTATAACCAAGAAGAAGAAACACTATGTCCAGTGTTAGTCTTTGCCCTGAGGACTTGGGGTGTAAGTAAGAAGATTGATTTGGATCCTCCCTTTGTCTTTTTTTTTTAAGTGAAAAATAGTTTATTAACATGAGCAGCATGCACACTTATGGGAGAGTCTTCTGCCATTTACAGACAGTTGTTTACTTGGATGTTTTTGTGTTTGGTTTTTTTTTTTAACAATATAAAATTAATTTTTTTCTTTTTTTTTTTCCCTCCCTTTGTCTGAGTTGCCCTCATCTGGCTCCAAACACTTTTCTTTTGGATCTTTTGTGTAATCGTTTTCACTCCTCTCAGTACTTCAGGGGCCAGGAATTTTAAGCTCACATCTTTGGAGGAAGCTGGCTTTTCTTCAGAAAGTGACAAGCTGATTCTAACACTAATTTGGAAATTCTAGGGATATGGAATAGCCAAAACAATCTTGAGAAAGAAGAATTAAGGTGGAGTACTCATGCTTCCTGGCTTCAAAACGTACCACAAAGCTACATTAATCATGACTGTTAGTTACGTAAGAATAGACATATAGATCAATGGAATACAATTGGGAATCCAGAAATGTACCCAATATTTATAGGAAATTATTTTCTATAAGGGTGCAAGACAACACAATGGGGACAAGAATAGTCTTTTCAACAAATGGTGCTATGAAAACTTGATAACCACATGCAAAAGAATGAAGTGGACCACTTGATTTCATCATATACAAAAAGTAACTAAGAATGGATAAAGGACCTAAATATAAGAGCTAAACTATTAAGCTCTTTAAGAAAACATATGTATTAATCTTTATTCCCTTGGATTAAGCAACCAAAAAACAAAAAAGGCAGATAAACTGCACTTTGCATACTTTAAAAACTTTAAGTGCCACTATCGAGAAGTAAAAACAAAACAAAAACAACCAACAACCCAATCACGTCACAGCCCCAAAGTCTACTACATTCCATTCCTTCCTTCCTTCCTTTCTTTCTCTTTCTCGCTTTTTTTTTTTTAATTAATTAATTTATTTATTTATTTTTGGTTGTGTTGGGTCTTCCTTGCTGCGCTCAGGCTTTCTCTAGTTGTGGCAAGCGGGTGCTACTCTTTGCTGTGGTGCACGGGCTTCTCATTGTGGTGGCTTCTCTTGTTGCGGAGCACGGGCTCTAGGCGCACGGGCTTCAGTAGTTGTGTGTGGCACGCAGGCTGTAGAGCGCAGGCTCAGTAGTTATGGTGCACGGGCTTAGTTGCTCCACAGCATGTGGGATCTTCCTGGACCAGGGCTCGAACCCGTGTCCCCTGCATTGGCAGGTGTATTCTTAACCACTGAGCCACCAAGGAAGTCCTCCCTTTGTTTTTTGTTTTTTTTTTTTACAAATGCAATATGTGAAAAATGGTACCTCTTTTAATTTATATTTCTTTGATAATTTTAACCTAATATCTTTATATTTATATATTTGCTAATTTTATTTCCTCTTTTGTCAATTGATTGTACCTACCTTATTTGTATTTCTCTTCATTTTCTGTATTAATGATGACAAAGTGTTATAAATTATATACTAATTCCAAATGTATATATTTAGAATGTTTTCTTTAATAAATATTTACAATTTTATTAACTATTTAGCAATCGACTAAACATTTAGATTTTTTCTTTCTTGGAATGCATATTAGGTAATCTTAGCAGATACTGTTGGTGCTCTGCCCAGATTCCTTTAAATCCTTTTACCATTTTTGTGTGACCCTCCTCTGGTTGCCATGTGTTTTTGCTCTGGGTGGAGATATTGTTACTCTTCCTTGGGAGACGAGCCTCAAGGTACCAGAACCTCCTTGACTGACCACACAGAGAATCTGAAATCTCTGGGAATTTACATTCCCATCACGGGTGCTGTTAACCTGAAACCAGAGTTAGTCCCCTTGTTTCTGGTTGGGACAAACTCTGGAGCTAATTTACGTTCCCATTTCTCCTACAGAATTTGGCTGACACCTTTTTTTCTGTGAGACTTGCTAGGTTCTTCCGTTTTCCGTTTCTGCTTCCTCCATTCCCTAACTAATCCTCCCTAGGAGTGCACACAAATCTTCCTGGCTGTATGATCTATGACAGTAATGTTTTACTGTAAAGAGCGAAGAGAAAGAATGCCTTGGAAAAAGATAAATTGTGGGAAATCAAAAGAATTAAAGCTACAAAAAACCTTTACACATTAACCTTTGAACATCAAGTGAAACTCATCCTTTATTCTTCAGATATGAAAGCTAATGTGGACTAAAAGAGAGTATGTGGTTTTTTGCCTAAGGACACACATGCTGGACTAGTACTAATATTTTATTTGGCCACTTACAGGGGATCAGCTTAGTACATGATTCTGGAGACATACTGCTTTGAATGAAGACTGGTTCTATTACTACGTCTAGTTTCATGATCTATGTCATTTACCTAAACTTCTCTGCTTCAACCACCTTAACTATAAAACTACTTTATATAGTTAATGTCATTATTAAATGGAATAATACATACTAAGGGATTAGAACAGTTACTGACTAATCATTACTGGAGAAAAAAAGCTACTTAATTCAATATTCTTTATATCATGTAAACGGACTAATTAGTTTAAAATGTTATTGCAAGTTAACATTTCACAGAGTACTTTAATGTAACTTCCTTTTATTCTCACAAAAACTTTTATATTTCAGAAGAGGAAGTTGAGGCTTCAAATGGAACCATCTGGATATTTCGCAACCTGGTAGAGTTATCATTCCCCCGTATCTCAGCTACAAATGACAACAAGCCACAAAGAACATAAAGGACCAAGATACAGAAGGCAAGTGAAGCCTTCCATGACAGATCCTAAGACAAACTTATTGGCGCAACCTGGGACATCAGTAATGCTAAGTACAGGTCAGGTAGGCCACTGCAACCCGAGCAATGGACAATTGGGTGGTTATGCTCAGAAAATGTATTGCAAGGTCCATGAATTCCTCCTAGAAAATGAAGGGAAAGCTGGAATAATCTGACAACCAGATAATTCATTCTATGAGGGAGAAGAGACACAATGTGGATTCCTATGTTTGTGAAGATGTCTGTGAAGCCAAGCCTGGGTAATTTTTAATGAGATTCAGTGGATGCATCTCACATGAAAATTGAATATATGACCATACAATGTCCATTACAAAAAAGCACTGTCATAGGAACTAGAGAGTGGAAATAAGTACATTTTCCTTAGATACCCTGTCAATCCAAACTGAGATTGCTTTAACATTCAAAACCTGATTAAGAGGCCCAGTAATATGCCTGTTAAGAGTACCTGACTGCCAGATCCCCATTGTGTGAAATAGCAGCAAATGAATGCTAGAATAAATTTTAACTTGCAGCCAGAAACAACACCAAATTGCCATTTTTAATGCTCAGGAAAGCCTAGTTCATGTAAATTCCCAAATAACAAATTTTCATGGAATCATGAGCTGTGTTGCATTATACAATTTTCCTTTCGTTTTCACTTTATTTATTTTTGCTTTCATGTTAAAGATTTGGCTCATAAATAATACGTAAAGATGGAACAAAATTTTACCTGAAGGCTTCACTATCAAATAATAAAATGCTACTGAGGATTTTAGTGGTAGCTGGGGAGGACATGTTTCTCACAAATACATGATGACGGGGCTGCCATATTCTAGGGGAAAGATGTTTTCCTGACTTCCTATTAGTCAAAATCCACGCAATTTAAAAATAATTCAGACAAAGATGGTGGGTAGATCTTTTTAGCAGCTAAAATGGCACAGCCATGTTGCAACAGGATGAACACAACTTACAGTTCACTCAATTTCTCAGCTTTGTAATTATGTAATTCTCAATGAAATTTTAATTGTATAAATTCACATTACTTCACATTTTGTGCCTAAATTAAGGCTTTATTACTATTTTATATAGTATTATTTTGAATGTGCAAAAAATGTACTCACCCTTTATTAGGTAACTGTAGTAAACATTAACCACAGGAGGCAACTTTCTCTCCAAACCTTGATCCCTCTTCTCTCACCACATAAAAGAAGGAGATTTTTATAGTTCAAGGATAAATTGTGTCTCAAGCACAATAAATCAGATACAAAGGGAAGGGAGAGGAAAGTGTCAAGGATGACCACTAGATTTCTGGTTTGGCTACCTGTTTATATGATGGTGCCTTCCTTGAGAATAGGGATATTGGAGGAAAACTACATTTGTGGAGTTCATAAATTTGGTTGAGGGAATAGAGTTGGAAAGGCCTATGGAGCAGTATACTGAGTAGGAGCAGTATAGTAAGTTGACTATAAAAGTCTGTGGCTCACAAAAAGTGTAAACATGTATATAAACAAAGAGCGCCAAATTAATGTTTTATTTGCGTTTATGATGTTTGACATTATTCTTATACTCGAAAACGTGTCCTTGAAAAATAAAGGAATGAAAATTCTGAACATGCCAAGGTCCACGTGAAAATTCCTCTCAATATAAATCAAACATGACTTTGTTGAAAAACAAATAGACTTTAATGGGACAAAATTCGCCTTCAAATTCTCAGGGACTCGGAGGTCTCAGAAGACAGACTGTTACCTGAGTGAAGATTATGTACAATACGTACAATTCATCCACAGGCATTGCATTCCCGCGGAGTTATGTCAAAACATTTGAGGTACAAAACAATTTCTTATCAAGTATATCCTGAGCCATACGGAAAACAAAAATAAAACCAAAGTTTATTCCTCTAATCAAAAATGTTGTTTTTATAGTTTAAAATGTTATTTTTATAGTTTAAGTTAGAGTCTGTCTATAGAAAATTTGGGAGATTCAAAGACTGTCTTATACTTTGCAGTCATATGTTATTAAGAACTGAAATTTAAAGTATTTTATTTCTAAGCATTACTCTGTCAAAAAAGAAAGTTACACCGTCTCAAAAATTTTCAACTTGTATACAACAGTCGTTATGATATTTGGTATTTTCCTAAGGGATACTTTTTTAAATAAGTTAAGTCCCATCTTAACCCTGTTCTCTCTGTAGTGGCTTTTGTTCATAACCCATGTTAAAATAAAGCTACTTCATTTCTGTTGATGTGTGACGCTAACTCAGCCCTTCCAACCTGTGATTCTTTTTCTAGTATCAACTCTGTTCTCTGCCAAGTGATTTACAAGCATAAGCCTAGAAATCTAGACTTAGATTATGACCATTTGCAAGGCTAGTAACTTCGATAGTGGGACCTAGTGCACTAAATCAAAGCACAGAAGTGCAAGTATTTGCCTGACTGGACAGGGAGTTTTATAAATGCTGTATAATCACAGTGCCAAAGAAGAAGATAAATGATTTGGTGTAAGCCAAATGTTATGTTTTTGTTTGTCTTGAATATAAATACATGTCTGGGAGAGCAAGAGAAGTATGTTAGAAATAACTCCAAACAAAGGAGTCAGCTTGAATTCCAGCTCTGTTTCGCACGAAGTGTGAAGCTGTGGGCAAAGAGATTGCATGTCTTTGAATTTAAGATCCTCATCTGTAAAAGGCGATAATCATGCTTTCCCCAGGTGATCATTGGGAAGACCAAATTTCATAAGCCTGACTTGTGCTCCCGTTGGCATGTTTGTGTGAGGATAAAATACCATGAAAATAATGGTTCCAGGAGAGACAATGTTTATAACAAATGTATTTTAGGTAAGTCATTAGGGGGGAAGAAATAGAGTCACAGTAACCATTGCAAAGGTGACCCCTCACTCACTCCTCTGGAACTGCAGTTCCTTTCAAATTCTTCCAAAGAGATGTGTCACAAATACAGGCATGTGTCGTGTTAGATTAAATGCCTTTCAGATCCAGACACAGAAATTCTTCTGCCTCCTATCATGAACGAAGGTGCAAAAAATATCAAAGTGGCTCCCTCTTTAGGGAAACACATTTCTATAGGAACTCTTGTCCTTCATCCAAAGACAGTTTGCGTGGAAATACTCTAGAGACTGTATACCATTACGTTCTCAGTCTGGCCCCTTCCCTCCAAAATTGGTCCATTATCTTTGCATGAAATCTATGCATCTTGACCCTCTCATCCCTCCTGCTCACAGTAGGACACTCGATCCCTTTTGTAAATGAACAGAAGGTGGATATTTTTTTTTTTTTCTTTAATACCTGAGAGCTGGAGTGAACAGTGCTTAGTTTTCAAGCTGTATCTTCTGGCACATATATAAAGCGTCCATATCCATGCCAAAAATGGCTAATTATGACATCACTTTAATGATTTAGTTATAAGACTTCCCTATGAAACCCTCTTGCAACAAGAACATTTTCTCTCCTCAGCCATTTACAGCCATTCTTTGTAAGAGATATAGCCAATATTTCTTCACTTTGCCTTATAGAATGGGAGAGAAAGGCTAAATTGTTATCTGTTGGGTCTTAATCTAAAAATAATTATTTTTTAGTTGTCTCTCCTCTTCTTGATATACATGTAAAGAACAAATTTCTCTAGTATTTAATCCTATTTTTTTGTCTTCTGAGAATTTGGTCTTTTCTGGAATCTGTCATACATCCTTTTTCTCCTTGAAAACTAGTAACTCATAGATAAATCTTGTCTTCAATTGCAGAAGCTTCCCATAGTCTTTATTTCTGATACATTTATCTCCTTAATATGGTGCATGCTGACTTAAGCCATTAAGTCAAATGATCCAACAGTGCACGATGGGTCTGGGTTTAGCACAAGGAAGCAGAAGCACTTTCATTGGTGATAATGATCTAAGGACCCCTTTCTCTAACCTTTTGTTCCTACTTCTATCCTAGTCTACTCATCCCTGGACCTCTTGATTTTCATATGTGCTCAATTCCATTTTGCAATTTGTAATCGTTCCCTGCTCCTCTTTTTTTCTGACTTTATCTTACCCCACTCCTGGGATTTTTTTTTTAACTATTTCTGTTGGTTCTTTCCACTTCTGACTTCTTTAAGCAGCATCACTTGCCAGAGTGTCAGTTCCCTGGTATTTAAATTCCCATCTTGAGAAGTATTCCAGCTGGATTTGCTGGACATTATTGAACTCCTGTTCTGTTACTTTAATAGTCTTATTTCACTTTTTTTTTTTATTGTATGCTGCCCAATTTTTTTAGAGGTAGGCAGCAAATAAGTAATAAAACATTTACTTTAAACATCAAATTCTTGAGCCAAAAATCACCCATCTAAATTCTAGTATAACTATGTCAAACTCTACCAATCAACATGTAAATAAATAAAGATCACTAACTTAGAGTGTGACAAGTTTGGAGAATGGAATGTTCACGATATCCCTCTCTTCTCCCTGCTGAGTTCAAAGGCCTGTTATTCTTTTAGGAGGGACTGTTTTCTTTCAGGCTAGAAAGAAAAAAAAAAAAAGCAGTGCTTAGTATAACAAAATCTGATGACAAGGAAATAAGGAAAAGCCAACAGAATTTATTATCATATGGTAATACATTTGTGTACAGTGTACACAGGCAACTAAACATTACTAATTGGGAGTGATTGGAGAGGACTCCATTCCACTTGAATTTCAAAACTTTTAGATAATGAAAGAGTTTCAAAGAAATATAATTTCTATCATAATAAATACATTCACTAACACAAACTACTGGTAAATTGCTGCCAAATTGATTTCCTGCCAGACTTGATTTAATAACAAAACATTCCTCATATTTAAATGTGTCTTTAAAACAACCAGGAAGATGAATAAAACAGCATATTTTCCTCAAACAATTCATAGTCCAGAAAGCAGAGAGATAAAATTCTACACAAGCACACCAGCAGGGACAAAAGCTTGAGAGAGACAGCTGCCACAAGTGAGGAACACACAGAATTCTACAAAAAGCCCAAGAAAAGTGACCTAACTTGCATGGGAGCTTCAAACTTACAGTAGGATGCACAGTCCTTGCACAATAAATGTTTGATTTCAGTCACAACTTTGTGTTGTGTGTCAAAGTGTTAGGAAAGAGTTGGAAAGGGACTCAGAATTTTCTGTTTCAAAAATTCTCATTTTACAGATAAGAACAGTTTTGAGATCAGCTCTGAAAATGGAGAGATGAAGAGAAACAAGAAAGAATTCCAGGTAAATAAAAGAACTCAAGCAGAAGTAAATATAGAAAATAGAGATGAGAATTATTAGAGTTTTGAGGAAACAGGTCTTATTAGAACAGACATATTTTAAATACCTCGACTTTACGGGTTTCCTATGTCTTCCGCTTCATCTTTGTAATCCAACACGAACAATTTCAGTGAACTGGATGAAACAAGCTGCCACTAATTTTATGTCAAACTGGAATGTTTTAAAAAGGTATGTTGAGGTCACACTGTGGAATTCTGGTTTCATGGTCCATTGTGACATCAGTTACCACCACATTCTACTCATTGCTCATATTGGCTGAACTGGTCCAACCTGAGCTTTTAGGATGGCAATTGAATGTATTCATTCATTCAGAAGTAGTAACTGACATCTACTACGTGGTGGGCCTTTAACTAGGTACCGGGATAAAAACCAGTGAAATTAATAATTAAAATAATTCCAATCTTTAACTTGGATCTGTCAAAAAATCTTCATAATATTAAAATAAACTTGAAAACACTCATCTCTTTCTCTCCTTCACAGTTTCCTCTCACTTAAGGCTGCTCAAGAGCTAATGACTCACCACCACTCTAAAGCTCTCCCCCATCCCTGAAGCACCCCCTCCATCCCTGCCTCTTTACTCCCACCTCTTTCCCCCAACCCTCTCAGATCTGTACCATAAAGATTCACTTAGCCTCATTGTCTTTCAGCTTTTTCTCTTTTCCCATTTCTCAGGCTGAGCCCTCCTTTGTTCATTTTTTAAGATACATCTGAAAGTCGTAGAAAGCCACACATCTTAGAGGGTGGGGAAGATGGAGAGTCAAAATAGGCAAAGATAACATTGTCCTGAGGGATTGGAAGGAGGAGGAGGTATGGCTACAGCATCACAAGTCCCTTTTTCTTTTCTCCCTCCCTTCCTCCTTTACTTCCTTCCTTTCATCTATATATGTTTTACCATGTCATAATGTTCTCCAGATCAATCTTTGACGACTCTTTTCCTATCTCTTTCACACACACCCACACACACACACACAAATATAATGTGGCTCATTGAAGTTATCCTTATTTCTATGATAGCACACTTCTTTATGAGAATGCATGTAAATATTGTTAGATGCCTTTGAAGATACTACCAGGTATGGTCTGTTTATAATCTTTTAAAAATCTTTTATATCTTTTTTAAAACTTGAAATCGGTGGCTGACTGGCTTCCTGGAGAACAGACAGAACATCAGTACCTCCCACTCAGAATCTCTATGCATTAACCTTCTCAAGGTTATGTGCTTACCAGTTGACAACCCTCCCAGTTTCCAGCTGCCACTAGATGTCCCTCCTAGCCAATGCTGAAATGCAATCACACTTTCCATCCTTCCTGGGGTCTCTGAAGTGTAAGTGGCTAGATGCGTAGGTGCACCTGACCAGCTCCACCACAGTGTTAGCAGATTAGAAGGGGCTATTTCCAACCTGGTCTTGATTCTGCCTCTGGGAATGTTTGTATGGCTCTGATGGGGATTGAGGAACTAAATCCTAAACTAAACTAAACTATTCATACTAAATCAGACCTGGCTTTTTGGTGATGTTTCTTTAAGAGAGTCGTATCTGCTTTATTTCAGTTCTCTCATGTCCTCATAGTGCCTCAGGTCTGAGCTTTATTACTCATCCCTGCTTCCCAGTCACTACATCTACCTTTGTCCCATGCCTGGCTTGATTTCATAAATGGGAAAACTTCGAAGTTCTCTGGAGTAATAATGTAGTCCAATATAGTTTATTGAATGGCATGGCAGATACACCCTCTGGTGACCCATGATGAGTCACACCCTTGTGTCATCCTCTCCCCTTCTGTGCTGTGGAATCTGGGACTTTCTTCTAACCAATACAATATGGCAAAGGTGATGGGGTGTCACTCTCAGGGTTATGTTACATCATAGGGTAAAGATGAAAGGAATTTTACAGATATAATTAAGGTTCCTAATCTGTTGGTTTTGAGTTAATTAAAAGGGAGATTATCTTGGGTGGGCCTGACCTAGTCAGGTAAGTTTGTTTTTTTTTTTTTTTGTATTTATAGCTTTATTTTAAAATAACAATAATAAACTCATTACATGGTAACATTTAACACTTTAACACATTATTTTTTTCCCAAAATCAAAACAAACAGATAAGTCGACTGGCATTGTTGCATTTTTTTACAGCTCTTTTTTCTCTCTCGCTAAGCAGAAGGCAAGGCAGAAGTATTTTTCATAGTTTTTTGGTAATGGTGGATATTCTTTGATACTGTTCCAAAACTCAACAAACGGTTGTCTTTTAAAGACTAGTTGCAATGTAGAATATTAAACCATTATCAATGAACTTCTCATAATCTACTTTGGATGACCTTTTATCCATTGATGAATTTATGAGAGCAAAAAGATATTAGTCTTTGGAAAATATTGATTCCACTGAGCTATATAGATCTTCCAAATGTTGCCTAATTTCATTATGTAATATCTAGAAACCACATTTGTTAATATCACTAAGAGTATTTGGGCCTTCCCTGAAGTTAGGGGCTCCAAGTAGCAGAGACTTTCATTCATATTCTCTCTTTCTCTCTCTCTCCCTCTCACTCTCTCCCTCTCTCCCTCTCTCATTCATTCACTTTGATAAATCAAGCTGCCATGAAATCTGAAGTTGTATGACCCTGAGCTCTGCCAACAACCTGAGGGAGCTTAGAAGTGGATCCTTCCCCAGTCAAACCTCCAGATGGGAACAGAGTCTAACCAACACCTTGATGTGAGTCTTGTAAGAGTCTGAGCTCAGGACCCACCTCACTTGTGCCCAGACTCCTGACCCACAGAAACTGTGAGACAAGAAATGACAAATGTTTTAAGCTACTAAATGTGTGGTAATTTGTTATGCCAAAAGTAACATAACTACTCCTATTAAATGCACTCAAACATATTCAACCTAGCTACTTGTGAGTAGCCAGAAGTTTTATCCTGCACCCCATCCAAATATTATGCATTCTTCCTGTTTTTTAGCCCAAGTACAAAAATAGAGAACACTTATTCCTGTTGCTGTCATAAAGTTATTTTTTGGCATTAGAATTCCATTACTATCATGAATTCATTTCAGTATCCTTCAGAAAAATTTCAGTCTTATGGCTCCTTAAAGATTTTTGCATATAATCAATGACATTTCTTCCCTCTGAGCCTGAGCCTCTTTACCACTGTTCTATGGATTAGACAGTTTTTGTTTGTTTGTCTGTTTGGCAGCAACACCTAATCCCAACAATAAACTGCAAGTTTTCTTTGTAGCTTTGCAGGTTGGCTACCTCATCATGCTACAGGTTGTGAATGGGACTCAGGTTTTCTTGTTCTAGGACCATCAGTCTTGCTGTGTTCTTCTCAAAGCGGACAGCAAGTGCGGAGGAGAGAAAAAGTACACATGAGTGTCGCTTAACATCTTCACTCAGTGGTGGCATAGGGTCGCTCTTGCCCACATTCGATTTCTCAGAGTGCTGTGGACTGAATTATGCCCCCACCCATTCTAATGTAGAAGCCCTAACCCCCAATGTGACAATATTTGGAGATGGGGACTCTGGAAGATGATTATGTCATAAGGGTGGAGCCCTCATGATGGGATTAATGCCCTTATGACACCAGACATGAGATGCCTTTCTCCCTCTTTCTCTGTCCCTCTCTGCCATGTGAGGACACAGTAAGAAGGCAGCCATATGCAAGCCAGGAAGAGTTCTCACCGGAACCGAACCACGCCGGCACGCCCTTCTCAGACTTCTTGCCCTCGGAAGGAAGGAAGGATGGAGGGATGGAAGGAAGGAAGGGAGGGAGGGAGGAAGGAAGGAAGGGAAAGAAAGAAAGAAAGAAAGAAAGAAAGAAAGAAAGAAAGAAAGAAAGAAAGAAAGAAAGAAAGAAAGAAAGAAAGAAAGAAAGAAAGAAAAGAAAGAAAGAAAGAAAGAAAGAAAGAAAGAAAGAAAGAAAGAAAGAAAGAAAGAAGGAAGGAAGGAAGGAAGGAAGGAAGGAAGGAAGGAAGGAAGGAAGGAAAAGGAAGGAAGGAAGGAAAGAAAGAAAGAAAGAAGGAAAGAAAGAAAGAAAGGGAGAGAGAGAGAGAGAAAGAAAGAAAGAAAGGGAAAGAGAAATAAATTTCTGCTGTTTAAGCCACCCAGCCTCAGGTACTTTGCTGTGGTAGCCAGAGCTAAGACACAGAGCAAGCTCCATGGCAAAACCCAAAGCAAGCAGAGACGTATATTCCATCCCACTGGTGTGGGAGAGAGGAGGAGTATATTTGTTAAGAATACAATGAAGGGTATTACAGATGTTGAGATCATGTTCAGCCCTTGGCATGCTACCTATCACTAATGTCTTAACTTTAGAGTTACAAGTAACCCATATCATCATCATTCCAGAGTCTGTTTAACTGATAAATTATCTGATCTTGATCATGGAAGCAAAGCAGAAGTCTTAAACAGATAAGCAGGTAAGACCTTCTCTTGATATCCATGTGATATCAATTGAAGTTTGGAAAAATAAAACAAAACAAACCATACGCTTCAGCTTTACAGTTCATGATGTATAAGGTACTTTGCTGAGTTTTGCTTAAGTTAGAGAACATACACAAGTTTGTATATTTGGTTAAAATTTTAAGAAATAAATAGGGCCTTTTTACAAAGTATGAAAATCTTACTAGGCTATCATCCTCTCAGGAACTCTTCAACATCTTTGCATAATTCCTGATTTGATGGACTCGTCCTCATCAGTTTCATTGTTCCAACAGCTTAACATTCAGGATGAAAATACACTTTGACTCACATTTACAGTGATGACTTTCATCCTGACTGAGTATAGCTGGGTACTGGAGCTGAAATCCTGCATGTTAGTCCCACAACATGTTACCCTAGGAAACCAAAAAGATGATTCAGCCCCAGAGTGATGTTATTTTGAGGAAACATAGTTTACCACCCAAAAGTATTTAAAGAAACATACAATTCTTTCTTTTGCTTCTCAAAGGACATCAGAGGGATTTCCTATATTAACTTTAGTCACATAAGCTTATATCAAACTGTTTTCCTATCTACCATCTGAATAACTCTCAGATGGTCTGGTTCACTTCTCTTCAACCTTCAGTATCTATGCCCCTATTACACTCTCATGACTCACCTACTTTTCCCTTATGCAGATTAACCTGTCCTCTCTTGTAGGAAAGTAGCATCCTTGCCCTTGAGGATGGGCAGAAATATGGAGCAAATAGGGCTACAGGCACATCATTCTTTTAGTTGACTCAGGGTGTCTGTGAACATACTCATGTTCACAGTCCTAAGCACTGAGTTTTAAGACCTAATTGGCCATTTCTTAAAATCCCAGAAACCAAATTCTGGAAGAGACTTTATTTATTTATTTTTAAAAATGTTCTACTTTCCATTTTTTTTAAAGATTTATTATTTTTTTTATTTATTTATTTTGTTTATTTTTTTGGCTGCATCGGGTCTTAGTTGCGGCACCTGGGATCTTTCATTGCGGCACATGGGCTTCTCTCCAGTTGTGGTGTGCAGGTTTTTCTCTCTCTAGTTGTGGTGCACAGGCTCCAGGACGCATGTGCTCTGTAGTTGTGGCACACAGGTTCCAGAGCACAAGGGCTCTGTAGTTTGCAGCATGCAGGCTCTCTAGTTGAGGCGAGCAGGCTCAGTAGTTGTGGGGTGCGGGCTTAGTTGCCTCACGGCAGGTGTAATCTTAGTTCCCTGACCAGGGATAGAACCCACGTCCCCTGCATTGTGAGGTGGATTCTTTACCACTGGACCACCAGGGAAGTTCCCATAAGAGACTTTAAAGTTGTCTAGTCAAATCCCCATTGTATATCTAAATGTGCTCTGCCATAATATCAGTTAAGAAAATGAGGCTTAACCACCACCAGCAAACAAAACTAGATGTAGAGACATCTGGAGTCAGACTGTTCCATAATCTGTTTGGTTTGCTCTAAAGAAACGTCCAGCATGTTTTCAGAGCTGACATCATCTCAGTGTAACTTCTACCAACAATCCTAAAAGTATCACTTAAGAATATATTACCAATTTCTCTTCTATCTGACAGTCCTTTAAATATTTGAAGATGACTCACACGTATAATCGGACTGAATAAATATTATTTCAAATGCTCTTGTATGGACTTAAGTGCCCTCATCATCATGATTGTCCTACATCAAAGAGATATTTTTCTGTAATTTTCATTGTTTGCCCTAGACTCTAGTAGTCTGGCAAGCAGAGTGTAGAAGGGGATCCATTAAGTCCATGTCCCCATACACTAGAGTCTCATTAATTCAGTTTAAACTTCAAAGTATTTTGGGAGGGAGAATAACATGGTTTTATAAGAGCTCCAACTTGGAGTCAAACTACCTGGGTTCACAGGCAGAGTCAGTCACTTACTAGCTGTGTGCCTGGTTTCTTCATCAATAAATCTATTCAACGCAATTGTATGGGTTTTGCAAGATTTCAGTAAGATAATGCTCACAGAGAACATGCAAAATATCTGGCACAAAATAACAGCTCAGCCAGTATTAATTATTACTATTATTGTTACTCTGAAAACGCCCAGTTTTAGAACTTATAATCGACTAAATTTCCCAGCATCAGATCTTATATTCAACATTTTAAAATACTGTTATTGCCTCTTTATCATGTCACATTTATGGTTAATTCTGCTCATTCAGTGACTTACACTGCCAAATTAAACCAAAGATCTCTCCGCCACAATGTCGTTTGGCATCAAAGGCATCTACTCAAACGTGGACATTACCTTTGAAGAGCTAAAATTTGATCTCTTTGCATAGGATAGCATAAAAACAGTAGCAGCAATAATAGCACCATTTATTGAGTGTTTTCTATGTGCCAGGCTTACAAACACACACACACACACACACACATTATCTTGTTCTTGGTTTTCCCATCAATAATCTGAGAATAATGATCCTAACAGTGATAGTAATAGCAGCAGCTGCTCCACTTCCTTAGTCACAGGGACATTTGAGGGATAAAAAGACAATATCTGGATGTGTCTTTCCCAGGATCTGCCACACTTGCCAGCAGGATTTGCATTCATGATTAGAACTGTTTCACAGGCAATTTCTTGCCCCATTGAAAACATTCCCACAAGGCCATTCCAAATATCAGCTCAGCTTCCATTTGGCAAATACATCACAACTCATAACATTTCTATAGAATTTTAATATTAAAAAGTGCTTTCATAAACTTTATCTCATTTAAGCCTCAGTAAAGCCCTACAGCAAGGAACCTGTAAAGAGCTTAACAACACTTATAGTAAAGCATGCATGGTCACCCATCAGGTGATGGAATTAAGACTTGAATTCATATCCTTATGCTCTCTAGAATCTTCTCACCCTATTATTCAGGGCCTCTGAGAGCCTTGGCTTGGGAACCATGTGGCCTAACCAGGAATCCTGTTTCTACCGCTCAGCCTGTGTGCGACCATGGGAAAGTCATGTGACCTCTCTTAGAATCTGCTTCCAGTTCGGAAATGGTCAAATTAACCTCCATCCCATAGAGTCTCTGTTGAAGGTGACTGTGGATAAGCACTCTGCAAACTTCCAAGTGTTTAACAGGTTCATGGGTGTTCATAACACAAATATAGAATGTGAGTGTAATGTTTTCCAGAGATTTAGGACTAATTTCCATACTGTTAGTGTGATAGTTACAGGATAATTATTGCTTTCCACAGTCTGACTCACCATTTTGAAGTATATGTCTAATAAAAATGTACAGACTACTTGTAGAGTCATTGATAAATATGTAAATATAAGACCTGACTTTATTTTTTAGTTTGAGAAGTCATTTCCAATATCTCTTAATTTCTTTGACTCATCTTATTTCTTCCCTACACTTTTGCAGATGAAGAAAAGCCAATAAAATAAGAGCATTGCTTTTGCCTCCTTACAAATCAATCTTGAATAAATATATAAAGTTGCATAGTTGTGGTAGGCGATTAGTGCTGTTTTGTATTTCCTTGATGCTACAATAATAAGGTATTTTATCTATGTCGGCTTCATTTTCATTTTGTAGATCATGGGTATAGAAAAGATTTAACTATCAAATTAATGTAAATTATTTTAAAATTATAAAGTGTTATAACATTTATTATTGTTATTATTATTATTATCATTTCCAAGACTGCTTCCTAGTTTAATAGGCCTTGCTTGGGAACCTCAGACTTAAAAGAAAAGTTAACATATGGCTTCTTCTGTAAAATTCGTTGATTCATTTATTCAAAGAGCTTTATATACTGAAGAAAAAACATCTAAGCATCAACCAACTAGTGCAATAGTTTTGATCAAGTAGTTCATCCGTACAATATGATTTATAGTGAATAAAGTAAAAACATTTTTTAAAAGTGCTTTGCAATTTTCAAAATGCCCTTATCATACACACATATTTCCACATACATAAAGCACACACACATATCAGTGAAAAATTATTAAATATCACAGTGTGAGAACTGGCTAGCTGTATTTGCCTTATACGGCAGTGCTACTGGTAAAGTGCTTAGGATTTGTCCGATGTACATCTTGTTTCTTAAGTCACAGTAAATGAGGCAAAACCTTAAATAACGTTTACCAATTCCACTAATCCCACTAAAGTTAATAAAGCAGGATTTCAAGATCTTTTGCACAACAAGCATCAGTTACAGCTAACCAAATACTACTGAGTAAAAAAAAAAAAATGTGTTTGTTATTCAGTTTTCCAGGTCTTTCTCTTTCTTTAACTAATCAGTTTATTCTCTTCCAGTATAATCCACCCCATGGAATTAGAGTGAATCAGTTTAACACTTCAAGCAGATTACAGGATCAGTAGAATTAGCAGAAGGAAAGTCAGTGCATTTGCTGTTTTCTTTAATAACTAATGATGGAGGGCCTTCCCTGGTGGCGCAGGGGATGAGAATCCGCCTGCCAATGCAGGGAACATGGTTTCGATCCCCGGTCCGGGAAGATCCCACATGCCACGGAGCAACTAAGCCCATGTGCGCCACAACTACTGATCCTGCACTCTAGAACCCGCAAGCCACAACTGCTGAGCCCGCGCACCACAACTACTGAAGCCCGTGTGCCTAGAGCCCATGCTCCGCAACAAGAGAAGCCACCGCAATGAGAAGCCCGAGCACCGCAACGAAGAGTAGCCCCTGCTCGCCGCAAGTAGAGAAAGACTGCGTGCAGCAAAGAAGACCCAACACAGCCAAAAATAAATAAATAAAATAAAAAATTTTTTTAAATTAAAAAAACTAACTAATGATGGAAATGTAATGAGATATACAGCATAATAAGGCAGAAAACCACTAGGTTTAAATAAACTGAAGAGTGAAAAAATGTCTTTAAAAGAGCTATCCTGCTTTCTTTCTGTTGTTACGCTTAAATCTTTAACTTCACAAATATTTTCCCCTCAACCCTCATACTACTTGGAGCAATCATCACTACTATCTCTGTTTTCTTTCACCCTAGACTTCTGAATCAGGAAGTTTTCCTCCTGACTGTCTCTGCATTCTCAGAATTTACTCATTCTCAAATTCCTTTACAATCCAGCTTCCAATAGTTTTCTCTCATTAAAATCACCAGCTTTTTATGTGGCCACAAAAGGCTCCTTTAGGCTAAAACTATGATCTAGTTTCTATTCTCTTTCTCTTTGATCTCTATGGAGTTCTTTATTTTCCACTTTTTTTCCCTTAGTATTTTCTACTCCCTTAGCTTAGCTTCCTTAGCTGTACCCTCTCTTTACTTTACACTCCTACCATCTTCTTTTTTTAACATCTTTATGGAGTATAATTGCTTTACATTGTTGTGTTAGTTGCTGCTGTATAACAAAGTGAATCAGCTATATGTATACATGCATCCCCATATCCCCTGCCTCCTGGGTCTCCCTCCCACCCTCCCTATTCCACCCCTCTAGGTGGTCACAAAGCACCGAGCTGATCTCCCTATGCTATGCGGCTGCTTCCCACTAGCTATCTATTTTACATTTGGTAGTGTATATATGTCCATGCCACTCTCTCACTTTGTCCCAGCTTACCCTTCTCCTTCCCCGTGTCCTCAAGTCCATTCTCTAGTAAGTCTGCATCTTTATTCTTGTCCTGCCCTTAGGTTCTTCAGAACATTTTTTTTTTTAAGATTCCATATATATATGTTAGCATACAGTATTTGTTTTTCTCTTTCTGACTTACTTCACTCTATATGACAGACTCTAGGTCCATCCACCTCACTACAAATAACTCAATTTCATTTCTTTTTATGGCTGAGTAATATTCCATTGTATATATGTGCCACATCTTTATCCATTCATCTGCTGATGGACACTTAGGTTACTTCCATGTCCTGGCTATTGTAAATAGTGCTGCAATGAACATTGTGGTACATGACTCTTTTTGAATTATGGTTTTCTCAGGGTATATGACCAGTAGTGGGATTGCTGGGTCATATGGTAGTTCTATTTTTAGTTTTTTAAGGAATCTCCATACTGTTCTCCATAGTGGCTGTATCAATTTACATTCCCACCAACAGTGCAAGAGGGTTCCCTTTTCTCCACACCCTCTCCAGAATTTATTGTTTGTAGATTTTTTTGATGATGGCCATTCTGACCGGTGTGAGGTGATACCTCATTGTAGTTTTGATTTGCATTTCTCTAATGATTTAGTTCTCCTACCATCTTTTGATGTATTTCTTCTAGGCTTCTGGTCTGGTCCCTACCCCACAAATATATACCTCCACCAGAAATCAATTTTCAATTTTCTGCTTATAAAAGTCTGTACACTCTTCCTGTGAGATTTCAGGCATCTATTAATTTTTTTCACTAGGTAATCATATTACATTGCTAACATGTTTAAGAATTGTGTTAAAAGCTATGGGATACAAAGATGAAAGTTTCCAAAAAAGAGCTTGATTATCAAATTACCAGCAACGTGATTATATTCTTTCAAATCTAAATATATTACTCTCACTTCTTTCCTGAGAATCAAGGTACTGTATCCCTGGCCATCACTGTTATAGCTTCACTCTCAAAACAGACCTAAAAAAGAACTCATTCTCTTTCTTCCAACTTGTCTAATCCTCTGAACTCTGTTCTAAGATACAGCACTGTCCCTGTCACTCAAGCTCGATGTATTAAAGTCATTGTTGACTTTTTTTCTCACATCCTCAACATACTTAAGTAGTTAGTAATTTCTACCAGTTATTTCTGAATCACAACTGTTGCATCTATTCCTTCCTTCTTAATTTTAGTGCTAACCCTCTATTGAGATCCCCTCACAAGCACTCAGAGCAATTACACCTGCAGTATCTAGTAGCTGTGCCCAAACCCAGCTCATCCCCTTCTTCTAGTCTATTCTATTCTTTATTGCTAGAATTATCTAGATAAATACTAATTAGAATCAATTTCCTCAAACCATAATGATTCTCCACTGTCTAAATAATCACAGTTTTGGGGGGCCCTCCATGAGCTAGCCACAGTCTACTTTCCCTTGCTCAAATCCAACTGTTCTCTTTCATAAACTTGAAACTCATATTGAAGGCATTCTAGATCCTACCATTAAAATTCCATTCTCAGGTCTTATTCACATGCTGAGCCCCATGTTTGGAATATGCTTTCCTCCTCTCTGCTTTCTTCATCATATTGTTCAATCAAGATATACCAACTTGCCTTTTAGTAACTTATATATCATTTTTGCCAAATTTTACATCCTTTTTTTTCTTTTTTAAAAAAAATATTTCTTTATTTATTTGGCTGCACCAGGTCTTAGTTGTGGCATGCAGGATCTTTAGTTGCAGCCTGTGGTATCTAGTTCCCTGACCAGGGACTGAATGAACCCAGGCCCCCTGCATTGGGAGCATGGAGTCTTAGCCACTGGACCACCAGGGAAGTACCCATCCTTTTTTCTATTACACTTCAGCCATTGACTCTTTCCCATAACTGATGTCATACACTGCTTATTATTGTCACCATTTATTTGACCACTGCAATCATGGGTTCTCAAACAGTTATTATACTTCAATCAAGAATTGTGGAATATTGAAAATGAAGAATATGCAATAAGCTAGACAGAAGATACAGTAATAGCCCAGCCTCTCAGAGACAAATACGACCAACATCTTTAGATGTCTCCAATATTTCTGCTCTACTATGCTTTCAACAATGTAAATATGTGATTCTCCATCTCCAGTTGGGCCGTAAGACTGCTGAAGGCTGGTCTGGGTTTTATTACCTTTGTTTCCTCAGTGCTTGACATTTAGAATGCACTCCATAAGGGTTGATTAATATTAAATACTGGATGACAATTACACACATAGCCAAAATTAAAATTATGTATTCATTTGTGTGTAATGATCTTTTAAAATAAACATTTATACCAATAGTCAGTACATGTCATGATGGTAGGGGAATAGCAACTCTGTTTAGTACTGCCTACCTAACAACTACCACAGTACCTGAAACATATTACACAATTGTTGAATAAAATGAATTAAAATCACACTCTAGAAGACATGTACTATAGAGGATTCAAATGGAAACCTCCTGTGAATCATCCATTTATATAGAATTATCTCTTTAAATATTACTGTCAGCTTATTATGTAGAATGTAGCCAATGTAATATTTTAGATGATAGTAAATATTGTCATAGCCAATATTTTGGTTATGAGAGAGAGAAAGAGAAGACAAGCAGCAAAATTTCCGTTTTGGGAGCTTCAAAACCCACCAAAGGGATGATGTTATTAATTAGGTATTGGGGGGATATGATTGCATATACAATTCATTGATAGATATATACCAACAGTGTACAAATCAGATATACTAAGCAAGGAATATTTATGTTCCATTTTGTTCAAAACAGTAGAAATAATTATGAAATGGAAGACATTAATATCTAGTGAAAGCATAATCCAACCCTTGTGCTAACAAGCCTCTTGTGGTCCTCACTGTCTCAGATTGTGCAATAGTAATGTCATCCAGACTGCCTTCCCCTCCTCACCTCTTCCACGAGAATGGCCAGAGCCCAGGACAAGGCCGGCCACTGGGCTGCAATTCTAAGGGGAACAAAATTGAGTGCCAAGAGCAAAGGGTTAATTCTTTATCTGCAGGTTTATTTTCTCATGGTCAACTAGTTCATCCACTCCTTGTGGTCAGCCTCTCTTGGAACTCACGATTTTGGGTTCTTTACTGTCTCCATTGCTGGTGAAAGCCCACTGTAGCGACGATTTCACTTTTGTTTAAAGCCTTAAGCCTTCCTGCACTAGGTAAAATGCACTTTGATATATACAGGCAGGTAACTCAGATTTTTAGGGTAAATTCTGGAGGTAATATCCAGCAATTCCTCCCTGCAGTTTGACTGGCCTAGCACTGTCCTATCTGTATCTCCTCTGTGAGATACAGGATACAAGATACAGTGGTCCTCCCGTGTCTCTGTGACTGCCTGTGGCCATGGTAGTTGGCTCGGCTGCTTGAGGATTGATTCAGGATTAATTCCTGAGAACTCACCATTTCTCACTCTTCACTAGGGAAAAGAATATCATGAGGTACTAGTGGGACGAGAGCAGCATGTGTAGGAAAACAGATGTCTGACTTCATCAGGCTTATTCGTGTGGGTGTCTGGGTGCATGTAATTGCACCTGTCAAAGAGGCTTGAAAACTGCCTATTATTTGATGCATACACCTCAGAACAGTGACGATCAGCAAAGAAAATTTGCTTTCCCAGAACAATAGCAGCAACAGCAGCAGCAACAATAACGGAAAACCAACCAAATTATTGTTAAGCCACTCCTAAATCAGTGCATCTCAAACACTGTGATTACATTTTTGTATAAAACTAATGTGAATTTTGGCCACAGCCATGCTTTCTAAAACAATTATAAACCCAGGATGTCCGTAGGTAGAATAGGGCTAAGCCTTATCTTAACTCCACCTCTTCATTTTGATGGGAAAAAAAGCCAGAGGTTTTAACTGGGGATGAGATTAGGCCAAACTTATGCAACTAGTCAGTGAAAGAGCTAATATTACACCTTGCTTCTTCTCTAAACCCAGAGATTTATCCCCTTCACCAAATGGCTTTTTTCCCCTTCCCAAATTACTCTAAATTCCAGTGGTGTTTCTCATTTAAATAACACAGGGATTTAGGGACACATCAAAAATATCATACATTTTAAATGTTAATGTAGATGTCTCTATGCATACATGTATATGATATATCTATTATTATCTTTATTCAATGTTCAGTTTTATGCCCTAAATGCAAATCACTTAGTCATTTTCTCATGTGGCAGAACAAACAAACAAGCAAATTACCTCAGAAACTAGTGCAAAGATATTTAGCTTTTCACAATTTAAAATAAATCTCTTTCTCTCTCTCTTTCTCATACACACACACACACACACACACACACACACACACACACACAAGGTTGTTGGTTGAAATTAACCCTCATTTTAATTTTCCAGGTCACTGAATATTTGTCCATAGCCTCCTGCTACTTCTCCTTGATTAAAAACTTCTTTCTCTGCTCGAATATTGCTTCAGTTTTCAGTACACATATATTTTGGGTGTAGTCAAAGTTCAATTGCAGAGGCCTAGCAACTTGAATATTATATAAGTGGAATGTGTATGTGAAATTTGGGGTAAATTCTGTGATCAACTCTTCTGAGGAGGTGAGACCTCCCCTTTTGCTCTGGCTGGAGTACCTGCAGGTTCTGCCACACATTGCATTCCAAGTGAGGAGGGTTTTAGTTAATTGCAGGCTTTTGTTTTGCTAAGAGGTAGGAAGGGCTAGAAGGTTTATGTATTAAATGGGACAGAAAAGAAAGAGAAGGTGTGGTTTGCTCATGTTAAGAACTTGGAGGATGAAAGAATGAATATAATAAGGATTTTAAGTCTGTGCTGTGTGTTATACCTTTTCTTCCCCATCTACCCATGGGATAAATCTTCAGTAAAATATCCATATTTTAATGTGTTAAGGGTTTGAATCAGTTTTTGAGTCGTGCCAAGTGTTTGTCTTGTTTCAAGGTGAGTGGGGGAATAAGAACAGGAACAACCTATGCTTGCCCCGCCTTCCCTGCCCCACCACGTGTGTGTGTGTGTGTGTGTGTGTGTGTGTGTGTGTGGTGTGTGTGTATCTGCAATGACCTGTATTAACCAAAATCTCAGAAATGGAGACCTGATTGAAATTGAAATACAAAGGTGCCTATTTGGGGTTTATTAGGACTGCAGCCAAGGAGACATAGGTTCAAGAAGCACTTGGATTGTGTTCCGCCCAACTACAAAATAGGGGAGGCTTATAAAGGCAAAAAGCATAAGGTTGGGACTTCCCTGGTGGTCCAGTGGATAAGACCCCTCGCTCCCAATGCAGGGGGCCCGGGTTTGATCCCTGGTCAGGGAACTAGATCCTACATGCCACAACTAAGAGCCCACATGCCACAACTAAATATCCCGCATGCTGCAACGAAGATCCCATGTGCCTCAACTAAGACCCAGCACAGCCAAAAAAGAAAAAAGAAAAAAAGCAAAGTTACAGTCAGTTACATGAGTTGTTTATCAAGAATTATAATTGGAGCTGGCAAGAAGTAAGGGTGTTTGTTAAGTTAGGATTGGTTAGGGTCTGAAATGGTTGCATAGTTACAAGGAGAGACCTTGAGACCATAAGGTTGCAGCTGGGAACTGTTCTGAATATGGCTGGTAGTATCCTTGGTACAGTTCAAAGAAAGTTCAAGTTCTCAGTGATACAAAGATTAATCTGAGACCAGATCGTCAATGGCCGCCCAAGCCCGTTTTTGTATGCCTGAACTGCCATCACTCCATTATAATTTCAATTTGTCATCACCTGGAAACACCAGGGAAGATGAGTTCCCAGACATTGCCAGTCTGCAAAATCTAGAGGACTTAGGGGGTTTTAAAAAGCCCCAAAGCCAGGATCTGACCTCCATATTTCAGGAAGTATAAGATCCCTTTGAACACATCCTTTATGGGGCTGGGATAGAGGAGAATATAGTAGCCACATTTTTGACCTCCTTCTGCCATATTTGCATGCCGACTCCAACTTTACTCCCCTCTAGTTTGACAGGTTAGTTTTTAGGGGTCTGAGCACTACCTTCCATTGAATGCTAATGCTCTAAACATCACCAACACAACATGCTGATAAAGCAAATGAATGAATTACTTACCTCAGTGAGGGAAAACACCACCTCCACAGAGCTCTGTTGTTCTCAGAGGAGAAACGGCAAGGACAAATTTGTTGAAAATAAGTTTAGTTTAAACTGAGTCTTTCAATGAGAGGACTAGATTGGGATTGGGAAAAGAACATGTTATAACAGTTTAGAACTGCTGGAAATAGCAAGCTGAAGATTTTGAAGTGAGGGATTCAAAACATCTGAAGACCTAAAGTATCTGTTGATACTTCCTTCTGAGGGGAAATTCTAAAGTTTGCAGAAAGTCTTGTAATGAAGAATGAAGTTATTTGCCTGCGCAAAAGTCTCCTGGAATGGTAAAATTATGTTAATGAAAATAATGGAATAAATGGAATAGTAACATCCTGCTAATACAGATTATAATGTAGATGTTAAGCTATGTGTGTTGCGGAGGGTAGGAGTAGGTAGCTAGTTTTGGAGTTTCGGTTTTCACATTCATATCCTGAGTATTAGAGGCAACCTTAGGAAAAAGTTCACGAATTTCTTCCTACCTCAGCTCTTTTGATATTGTATTCTTGATATGACGTATTTATTTATTTATTATATCTTTATTCAAGGGGAAATTCTCTGCCTATAATATTTTATTAGGTGCCTTATGAAATCATATGTTTATGGTTCTATTTGCACAGGTGAAGAGCTGTATAATAGGATGGTGACACAGTCTCAAGTTTCCTAGGATCTCAAGTTCTTTTAAGATCTCATTTTACTTAGACTATGACTTGAGTGGATATACCACCTATATTAAGTAAGAATCTCAGTCAAGATTTCTGCTTGTTAAGTCTGGTGGTGGTAAAAATAAGCATTCATTTCATAAACCTGAGCATATTTATTCGCGTTCTTAAATTTCAAGAATCAACTTATCATGGGCAGAGTTCTATCCTGAGAACCTCTGAAAATTCCAGATTGTGTGGAATTCTATTCATCAAAATATGTTTTGGGGATTTGCTCTGGAATGCAGAGGAATCTTATTTAAATCCTCTGTGTATAGGGGTCACTACTCAGCCAAGGTCCTTTCGCATCTATTGGATATAATCTGACATCTGTGGGAATAGAAATTATTTTCTAGGGCCTCAGCTGACTCCATTTAACAATATATCGCCTTTAGGTGAGCAAATATCAGTGTGTGGGATGGTGTTCATGAAAGTCTCAAGTGATTTTCACTGTATCATTAGGCTGGCCTTATGATCTGAGGAGTTATTTCAATTGAAATGGGATCAGAAACTGAAGAAAGATATTTCAACCAATAACAAAGTCTATTCAAGGTACAGGTAAATTAAACGTGGAGGAAGGACAAAGATTTGGGGAGAAGCCTATGTAAGAAGAGGGCTATACTGTTTCTTAGAGGGATCTGAAAGCCCATTTATTCCTTCATTTATTCAACTTTCAATAGCAATGGCTTGAGGGCTAAAGGAGCTATTGAATCCTGCTGTGTTAGAGAAATAAAAAGAAGGCAGCTTGAGCTTGTGTTTGAGGAAGGCAAGACCATGAAATTTCTTGGAGCTTTGCCTGTTATAAATTTGGTGTAGGGAATGTAGGTTTTATCCTTGGACGTAGGCCACTCGATTTACTGTTAGAATGGTAGAAATGTAAGGAACTAAAGGAAGGATTTGGTGGTAAGTATATTTGGCACAGTGGAAGGAGAGGTCAAGTGATATTAGATATGTAGCTTGAGTGTTAATGGGAGGAAGGGGAATTCAGGAATTACCTGGGGATTGGGAGCTACCATCATTTAAAAATTGTGCCTGAATATTTACTTTGTCATTCACAAAGAAGGGTCAGTCTGTTTGCATTACTTATAAAAAGTATTTCCCTGAGGTATGGAAGCCATAGAATCATAATTAACCTCTTGTTGTGGCGAGTCTGCAAAGATGTGTACCATCAATTTCTTCCCTACATTTTTGTGCATGCTGCTTGTCACCTTAGGAGCTGGAATTTAATTCATCTCCCCTTAAATCAGAGATACCTCAGTGATTTGCTTGACTGATTCTAATTTTAAAAAGTGATGTTATTATAGTTCTAAGGTAGGGTCAGAAGAGGCTTTACAGCTTCTTCCTAAGCCTCTTACAATGTTTGATTTGGGGACAGTTCTTCTTGGATACAGCCACCATCCTATGAGAAGTCCAAGCCACAGGAAGGGGCCACATGTGGTCCTCTGGTTAACAACCCCAATTCAGCTCCAAGCCAATAACCAGCGTTTGACTACCTGTCCCGGGCGTGAGCCATCTCTTCATCCACCTCAGTCAAGCGTTCAGATGACGGCAGCCCCAGCCACCATGTTACTGAAGTCTCAATAGATAACTCAAGTGAAAGCTGCCAGCCGAGCTCAGTCAACCCACAGAACCTGAGAGAAAATAACATGTTGTTGCTTTAAGCCACAAATTTTGATGTAGTTTATTACCCAGCAATAGATAACTGGAACACTTCTCAGTGTACTATTTATGCAAATTTCTGTCAGTTCACAGTAGGTAGATTCCAGACAATTAGAATGAATGAACAGATCTTGGAGATACAAAAAACTGAAAACACAAAACCGTCTGTTGTTCCTCCTTATGTTTCCCCTGCCTACCCTATTTCCCCAGATAACACCATGCTCTGTGGTATGCAGCAGTGAATTCAGACCTGGCAATATTGTGTTTTCCTTTTTCTGATGTTCCCACTTTATGATGGAATTTGTACTGCAGATTATAAACTGCTTCAGTGATCACATTTATTTTGGGATTCTGATTGCATTGTCTGAATAATGGTGGTGGTAACTTGGTATTCTAAATTTTTCTTATAGTTCCATGGAACTTTGTAAAAAGACAAAAATTAAGAAATTTGGGTAGGAGTAATTCATCTTAACATGTTAAAGGAGCAACATTAATTTCTGTGGCACACCAGGTAGTGTGAAGAGGCTTAACCAGAAATAAGCTTTCCCACGGCTAGGAGAGTGGGAGGATAACACAAGCTGAAAAATGCTTTTTTAAATATTTCAGGATTCAGATGAGGGTATAATCACTTTGTTAGAATTTACCTACTCTGTGGCACCAAATTGTTAAATTGATAATAAGTTCAAAGTATGTTTTTGAGGAAAAATTGAGAAATTTGGCTCATTTGACATCACTGGCACTACATGTTGTTATATGTTGTCATTTGATACACATTTTATACTCCATACTGGTAATTTTAGCTGGATATATGGTTAAGTGTGATTAGAAATGGGAAAATGAGAGGTTAGTAACTGCTTGCCTAGTATGAACTATTGCTGAGTCTTCAGCAGTCCTATTGCCTATGCCATTTTCCCCAGATGGCCATTAAGAAACAATTTAAAGGATTGGCATAATACAGGAAAGGTCTTCTTCTCTCTTTGATATTATATTGTCCTCTCTGGAGGAACAGCCTTCCTCTTACTGCCCAGGGATAAGGGTAAGAAGAAGAAAAAAAAGAAAAAATGCAGAGGAGAGTTACCTGCACACACCAGCCTCACGGTTAGGGGGAACTCACAGCTTTCCCTTATCCATCACATCTCCCCTGCCCCTTCCTCCACTACCATTCTCCAATAGCTCTTCTGATTTTCAGTCCAGAGCTTCTTCCACTTACATCATGTTACCTTGTTGTCACTATTATGTTCACAATTTTGCTCACCATAAAATACTATCCCATATGGAAAAAATGGTTATCACTTTCAATGATGTTAGAGTTAATACATTATCCCTCATCATACGTTCTCACTCTTGTCAGAAATCCATATATATATTCCATATGTATCAGTATATATGTGTGTATATGTATATATATGTATATTCCTTATGCAGTGTCAGTAAAGATGGGTTTCTCTTCTATAATTCAGTAGCGATGTAAAGTTGCTGCATAGTAAACAAAAATGCAGATAGAAGCTTAGCTGAAAAGCCACTTATTTTTAACTGAGATGCTGTTGAAACAACTAATTCAAAGAAACTTGCAGATAATTCATGCTCCCTCCCTGCAGTCACTGCCTGATCTACAAGTAATCTGAAAAATGAGACAGCTTGATAAATTTTTTTCCCTCCTGACAAATAACAGGGTATAATGTTTCTATAATTATCCTGAAATATTTTAGCAGTACAAAACAGAATCATGTCAAAGTAACTGAAATTAGGTTTACAACAGAATTCCAAAATAGCAGTGGTCTTTTAAAGGAATTTAGCCATCTATATCTGGAAAAAAACAAATATTTAAAGCCTCATATTTCTGTAGTTGGACTAAGTTCACCTCAGAGAACTTTAAGAAAAGGTAGCCTATATTCTATATACGACTGGATTCTTGACTAGCTAGTTCTCTGCTGGATAGAGGCAGCAAACCCTGGTGTTAGGAATGTGAAACATACATTTTATAAATCTTAATTTTGTCCATTATTTGCATTTTTAACTTGGGAAAATCTTAAATTTGATATTCTCCATAGATGTATCTAATAATTATGTGATATCTTATGATTGGGTGGATTATATTTCAGAAAAATATATACAATTTTTATCATTAAATCTAGAGTAGGGACTTCCCTGGTGGCGCAGTGGTTAAGAATCCGCCTGCCAATGCAGAGGACACGGGTTCGAGCCCTGGTCCAGGAAGATCCCACATGCCATGGAGCAACTAAGCGCCTGTGCCACAACTACTGAGGCTGTACTCTAGAGCACGCGAGCCACAGCCACTGAGCCCGCGTGCCTAGAGCCCGTGCTCTGCAACAGTAGAAGCCACCTCAGCAAGAAGCCTGCGCACCGCAACGAAGAGTAGCCCTGCTCGCCGCAACTAGAGAAAGCCCGCCCACAGCAATGAAGACCCAATGCAGCCAAAAATAAATAGGTAAAAAAAAAAAAAAATCTAGAGTAAAACCCTTGAGTAACACTTAATTATTGTAATCTTAATATTGTAATTCTTAAGAATTATTGTAATTGTAATTCTTATTGTAACTCTTAAGACAAAGAAACTGAAAGTAAGAGAAATTGGGAAAATTTTTCTTAGAACACACAATTTGAAAGTCAGGATTTAATCTAGGATTTCTGACTCCAAATCCAATGATCTTTTCATTACAACAAATTATTTACTAACCACCCAAGAATTTATGTTGGGCTATTTTGCTGCTTAAAGAAATACATTATAAGAATAAAAGTAACATTTTAACTCTTTTTGTATAGGTTATGTCTTTTAGAGTTCTAGTAATTGTATAAACCATCTCAGACAATGTCTGTCTGACATTCCTGGTAGTAATTTTTAGGAATGATAACAAATGAACATGAACATACACAGCTTATTTATTAGAGATTGTTAAATTATGAAAAGTCGTCCTCTACATACAGTAGAATCTCAATAACTTATTGGTGTTCACGGTAACATTTGACAGTTGATGTTTCGGATATTCCCAAGGCTTAAAACAGCCATTCGGATATTATTTGATTAGGTTACTGGAAATCACTTTTCCAGGGTTTTGAAGAGCAGGTTTCAGCAATAGCTCAACCCTTTGAAGAGTCAGGGAATTTCTTCTGCCTATGCAGTGGCATACTAAAATAACCCAAACCAAATAACCCATACTAAAATGACGCAAGAACCCTTTCACTGGGAGCATGTACTAAAATAACACAAAACTAAATAATACATGTGTACTAAAATAACCCAAGCCAAATAATCCATACTAAAATAACCAAAAAGCCCTTTCACTGGAAACATATAGAAACACATACTAAATTTTTTTTCCCCTAAATTTAAACATACATAATTTAAACGTGTAACTGGGATTATTAGATTGAAAGAGAATTTCTCAGGTGCCAGGAGAGAGAGAGAAGAGTGCCCTGAAAAACACTGAAATAATTGTGTGAGGAAGCGCTGCTGCTCTTTGACGGAGGGAGGAGCTGGCGTCTGGGAGGGATTGTGATGAATAACCTAAAGCAGTGGTCCTCAAATGCGAGAATTTTGCCACCCGCCCCCCTTCCTGTCCACTCCCTGCCTGGAGACGCTTGACAATACTTGGAGACATTTTTTGGTTGCCACAACTGTGAGTGTGCTGTGGTGTGGGCAGTGTTAATAGCATCTAGTGGGTAGAAGCTAGAAATTCTGCTAACCATCCCACACTGCATAAGAAAAGCCACCCAGAACAAAGAATCATGTGGCCTCAAAGTCAGTAGTGCTCAAGTCAAAATATTCTGGCTTAATGACTGGGGGTTTATGCCTATAGGGACATTGAGGGAAGACTTTGGTCCAGAGGTATGGAAGTTTAGAACTGAGACTCCCGAAATGAGAGACTTAATCCTGTAAGTGTTCTATCCCAAGTTGAAGCGAGAACCACAAAAGAAAAACAAATCACAGAAATTGCCAGGGAAATATTTTGTTCTTTTCCTTTTTGTCTGGAATATAGGTTAAGAAACTTCCCATGAGCCTAAGCCACCTCTCAGTTTGTGGTTCATATTTACCCCCAACGTACCTTGGATTCCAAATATTTAGAAAATAAAATGAACACTGATTCTAAATATGTGATATTACAGGGGTTTCTTGCTGAAGGATACACGAAATACTCCCTGGCAGGACAATTTCAGAATCTATGCTACAAAAGAATATTCACAGAAAGAAAAGAAAAAAAGGATAGAGATTAGCTCACAATAAAAATTTTAAAAGTTAAACAATGCACTAAAAGAGATCATTGGTACATTCAATCTTAATATTAAAGTCCTTAACATTTGAGATAATAAAATAATTTTAAAAGGAAAACAAAGTTCAATACCATCAACATATTAAAAAATAATTAAAATTCTATGAAAATGCAGATACCATAAAAGAAGTGGATCTGTATAAAGAAGCAAATCAAACTTCTAGAAATGAAAAATAAACTCAATGAAATAAAAAACAACAATTTAAACAGCAAATTAGATACAAATGAAGAGAGAATAGTGAACTGAAATAAACTTTGAGCAATTAGGCAGAATACAACAGAGATGGGGGAAATAAAACCTCAATAATGTTGGAAAATATGAGAACTTGAGAAAGATGAAGTTGGGAATAAAAAGTGTCAAAATTCATATAGTAGGAATTTTTGAAAGAAAGACTAGAAAATTGGGTAGATATCACATTCAAAATGATGGAACCTGTAAAGATGGATTAGCCTCTTTGGACAAACTCTCATGTTGACAACTAAATATTTTATATGAACTATGGGACAAGGTCTTTATAAGAGTTTAGAAGAGCTAACATGTTACTGATACATTGTTGGGCAGAATCCTAGAGAACAGGAAATCCAGAGAGACAAACCAGTTACTTGGGAAACTCACTGAAGAGTGAGGGTTTGCTGGTCTCAGCTAAGAGGCTAAGAATCTTCTAACAGTATATTTTCATTTCCCTCTTCCTTGTCTTTAGGCTATTGGTGTCATACGTTTTATTATACCTAGGTAACAAACCTCACAATATGTCATTGTTGTTACTGTATTGGTAATAATTTTTAAAAGAGATTTACGTAAGATGAACAAAATATTATACATTATATGTAATCTTATATCTTAGGTATAGTCATAAATGCTGTTACTATTTCCTGTGGTTTCATCAAATTTGGGGAAATTTCACCCATTAGTTATTCAAATATTTTTTGGTCCACCTCTCCCTCTCCTTTGAGACTCTAATCATATGTATATTAGGCTGTTTAAAGTTATCCCACAACTCACTGACATTCTTCTCATCTTTTGGATTCTTTTTTCCCTCTTGTGTTTTCCTTTCGGTAGTTTCTGTTACTAGATCAAGTTCACTAACCTTTTTTTTTGCCCTGTCTCTTCAACGAATTATCCCAACCAGTATATATTTTTATTGCAGTTTTTTATCTCCAGAAATTTCATCCATGTCTTTTTAATATCTTCTATTTCTTTACTTAAATTTTTGAACATACACAATATTGTGATAGTAATTATTATAATGTCCTTGTCTGCTGATTCTAATATCTTTAACAGCTCTGCATCAATTTCAATTAATTGATTTTTTTATTATGGGTCATAGGTCATATTTCCTGCTAATCTTTGATTGAAGGCCACACATTGTGAATTTTATCTTGTTGAAACTGGGTATTATTGCATTTCTAAAATCCTTAGTTATACTCTGGGATGCTGTTTAGCTATTTCAAAACAGTTTGATCCTTTTGAGTCTTACTTTTATAGTTTGTTATACATGTCCAGAGCTCTATCTAGTAATTTCCTCATATGCATGTGTTGGTCAGTACTCTGATTAATATTCAAGGAAAACTCTGAACATCTCCTGTATGAGTACTCTGTCCTGTCAACGATACCCTCTTTAGCTCCTCGGATTGTCAGCACTGTCTCTAAAACTTAGCAAGTCTGCTTAGCCCCTTCTGGATTCCCCCTGCCTGTACTGTGGCCCAGAAACATTAAGGTAGTGAGATGGGGCAGCTGTAGGACTTAACCTCATTTATTTCCTGTCTCTCGGGGAACACTGTTTTTCATAGGCTATGTCCAGTGTCTTTAAAACTGTTGTTTCATATAATTTGTTTCTTTTTCTGGTTGCTTTAGACAGAGGTTGTATCTGGTCTTTTTTCTTCTATCTACAACAGAAATGGAATTCCTATCCATTACATTTTAAGTATCCTTTGGAGATAAACATCTAGGTTGCCTCCAACTCTATTCAATCAAAGAGAACCAAGTAAAACATTTTTGTGCATGCCCATTAATGCTTAAGAATTTGGGGGGGAAGACCTGTATGCAGAAAACTATAGACACTGATGAAAGAAATTAAAGATGATACAAACAGATGGAGAGATATACCATGTTCTTGGATTGGAAGAATCAACATTGTGAAAATGACTATTCTACCCAAAGCAATCTACAGATTCAATGCAATCCCTATCAAACTACCACTGGCATTTTTCACAGAACTAGAACAAAAAATTTCACAATTTGTATGGTAACACAAAAGACCCCGAATAACCAAAGCGATCTTGAGAAAGAAAAACGGAGCTGGAGGAATCAGGCACCCTAACTTCAGACTATACTACAAAGCTACAGTAATTAAGAGAGTATGGTACTGGCACAAAAATAGAAACATAGATCAATGGAACAGGACAGAAAGCCCAGAGATAAACCCACGCACATATGGTCACCTTATCTTTGATAAAGGAGGCAAGAATATACAATGGAGAAAAGACAGCCTCTTCAATAAGTGGTGCTGGGAAAACTGGACAGCTACACTAAAAGAATGAAATTAAAACACTCCCTAACACCATACACAAAAATAAACTCAAAATGGATTAAAGACCTAAATGTAAGGCCAGACACCATCAAACTCTTAGAGGAAAACATAGGCAGAACACTCTATGACATAAATCACAGCAAGATCCTTTTTGACCCACCTCCTAGAGAAACGTAAGTAAAAACAAAAAGAAACAAATGGGACCTAATGAAACTTAAAAGTTTTCGCAAAGCAAAGGAAACCATAAACAAGATGAAAAGACAACCCTCAGAATGGGAGAAAATATTTGCAAACGAAGCAACTGACAAAGGATTACTCTCCAAAATTTACCAGCTCATGCAGCTCAATATAAAAAAAAACAAACAACCTAATCCAAAAATGGGCAGAAGACCTAAATACACATTTCTTCAAAGAAGATATGCAGATTGCCAACAAACACATGAAAGAATGCTCAACATCACTAATCATTAGAGAAATGCAAATCAAAACCACAACGAGGTATCACCTCACACCGGTCAGAATGGCCATCATCAAAAAATCTACAAACAATAAATGTTGGAGAGGGTGTGGAGAAAAGGGAACCCTCTTGCACTGTTGGTGGGAATGTAAATTGATACAGCCACTATGGAGAACAGTATGGAGGGTCCTTAAAAAACTAAAAATAGAACTACCATATGACCCAGCAATCCCACTACTGGTCATATACCCTGAGAAAACCATAATTCAAAAAGAGTCATGTACCACAATGTTCATTGCAGCACTATTTACAATAGCCAGGACATGGAAGCAACCTAAGTGTCCATCGACAGATGAATGAATAAAGAAGATGTGGCACATATATACAATGGAATATTACTCAGCCATAAAAAGAAATGAAATTGAGTTATTTGTAGTGAGGTGGATGGACCTAGAGTCTGTCATACAGAGTGAAGTAAGTCAAAAAGAGAAAAACAAATACCATATGCTAACACATATATATGGAATCTTAAAAAAAAAAAAATGGTTCTGACGAACCTAGGGGCAGGACAGGAATAAAGATGCAGACTTACTAGAGAATGGACTTGAGGACATGGGGAGGGGAAAGGGTAAGCTGGGACAAAGTGAGAGAGTAGCATGGACATATATACGCTACCAAATGTAAAATAGATAGCTAGTGGGAAGCAGCTGCATCGCACAGGGACATCAGCTCTGTGCTTTGTGACCACCTAGAGGTGTGGGATAGGGAGGGTGGGAGGGAGATGCAAGAGGGAGGGAATACGGGGATATAGGTATACATGTAGCTAATTCTCTTCATTATACAGCAGAAACTAACACAACATTGTAAAGCAGTTATACTCCAATAAAGATGTCAAAAAAAAAAAAAAAAAGAATTTGGTTGGGGGGTTGGGGAGAGACAATGTGTATTTCCAGAAGTCAAAATATTGTCTGTTTTTCTCCCGTAAGCATGGAATAAAAGATATATTTTTTTATTCTATTTTGTTCAGTGGCCTTGTCTTTTTCTTTGTTGGCTTTATGCCTTAAAAAAATAATACATAGTTTTATATACAATCCACTATGTTCTCCAACTTCTTTTTATTTATTTGTTTTAATGAACCATTTTTCCTTTCATAACATTTAAAACAATTTATGCATATATTTGTTTGATGATCACCTCTCATTCTGACTATAAGGATCATATATGTTTTATTTTCCTTGATATTTGTAAGACCTAACAGAGTGAATGCCACATAGGAAAAGGGCTCTAGGTATTTTCAAAAGAATGCATAAGAGGATGAATTCTGGCCATCTAGAGGCAATAAATAAGATTTCTGGCTTTTCGAAGCCACAGTATTATGGAAGTTTAGGCAGAGACTAAGTAAAGGGCAGTACATTTGAGAATTTCAATTTGAGTTAATTTCTAATTCTATTTTATTTTAATAATATGAGAACACAATCATAAAATATTGATAAGATGAATGTTTAAGTGGCTTTGAAAAATCAGAGTTTATTGGTGAAACACCAAAGGAATTTCTATTAAAATTAAGAACAAGAAAATTATGCCCACTATTACCTGTATCATTTAGTTTTTCTAAAGTTATACTGAATAAAATAATACAGAAAAAAATGAATAAAAGGTTTAACTCCTGAAAGGGAGATAAAATTTACCAATATTTCTAGTTGTTTCAATTATCTATCTAGAAAATTATTAGTACCAAGTAAAATTTTACTTTAAGTCGTAAGTCTTGGCGGTTGTGGTCAGCTGAATAATGCCTCCAAAGATATCCAGGTCCTGATCCCTGGAACCTGTGAATATTACCTTATATGATAAAGGGGTTTTGTAGATGAAATTAAAGATATTGCGGTGGTGAGATTTTACTGGATTATCTGTGTAGGTCCTAAATATAATCACAAATGTCCTAATAAGTGGGATATTTTATTACAGAAGAAGATGATGTGATGGTTGGAAGCAGAGGGGCACACAGAGAGAGATTTGAAGATGCTTTGTTGCTAACTTGGAAGACGAAGGAGATGCCACAAGACAAGAGATGCAAGGAATGCAGCTCGAGGACCTGGAAAAGACAAGGGAAGGGTCTGAAGAGGGAACACAGCTGACCCCTCAGCCCAGTGAAACCCTTTAATTGGATTTCTGACCTCCAGGACTGTAAGAGAATAAATTTGTGTTGTTTTAAGTCCTTACTTTTATGGTGATTTATTACAGCAGCAATAGGAAAATAATACAGAAGAAAAGAGACTCCTTTCAAAAAATCTAGACAGAATATCACACATTTTGGAATGAACTTTATCAGGTATATCCTTTAAATAGCTTTTAAAAGTTTATCTAGAAATATAAAAAGAGATGCACTCAGAAGTGTAATGGTGTTATTTTTTTCAATCCATGTAAAGCTTATATTTCATTCCAATCAATTTATATAATTTTTGTTTTCAAAAATTATGCTATATTTCATATAGAAAAATAAATCTGGGAGAAGAGATAAAAAATTAAAAGGGAAGAATAAATGGGGACTTCCTTGGTGGTGCAGTGGTTAAGAATCCGCCTGCCAATGCAGGGGACACGGCTTCGAGCCCTGGTCCAGGAAGATCCCACATGCCGCAGAGCAACTAAGCCCGTGTGTCACAACTACTGAGCCTGTGCTCTAGAGCCCACGAGCCACAACTACTGAGCCCGTGTGTCACAACTACTGAAGCCCCCGTGCCTAGAGCCTGTGCTCCGCAACAGGAGAAGCCACTGCAATGAGAAGCCCGCGCACCACAACAAAGAGCAGTCCCCACTCGCTGCCACTAGAGAAAGCCTGCATGCAGCAACGAAGACCCAACACAGCCAAAAATAAATAAATAAATAAGTAAATTTATTTTTAAAAAGTTGTTTATTTAAAAAAAAAGAATAAATGGAAGAGGAGAGGGAGAAGGGGAAATCTGACTTACATTTTCAGATGTAACTGCCAAATATGAAACTGTCTTGTTAAGATAAAATTGTCTTTTTTTCAAACCCTGATCTCTGATTGTGCTTTGTTGAGGCAAGAGAATCTTTCTCAATGGAGCCAGATTTGTACAGGGCAACAACGACCTCATGTATATATATAAACATTTAGCAACTGATAAATGTGACATTTCAAATAGTGGAGAAATTATGAATTATTCAGTAAATCATGCTGGGACAATTAGTTATTTCTGTGGAGAAATTATATACTCTATGCCAAGATAAATTCCAGAAAGATTAAAAAATGAAATCTAAAAGTGAAACAGTAAGTAAATAAGAAAACCTTTCTGTAAATAAATTCAAAGGCAGAAATCATATTTAAAATACTGATATATTCAAATACCAGCAATTAAAAATATTTGTATTTCAAAAACTAGGCAAAAATAAACAAAAGTAAAAGGAATAAAGTAAGCTTGAAAAATATATTTGAAAATTTGACAGGAAAAAGTAGTTATTTTTTCTATAAGAAGAATTTTCATATATTAATAATCAACAGATTGAATACTCTAATAAAAATGGGTAAAAGACAGAAGTAGATTACTCAGTAAAAATATACAGATGGCCGTTAAACTTTAGGGAAAAAAAGCTTAATCTCACTCATAATAAAAATGCAAATTTAAACAAAGAGGTTCTATTTTATCTTCCAAATTGGTAAAGATGGAGGGGGAGAGGGAATTATACACAGTACAGCAATTACCATTTTTAATATAATGAACATATATTACTGTTGTAATAAGAACATAAAGCAAAAACCAACAGTGAAGAAGAAATTTCAAGAAATCTTTGCTCTCCTTTCCGGACTGGGCTAGTCATTCATTTAATCAGTTAATGCATACTGGACAATTATTGCCTTCCAGGCAATGTTCTGGAACTCGAAGTCAAGAACCTCAAATCATTTTATAAGTGGATGTGTATGTGTGTTGGAGAGTGGAGGGTGAGGGGAGAGAGGCAAGCAAAGTCATATTTACAACCTAGTATGATAAGTATAGGGGGTTGCAGGGAGACAGAGAAGGCCTATCACAAGGAGGTCAGGGAATAGTCGATGGGAGGAGGTGCTTGAGCTAAGGCTCAGGACTGCCACAGACAAAAAGGAGCTACCAGTTAAGAAAGAGAGGAAGGGGAGACCTTTTTGAGGGAGGGGGAAGCCTGACCCGTGAGGGAACTGCAGGAGTTAAGTGCCCCTGACACACAGGTAAGATGACATACTGATAATGATGAGTTTGGCTGGTGTCGTCATGGAATTCTTGATTGCCAAGTTTAGGAGGTGGGTCTTTATTCTGTAACTCTTGGAGTTTCTCAAGGTGGTAAGATCTTACAATCAAAGAGAGGAGCAGAAACTTGATGAATGCTGGGTTTATTCTATCTGCAAAGAAGAGTTAAAAACATTGAGAAGAATGTATCTGTTACTTTGCTCATGTATATGCTTCTATTTGTTTTTATTCATTAATTATTAAACAAGGATTGTTGCGCTCTCGCTGCACTCTCACTGAGGAATCTGAGGGGGATTCAGCACAGTCGCTGCCTGGGTGAACAGAGATAGAAGGAGGCAGGCAAGCAGACAGGTTGCAGTAGAGGTTGACACACAGTGTAACAGATGTACCCCACTGAGAAGCGGGTGTTCGGCAAGGCTTCTTGGAAGTGGTGATGCAGTTATTACACATTTGTTGATCGAACGGCTCCATGTGTAGAGCAAGCAATCCAGAGGCAGAGTCCACACAAGGAAAAGAGCCACCCTGGTTAGATACATGACCTCGCCCAGAGCCGTGGATCTTGAACTTTGAGAATGGATGATAGGGAAACATTTCTCCAGCTGCAGGTGCCCTGATGCCTTAGGGCTTCAGCTCAAACCCAATTAGGGCTGCCCTAACATTTTAAATTGTATTGAGGAATTCAATTGTTTTGTTCTTTTTCTTCCTGTATGTCATTGGAAATAATTCTAGTTTTAAGTACCATCCAAGGTACATTTTCAACAATGTTTATAATAATTTTCCTCTCCCTGCAAATAAACAGACTGAAAAAAAAAGAAAGGAAGAAAGGAAACGCAAATGGAAAAAGAAGGAGGAAGGGAGGGGAAGAGAGAAAAACAGGTGAGAGAAGGAAGGAAGGGGGGGGAGAGAGAGAGAGAGGAGAACCAGGACTCTCCTGGGAACAGGTATCTGAGACTTTTACTTCTTGTTTTCTCTCCAGGCAAATGTGGAGTTATTATGTTTGGAGTGCTAAATGGGGCCTCAGCCCTGGAGCATGCCAGAGCCGGGAAATCAAAATAAGAGTCCTGAACAATAGTCCACATAACTCTCTGACATGATGCAATTATTCCTGACTATTGTGCTGAATCTTTTTAAACATCATTTTAATACTTCTTAGTAGGAACAAAATACCTTGGTCTTTAAAAAGAAAAAAAAAAAAAAAGGCCCTCTCCACCCCCATCCCATTTGCCAGGTATATTGTTTACCAGGAGAAACACAGAGATGCATGGAAATGAGGGTAAGGAATTAGCTTCTATTCACAGGCTCACTCTGGCTTGCCTCTGCCCTATGCTTCCACTGCAACCCAGAACACTTCCCAGCTGAGCTCCTGCCACCTCACTCTGTGAACAGGGTTGGCCTCATGATATTTCAACAGGAGCATTCGGATCAGGCTCACATAGAGACACTGACATTTTTCAAGTTCATCAGAAAGGCAAACTCTAACCCCATAGTTGCTCTTTCCAGGAGCAATATTCAGTTTTCTCTGAATAGCTCAAATCTAAGTGAGCAAGAGCGAGATTGAGAAAAAATGAACCAATATTTTTCATTAGAAAAGTGAAGAATTAACCCATGCCTTTATCGATCGCCTCTCATCCACAAAGCATTCTCTAATCTGCTAGCTGGAAAGGATGTCTTACTCCACTGAACCTGAGGAGTCTTCTAACCTGTATGCCATTTATCACTTTTCCTTTTCAATCTTGTAATACAGGTGTAATCCCAGTTGTACAAATCAGGTCCTAACAAAAAAAGAAAGCACATTTAGCTGGGATGTTGAAAACAATTTGATGAAAAGACTATTACAGAAGTATGGACAGGGTTAAGGAGACCAGAAAGTGATACTGAGGTACCCAGGGACTAACCACAGCAAGAAGCCATTACCACTCTATACCTGAAGGGGAAGGATAGGAAAAGGAGTTATTAGATTCAGGTGAGACCAACAACTATGAATGGGGCTGCCATTTCTAGTTGCAGTCATAACCATTGCCAGAAGCATGGTGCTTAGACAAGGAGGAAGTACCATGTGTGTATGGGTGGCAGAGTGGGAGTGGGGGATGGGTTGGGGATGAGGGGGAGGGGGATAAATATCCTGAAATCTTTCTCTTCATGACCTCTTATCTCCTGCTGGTGCCTTCTCTTCCCTTCTATGAACTGGACCCAATAAAGAACCACAGGAATGAAAGCCCAGAGTTGTAGATTCGTCGAAGTCAGTCTCTGGTGGGTCCAGAGTAGAACAGAGATGGGTGGAGAATGGGTCAGGCATGGGAGCTGGCAGACATAATTACTAGACCATCAGGTGAATTCCCTTAATGCATGGAATTAGTTAAAAATCCATAAGCAAATTTTCTTTTCTGCTAATGAGTCAAGCACACTTGTGCAGTCCATAGGGAAAGTATCAGGAGTAGGGGTAATCTTTGTGTAGCTATTGAGCACTATGATTACATTATTGTGATTATATAATTATGATCATTATCCCACTATTAAACTTCAAGTTAATTAAGGAAGAGATCCTTTCTTGGTTTATTTCTATACCTAATGCCTATATCCCTATTTCCCATCAGTGCTGTGGTCAGAGTGGGCACTTTCAAATATTTATAAAAGAAAACAAACATTTACAGAGAAGAAACTCTTAATTTAGCATTAGTAAGAGCATCTTTTAACCAGTACATCCTCTTGGAAATAGTTCTCTAAGACATAGTATTTCTGTAACTCATATCCTGATAACATTTTGTAGGAATATTTTGATGGTTCAACCATGTTTGTTAAAGAGGACTCTGAAGGACACTTGAATCCTTGTGAAGATACTTTCAAGCAGAATAAAACATAATGCATATGAAGTTAGAAAAAAGGAAAGAAAGCCCAGTATGGAAACTGTTGAAATAGACATACAAGAAATTTAGACTTGAATATTTCGTTGTGAGAACAATTCCCATATTTGTATTAGAGAAACAATCCTACTAATACTGTGTTATAAGTAGTTTCAAAGCACTTTCATAGAGAATAACAATTGGAAAAGAAAGTTAATCTAGATGTCTGTTAAACTTGCCCAACATCTCTGAGAGAAGTTGAGGGACACCCTTATTTTGATTGTTCTGTAGGGAAAAAAGATCTCATTAAATAATTTTGACCACAGAAAACACAGTGGGAGACAGAAGGGACAAGCTAATAATAAATTTGGATCTTATCGCACTCATAATCACTGGTCAAGACAATTAAATATAAGATTGTCCATTGATCAATGGGTGATGGATAGGAAAATGGGAATCCCTTGATCTGAACCCCAGCAAGCAATTAGAAAATTGATGCTTCATTGGCAAATAGGTTGACAGGAATTGCTATGGTTGGAGGTAAAATTCATCTGGATACACAGCTAAGCCAGGTTCATCTGGGTAAGTGCATCTGTGACCACCAAAATAATGGCATGTCCGAATGAAAATCATTAGGCAGAATACATCAGTATTACTAGTAGGACATTCTAGAGTCAGGATATGGTCTCAAAGCAGGCTTCCAGCATGAGTACAGTTATCACAGGTAGTGATGTCTTGGATGTCATCGTTGACATAAGGGCCATATGAATATGTGGAATAAATGCAGGTGGCTGTATGAGTATTGTAAAGGTGTAACTTTTGAATGCTGGCCTCTGTGGCTGGGATGTATAATTGATACTTCGACTTTGTCTCTTCCATACTCCCACTCCTTGGTCCCTGGATCTCTTGAAGGTTGCACTTAGAGAGAGACTATATTTATCTCCTACTTCAATCCATCAACATCAGCATCAGTTGAAGATGAAAGGCTATGAAACAGAAGATTCATTTGGGTAGATGAAGTTGCACCCTCCAACTGGATATATTCAATTTCCTTGAAAATAATTTCTGTCCAGCCTTTTGGCTGCTTGGCACACATGATGCAGAAAAAGTGAAGGCTAAACAGTCTACTCTCTTTTGACTCTATCTGAAATATTTGAGGTTGTTGGTTCTTCTTGTTATTGTGTGGGCCTGAAGACAGTCTTAATGATAACAGCCATGTGAGAGATTGATTACTGCAGTTGGCTTTAGGGAGAAACAAGTGTAGAATCAATTTTTAAAAGAAAACTTCTTTATTTTGAGATAATTATAAGTTCATATGCAGTTGTGAGAAATAGTACAGAGAATTCCATGTAACCTTTACCCAGTTTCCCCCAATGGTAACATTTTCCAAAATGATAATATCACAACCAGGAAACTGACATGATACAATCCACCACTCTTATTCAGATTTCCCCAGTTTTACTTGTACTTATTTGTTTGTGTGTGTGTGTATGTGTGCATTTAGTTCTAGACAGTTTCATTACATGTGTAGGTTTGTTGTATATACCAGCACAGTCAGGATACAGAATATTTCCATCACCACAAGTTTACCCCTGTTACTCTTTTATGACCACACCCACTTTCCTCCTCCCACCCTCTCCACTCTGGCAATAACTGGCAACCACTAATCTTTTCTGCCTTTATCAAATGTTATTATATCACATTTTTAATATAAATGGAATCATACAATAAGCATTTTTAGAATTCACTTTTTTTTTTTTGGCCCAGCATAATTCTCTAGAGATTCATCCAAGGTGTGTGAATTGTATAGTTTTTCTATTTTATTGCTGATTAGTATTCCATGCTATGGATATACTACAGTTTGCTTAACCATTTACCCATTGAAAGACATCTGGTTTGTTTCCAGTTTTTTGCTATTACAAATAAAGCTTTTATGAACATTCATAAAAGTTTTTATGTAAACATAAGTTTTTACTTCTCTGGGATAAATGACCAAGAGTTCAATTACCAGATCATATAGTAGTTACATACTTTCTTTTTTAAGAAATTGTCAAACTTTCTTCTGGAGTGTCTGAACTATTTTGCATTCCTACCAGCAATGTATGAATATGTCTTCATGTCTCCAGGAGTGCAATTGCTGGGTTGTATGTAGTTGCATGTTTAGTCATAAGAAATAGCATACTATTTTCCATGCCAATCAGCAATGTATTAGTGATTGAGTTTCTCTGTATACTTGCCAGCATTAGGTGTTGTCAGTATTTTTTTATTTTAGCCATTTTGCATATCTCTGATGGTTAATGATCTTGAATATCTTGCCATTTGATTATTTGTCATCTGTATATCCTCTTTGTTGAAATGTTTGTGTATGTCTTTTGTCCATTTTTTAATTGTTTCTTTTTCTATTATTGAGTTTTGAGAGTTTTTTACATTTTTTTCCCCATGAAAGCTTATTTCTTTTTAAAAATATTTATTTATTTTATTTATTATTATTATTATTTTTGGGCTGAGTCAGGTCTTAGTTGCAGCATGCGTGATGTTTTGTTGCAGCGCACGGGCTTCTCTCTAGTTGTGGCATGCGGGTTTTCTTTGTCTAGCTGTGGCCCGCGGTCTCCAGGGCGCATGGGCTCTGTAGTTTGCGGCACATGGGCTCTCTCACTGAGGTGCACAAGCTCAGCAGTTGTGGTGACTGGGCTTAGTTGCCCCACGGCATGTGGGATCTTAGTTCCCCAACCAGGGATCGAACCCATGTCCCCTGCATTGGAAGGCAGATTCTTTACCACTGGACCACCAGGGAAGTCCCTACATGTTTTTAGATACTAGTCTTTTGTCAGATATGTAGCTTGCACATATTTTCTCTCTTTCTGTAGCTTATCTTTCCATCCTTTTAATAGGGTCTTTAGCATAGTGAAAGTTTTTAATTCTGATGAAGTTCAACTTATCAATTATTCCTTTTAACGATCATACTTTTGGTGTCAAACTAAGAACTCTTGGGATTTCCCTGGTGGTCCAGTGGCTAAAGCTCTGTGCTCCCAACACAGGGGGCCTGGGTGTGATCCCTGGTTAGGGAACTAGATCCCACATGCATGCTGCAACTAAGAATTTGCATGCCACAACTAAAGATCCCACATGCCGCAACTAAAGAACCCGCATGCTGCAACAAAGGTCGAAGAGCCTGTGTACTGCAACTAAGACCCGGCACAGCCAAATAAATAAATAAATAAATATTTTAAAAATCATTAACAAAAAAAAGACTAAGAATTCTTTGCCTAGAAATGATTTCCTCCTATTTTTAATTTATAGTTTTACATATTACATTTAAGTTTTTGTTTGTTTTGCTTACGGATGTTAAACTGCTCCAAAATCATTTGTTAAAAAGACCATCCCCCGTCCATTGAATTTTGCACCTTTATAAAATTTTGGGGGGAATATTTGTGTGGGACTATTTCTGAGCTTTCTATTCTGTTCCATTGATCTATACACCTACCCCTCCACCAACACCACATTGTCTCGCTTACTGTAGCTGAATAGTAAGTTTATGAATTAGGTAGAATGATTCCTCTCATCTTATTCATTATCAAGATTGTTTTAGAAATTCTAGGGCTTTTGATACATTTTTAAAGAACTGAAGATCTTCTGTGATGGGATGAGTCTTGTTTTGGGGATGTCGGCCTGAGTCTGGATAAGGCAATATCAGTGTACAGATCACAAAACATTTATGGTCACTGCTACTTGTCATTTTAAAAATTTGTTTATTTATTTTTGGCTGCATTGGGTGTTTGTTGCTGGGCATGGGCTTTCTCTAGTTGTGGCGAGCGGGGGCTTCTCATTGAGGTGGCTTCTCTTGTTGTGGAGCATGGGCTCTAGGCGCACAGGCTTCAGTAGTTGTGGCACGTGGGCTCAGTAATTGTGGCTCACGGGCTCTAGAGCACAGGATCAGTAATTGTGGCACACGGGCTTAATTGCTCCATGGCATGTGGGATCTGCCCAGACCAGGGCTCGAACCTGTGTCCCCTGCACTGGCAGGCAGATTCGTAACCATTGAGCCACCAGGGAAGTCCTACTTGTCATTTTTTATACTTTCTAAATTTCTGTTAAAAACTTCTAACTTCTAGCTCTGTGCATCCATTCTTCTCCCAAGTTCTTTGATCTTCTTTACAATCATTACTCTGAACTCTTTCTCGGGTAGACTACCTATCTCCACTTCACTTAGTTCTTCTTCTGGGGTTTTATCTTGTTCCTTCATCTGGAACATGTTCCTCTGCTGCCTCATTTTGTTTAAGTTGCTATTTGTATTTGTATGTATGTGGTAGGTTAGTTACCTTTCTAGACCTTGGAGAAGTGGCCTTCTGTAGGAGGCGTTCTCTGCATTCCAGCACTCCCCTCTTGTCACTCAAGCTATATGCTCTAGGGGTTCCCCCTAAGAGGGCTGCTTGGGGCCTTCTGTTTTGGTGGGCTGACTATGTGGGCAGTCTTGTAGGCTTGGTTGGCCCCTAGCCTGGCTCGTTGTCAGGCTCTGCCCTGTGTGGACACTGCTGGCTGGCTGCTGGTTAGCAGGACCTGTTCAGAAGGCGGCTGACTACAGAAACCCCGGAGGCCCTGGGGCTACTGCTGGCTCACTGGTGGACAGAGTCAGGGTCCAGAAGACTCCAGGGCTGTTGCCCCCGTCTGGTGGGTGAAGCCAGGTCCTGGAATTAGTGCTGGACTACTGGCAGGCAGAGCCAGGTCCTGATGTCTGCTGCAGGGCCCAGGGATCCCAGAGCTGGTGTCAGATCACTGGGGAGTGGGGAAGGGCAGGGGGCAGGTCAGTTCCTGATACAGTTGGGTATCGGGTCCCAGGTGTCCCAAAGCTTGTGTTGGCCTGTTAGTGGGCAAGGCCAGGGGCCAGATGGTCCCAGGGCAGGTTCTGGCCCGCTGTGGACAGGCTGGGGGATTGTGTTTTTCTTGCATCTGTCTGGTGTCTGGCCCCTGGTGGGTGGGGCTCGTCTAGAGGTTTGTACAGGCTTCCTGGAGGGCAGGGCCAGTGACTGCCCACTGGTGGGTGGAGCTGGGTCTTGGCCCTCTGGAGGGCTGGGCTGTGTCTAGAGGAGGCTGTAGACTCAGGAAGGCTTTAGGCAGCCTGTCTGCTGATGGATGGGGCTGTGTCCCTGCCCAGTTAGCTGTTTGGTCTGAGGCATCCCAGCACACCTCCAGGCTGTTGGCTGCGGCCAGGTGTTGGCGCTAATGAGCTAACTGCGGCTCCAGCACCGGCTTCCGGGTGGTAGAACGAGCGCCGCTGCCGCTGCCGCTGCCGCTGCCGCTGCGCCCGCCCGCCCGCCTCCCGCCTCTCGCCTCTCCAGGAGACTCTCCTAGACCAGAAGGTAGGTCTGGCCCAGGCTCCTATCAAATTACTGCTTTCGTGCTGGGTCCTGGTGCACGTGAGGTTTTGTGTGCGCCGTTTAAGAGTGAAGTCTCTATTTAATCCCCTCCCCGCCGCACCCCCTCACCCCGTCCTGTGGGGCTCCCAAATTTAAGTTTGCCTGGCCTTCAAAGCCAAATGCTCTGGGGGCTCACCTTGCCAGTGCAGGACTCCTGGGCTGGGGAGCCCAAAGTGGGGCTCGGCACCCTGACTCCTGTGGGAGAACCTCTGCACTATAATTATTCTCCAGTTTGTGCGTCACCCACCCGGGGTTATGGGACTTGATTATATCCCAAGTCTGCCCCTCGTACCTGTCTCCTTGTGGTTTCTTCTTTATGTTTCATTATAGAAAATCTTTCTTGGTAGGTTCTGGTCTTTTTCATCAATGGTTCTGCAGATAGTTGTGATTTTGGTGTGCTCGTGAAAGGAGGTAGCTCAGGGTCCGCCATCTTGGTCGCTCGCTAAGAACGCCGACTTATCTGGTCCCTGCTGCTTGTTTTGGTCTCTAAGGTCCTGAGACAACATTCAGTCGTATAATCAAGGCTATTCAGGGATGTGCTGATGCACTGGGTCCCATAATTTGGAAAGCAGTTGGAATAGCTAATGTTACCGAATCAGGTTGTAGGGACCCTGTTCAGGCCCTAGCCTGGCTGAGGCTCTGTGCTTTGGCAGGGCAGGGGGAGGGTTCTTTTTCCAATTGGGTTCCAGCAGCCAATAAGGAAACAGAAGCTGAAATCAACACAGCACAAGCTTTATTCGGTGGTCAAAGAATGGAGAAGCGAGAACTAAGTTCGCAGATCAACTTCTCACCTATATGTGAAAGGGATTTAATTTTAAAAAGTAAAGACAAAGGGAGGAGGAGTGAGACTAATGATGGAGAGGCAGAGGCATTAGTTTATTGGGGAAGAGGCAGAGCTTTTTTGAGGGATTGGGGTGCCATCCCCTTTTTATCCGTTTTTTGGTCCTTAATGTCCAGTCAAGGCCACTGGTGGGTGTGTCATTTAATATGATGATATAGTAAAATCAAGGTATTGGGTTGGCCAAAACTTTCGTTCGGGTTTTTCCATAAGATGTTACGAAAAACCCCTAACAAACTTTTTGGCCAACCCCAATGAAATGAGACTCAGGGTCTGTTGGAGGTCAAATTCATGCCATCTTGGTCCCAACTGGTTCCATCTGTTTTTTTGTTGTTTGTCTGTTTGTAGCTTCCTTTCTTATCTCTGATCCTTTAACTTAAAGATTTATGTTACCTGCTGCTGGAGGTGGGGCGTGGCAGGTTTTGAGCTAGGACACTCCCACTAAATGTGGGGGTTGATGGGTTTTGAGCAAAGACCCGCGGAGCAGCTCTGGCAACGCTAAGAGAATTAAAGAAATAACATTTGGGATCTAGGATCTCAAGCGGAAGAAGAAAATATTATTTTCTTCTCTCTCTCCACCTTTTATCTCTGCTTATCTTTTCATGTTGAACTCACTTTTTGCTGTTGCAAAGAAGCTTCCTCTCTGAGGCCGGGTTGGGTGTCTGACCGTAGACTTAAATTAATAAGCTTAGAATACCATGCATTCTTAATGAGAAAGTGTATTGCTTGGGAATTCTGGAAGAAAAGTTCTGGGAAAGATTATGATTGGCTGGACTTAGGTCCAGAGATTATCCCTCAAACAATATCTATGGTGAGAGGGATGGGGTATTCTTTTTTTTTTTTTTGAAATGCAAACCAGGTTTATTACTATGAATATATCAAAATATTTTTAAAAATAGTCATTGAATAGGGCTTTTCACTTAAAGAGAGGGATGGGGTATTCTAATTGGAATGGGGAGTTGTGACTGACATTATGATTGACATCACACATGTCATAGTGCAAGTGGAAGCTTAATTCTGCAACCTCAGGGACCCTTTTTTCTTTCCAAAGATTGTTTTGAAAAATAACTTTTCTTCTTTAGAATATGAACCTTTTCTTGATTAAGGTACATCCCAAGTATTCTCACTATTTCTGACATGTCTTGAAACTGTCTATTTTGGTAATATAGTCTGCTATGAGAGTGATTGGTCCCATCAGTGGTCAACTGCCTTTAATGTAAATAAACAGCCCACCACTTGGTATTAAAGAAAAGTTACAGGTGAGCCCTTTAGGTGATATTTGATCATTGTGTTGACACATGGGTCCTGGTGTTCAGAGGATTCAGGAAGGACTTGTCTGGCAGATGTACCAACCAAAAGTGACAGCACCTGTCATAGTGACCTTTAGTACTTCCCTCCAGCTCTGTCTCTGCATGGATCAAGCTCAACCTTCCCCAAAGCCAGTCTTTGGCCTGCTCATATCTGCTGTATTTAACATAAGGAATGCCCTACACATCTCCCAGTTGCTGCCCCTCTATCAAAGCCCAGATCATTCTTCTCCTCTATAATCAGTCTTGTAAAAACTGTGGAATTCTTCCTCTGAATTCTGTAGTCACTTTATGCTCTTCTATCACTGTAGTAGACACTGAGTAATTTGTACTCGTGTCTCATACCATCCTCTACACACACACAGAGACACACATGAATATATTGTTCTTGAGTTCTTATGTATTACATTTCTTGCAGCTAACAGCATGACAGATGTTTGAGGAGGAATCTATGAACTGTTGCTTTTCTCTAATTCTTTAGTGATTCCTTGAAACTCAGTCTTCTAACCTCCTAGGATTGCTCCTCCCAGGCTGAGAGGGGTTAATTGGATCAGCTCTAGAGGGCAAATTCCTTTATCGTTTACCATACTCCACAATGAGTTAGGGTGCTTAGAAGTGCAGATGTGATAGGGATGGCCCTGGTATGCCCCTGTTTCTCCCTTCTTTGTCAAAATTGTCCCAGTTTGGATAACAAATTATATGGTCCTCTTGTCTGACATTAGGGCAGTGTGGGAAGGCCATCCACAACAGCACTTCAATGCCAGTCAGGCCTCATGTGGATGGGTGGCCTGGCTGGGCCGTGGTGCTGGTCTCTGCCATGGCTAATGACATAGATTTCTGCTCAGGCTGCAGTGCTTCTTTAAGGAGCAAAAGAAAAGATTCCCTCACTTATGTGCCTTGTCAAACGTTCAGCCAAGTGTGTGTGTTCCAGCCAAGAATGTCTGGATCGGATAGTTAAAGATCTTTACCAAGCACACTTCTTTTCACCAGGGTTTACCCTGATTAGTTTCTAGGGTCTCCAACCTCGGAAAAACTTAAATCCTAAGATGTTTTATTGGCTTCCGTTCTCACATATGTTATAATATCAGCTTTAGGGGAAAATCTTGATCTGTTGAAGGAACAAAATGTAAGAACTATTTACTCCAATGAGGTGCTTTTAGAGGGAGAAATTCAACTTTAACAATATCCCAAATATAATACCCATTTCAAGGGATGTCAATTTATAAAAATGTAGTATTTCATTCTTTTCTCAGCGTAATGCCTAAGTCATACTTTGAACATTTATAAGTGACAACTTTGAGGCTGACTCAGTTATATTTTATTATCTAGAAGACATTTTAAAAGAAATTTATTGAAGTATAATTGATTTACAATGTTGTGTTCATTTCTACAGTATCACCAAGTGATTCAGTTATACATATATGTATATACATTCTTTTTCATATTCTTTTCCATTATGGTTTATCACAGGATATTGAATATAGTTCTTTGTGCTATACAGTGGGACCTTGTTGTTTATCCATTCTGTATATAATAGTTTGAATCTGCTAATCCCAAACTCCCAATCCATCCCTTCCCCACCCTCCCTAGGAGACATGTTTTTAATTTCAAAATGAGCATTTCTGGTCTCGATCTGTTCCCTTTTATAGATAAAATGCCCTGAAGTGTTTAAGATTGTAAAATAATATTTTCTGAAGTTTTCTGTTTTTTTTTTTTTAAAGGAACTTTGTTTAATTGGGCTTATTTACTCTGAACTTGTATTAATAATCTTATTTCCCTGAATCTTTTCATATAGCTGGTGGTTTCCCCTCTATTTGCACAAATTTACAAGTATAGTGCAATACTAGGGCTTGAAATGAGTTCTCTTATGGGGTGTTTAAGTCTTGATGGAGAGAGAAGGATGCTTAAACTCAGTCAAGTTACACTTGGCTAAATTAGGAACCGAGTTGCTTTTGGGAAGTCCAGAGAAGTTGGAGTGGGAAAAGGCTCCTTAAGAGCTCCAGGGCTGTGTCACACAACTTCACACATGAATGCCTCGTGGTCCTTACCGTCAGTTGATGAAGTGCCTATTTGTTTACTGTCCTGAGAGGCCTCACTATGCAGTGCCGCCACATGTGCCTTCATAGTTTAGTACAGGTATCAGCTGCTCTGGAAGCCCCAGCTCTTGGTACATTCAAGTACAGTTTTTATACGGTCGTGATCTCCCACCACCTTGCTGACAATCGTTCCTCACCATAACTCCTGTTGCTTGATTAGGGGTATTAGCTGCATTCCTCTGGCTGATTAGTCTGTTTATTTAGTGCTTAATACTATTTTCCTTTGCGTGTAATCAGTGGGTTAGCCTTCCCTTTGGTGACCTTTGGCTATCACAATTTAATTTCATTATTAATCATCATAATTATTATTATTGTTAACAACAGCTTTCACATATTGAGTTGTAGGTAAATGCCAAGCAGTGTGCTACCAAGGTCTTGATGAAGTATACTGCAATCTAAACTGGATGAGATGCTCAAGAAAATGACCTGGGACTTGGCACATATGACTACATGATCCCCAAGTTCTGTGTTAGAGTCACCTGTAAAATGGGCTTCAGTTTGTCTCCACCTCTTTATGCCCCAACTTGCAATACACAATCTGCATCATGCTCATCTGATTTATTAGAATTACTGTTTTATTGGGGAGAGTATCTCTCATATAGCCTCCAGATTAAGTGATACAACCACTACCACAGCACTTAGAAGCTTCCAGTGTGCCCTCCACCCACAATCAGATGGCATCGTTTTCCAGATATGATCAGTCTTTTTTTTTTTTTTGGAGATTATCAGTCTTTGGATTTTGTGCACATCATTCCCTCACTGTTCATTGTGATATAACCCTACAGAATCATCTGGGCCATTGTGGAAAGGAAACTGAGAATCAAAGCTCAAGAGAATGTGTTTACGTGTCAGTGGCAAAGTGTATAAAAGCTGAAGTTTGGGTCCTTAACCTTGGTGTTGCCTGCCATCTCTGTGTGTTCTTAGATAAGAAACTTCACCTCTCTGAGTTGCCTACATGTAGAACTGACATACTGAGAATAGCTACATAGGGTACCATGACAAAGCAAAGCATGTTTCAAGATCTTGCATCATGGCATACAATGTCTAACAATGGTTCATTCTGAAAACCACTACAAAATATAAATGCTAAATAAATGATTAAACATAAGTGTATTGTTGTTTGTATTCTATTATTTTATTCAGTAATTCTTCACTAGTTAGAACTACAGTCATCCATCAGTATCTGCAGGAGGGGTGGGATTGGGTACAGGAGCCCCCAATGATCCCAAAATTCATGGATGCTGGAGTTCCTTACATAAAATGATGTAATGCAATGAATACAGTCTTCCCTCAGTATCTGTGGATACCAAACCCGTGGAACCAGAGGCTGACTGTATTTTCATTTTTTCCTGTATAACTCCTCCAAATGGGCCTGACCAACCTAGCAGCATATATTGTCCCTGATGTAACCGGAAAGCTCTAGGATTTGTCATTCCTTTATGACCTCAGTAGTGAATCAGTCTTTCAGCACTGACATTTTTCTGTTTCTTCATCTTCCAGTAACCAATCTTGACGTGCATTTTTTCCATTTTCATTCTGATACAGTCATTCATTTATCTATCCCTTTATTCAACCAACAGATGTCTATTGAATTCTTGTTGTGTTCCAGGTATTGTGCTAAGAGTTGAGGTTAGTTGGTGACTAAGATTGACATGACCCCTGTCTTCACAAAACTAAGCTTTTTATAAACTGAACAATTTATGATTTGACACAGCCCTGTTTATCTACCTACCATCTTGGCTCTTAACTAAGATGATTCTTTTAGCTAACTCAGGTTGCTTTGAGGAAATAACCCTATTTGGGACAGTTATGGCCTTGGGATTTTTCTACTACAGTTAAAATAATTTTCTATGAGGTTCTTTAATAGTGAAGGAATTTAACTTTACTAGCTGTTGGAAATTGTATAGTCATAGCTATACATTTACCTGAGTATCATAAATATTTTACTGTTACAATGAATCATCTCCTTTCATAAATGCCTCATAAAATAAGAATGATAAAAAAACCCCAACTTTAAAAAATTCTAACAAAGAGCTTGTTTCAGGAATATGCCACATTAATTTTCTTCATGTTTGTATGAGCTCTGATCCTTAAGTTACTAACCAGTGTTGTTTCAGATGCTAGCTATGAGCTTACCTGTTCTTACGTCAGAATCCAGTAACTGTGAAGAATCATTTCAGGGTCCCTTTTACCATATCTCTTTTAGGAAATGCCTTTTCCCTACTGAGCCTATCTTCAAAGGGACAGTAAGGACATTCTCTCCAGATCCCAACCTGACTTTTTAAATACATGTTTTCATCTCTTTCTAGTGTCTTTCCAATAGCAGAATATCTCCTCTGCTGGAATTTGGCACTGTGGTTCCCCTCTTAACTATAAGGTCTTTCTTTGGTCTATATTTATTTCATGGCTTAAAAGTCTGCTAAATGAACCTTGGGTTATGCTATTTGCCTTACCTTTTCCTAAACTACCTGAAACAGAAACTAGTTTTTTTTTTTTAATGGTTCAGAAACATGTAAATCTCTTTGCTTGAAACTAAATCTTAACTGCAGTAGAGGGTTTTGCCTTAAAATGCTGATAAATTTAAAACATTTCACAAAATAAAATAGCATGGTGTCAGATTTACCTTGCATTCTATTTGTTTAAGAAACATACCCACAAGCTTCAATAAATTTTAATAGGCTACTAAATTCTATTTTCTTGCTTTATATATGCTAAATAACTAACCCACAACAGGAATAATGTCTTTATTCTTTTAGCTCATTAAGTAAGAAAAAGAAAATTGTAAAGAAATTTATAAAGAAAGTAAAACAGCACTAAAAATTACCTGAAATGTATAATTGACTGTTTGAAGTCTTGTTTTTGGCTATGAACTCCTTTATTTGTCAGTTCTTCTTTTAGCATTTAATTTTCCCAGTATTCATTCATCCAGTCTTTAAGTAGACATTTAAATATCTGTTATTCTGAGTCATTGATTTAGGCTTTGTTGTAAAAGGCATGATCCTAGCCATCTAGGAGCTTAGAGAATAGAAAGCAAGATGGTATATAAATCATAAATTGAAATATGATGTAGGTGATATCAAGTCACTTACCCATCCATTCATTCAGTCATTCCTTAGTTCATTATTTGGTTCTTAAATATTTTGGAATTTACACAATATATCAAATATGAGCCGTACAAAGACAAATAAGACTTAGTTTATAACATCAAGTAGCAGACAGTCTATAGGAAAAGACAGACACACATACACAAAAATGATGTTTCAAATACCTGAGGGAAGAGAAAGGAGAATTTTCAAGGCCTAGAGTACAGTATAAGCAAAGGCAGAGGCATGGAACAATATGAAATATGTTTTCGTTTTTCTGGAACGTTATGCATAAAGGAGGGAGTGGTGAATGAGGCAGTCTTTCTTTGAAGTAGCCGTCCTTCTTTGTCATCTGCCATGAGAACGAGGAGATGTTATCCTCCTCAATTCCTACGGTCATCCTCCAAACATATAGTAAGTTCAGCCTCCCATTTCAGCTGTATTCTTCACATCTCTTCCTCACCTCTCCTCCGCAGAAGAAAGGACAGAAGCATGAAAGCTGGCAGGATCTCGTGACTCACCTTAAAGCTGCTGCTTGCATGTGAGGTGCACCAGGTCTACTTGCATTCCTTTAGCTGAGGCAGTCTTCCCCACGCATGTATGTGTGAATCGTGCAGCAGTGATGATCAAAGCTCATATAGCGTCTGGTATGGCACGGGCACAGATCCATCAGAATGGATACACTGGGATCAGGTTCTAGTGGCTCCTTGCTGTGCACATGTTATTACAGTAGTTGCTGACGTGGGTGAGATATCGGGGAATCCAGAGGAGAGGCTGAGTTAGCTCGAGCAGTGTGAAACCCTGGGCGACTCAAGACCGTGGGTGTTTACCAATCAGTAGAAAAGTATTTCAGTATTTCAGCAGTCATGTAAGCTACATTGGTGTGTACTGGAAGACTATTAGCCCTGTAAGTGTGCATGCTTGTGTGTGTGTGCTCACGTGCACGTGTGTGTAGGCAGATCGAATGTGATGATAAGGAAAAGAGAGTATTCTAGGATTATTCCTGATTTTTGGCTTAGTGAGGTGATGCTGAACAGGAAAGAGACAATGCAGGAGGAAAATAATCAGAGAAAAGATAGTAAATTAGTGCTTTGGTTACATATCAATTACATTTGTAATTTGCATATGTGCTAAAAAGTTCAATTGTTGGTTCCTTATGTCAGTCAGACCTCAGAGGAGAGTTCTTGCTGGAGATAAACTGGACATTGTAGACTTGTCAGGAGGTCATCAAGACACAAAATGCTGAAGGCATAAAGGAAAGGTTGTTATACTTGTACAATTGAAAATATACAAATTATGAATATCAAATACTTAAACTTTATAATAAAAGCCACAGAACACTTGAAGAATGTGATATATTATGGCAGATCAACTCTTAATTATTTTAATATATAAAGCACATGCAATCTTAATAAAACACCAACCCAACATTAAAAAAATAAATATAAATAAATATGAATAGCTTATAAACCTATAGGATGATTCCAACTCTCATAACTACATTAAAATGGCTTTGTAAATATTTGACTTATCAAACAGAAATATAAAAATATTTAAAAATAAATAGTGCTGAATGGGATGGAGGGAAATGCACAGCCGTGTATGTTGCTGTTGGAAGTGTTAATCGCTGTTCCCTCTTTGACAACCAATTTGTTAATACCTATAAAATATTAAGTTAAAAAATTCTACAAGCAGAGTATCCTCTAATTTCTGCATATGAAAAATGCACAAACATGGAGACTTACAAACACATGTACATATTCTGATAGACTAATCAAGAAATTTTGTTGTGACTGCTTCTTTGCAGAGAGACTTGGGATCTGGTGAAAGTAAAGCAGTTCATTTACACTGACATGAAACAATGTGTTTTATATTTAAGTGTTCAAAGTTTTATCATTTGCTTATGCTATTTTTACCTCTTAAAAAAAACCATTTTATGTACATGTAAATATCTGACAAAGCAGTGTTTGTATATGGATATTTAGACATAGGAAATAATCATACAGATTTATAAACATGTTTCAGAAATATCCCTAACACATCAAGCATTTTCAGAACAATGCTTCTAATGGTTTGTACGCAAATTACTCAAACGCAGATGAGCTTCTCTAGGGTCTGAAAATTTAAAGAAAGAAAACAACTTGCACGAAGATTTTTGGGTTTTAAGAGTCATATCTACACTTTAAAATGAAAAAATGAAACTATTTGTAACAGTATGTTCACTCAGTCTATAATGTGCCTAAGCTATCAGCAAATCTGGTGATTCTATATATTATCCCTGTGCCCAAACCACAATGAGGTTATGTATAAACAAAGTAAAAGATTAATCTCCCTGACTTTTCTGCCACGAAAACTCAAATATTTACTCTTTCCTTTTGGAATATATTTGCATAATAAAGATTTAATTTTTTTCTAGACTTCCTTAATGGAACTGGGAGAAAAACAGTTTTATCAGCTGTGAGATTTTACATGTCAGTATTGAATGAGGACAGGAAAAAATGGGCATGTTTACCTTATGTCAGAAATTTGAAGGAAAACAGTCTGAAAATGATCTGAATTTGGGTTTTTGGTTTTTACTGACTGGGGCAATAAAGGGAAGTTAGAAAATGTATCTCTCATTTCTCAAGTTACTCTTCAAAATTCAATACAGTGGCAATGTGACGTGAAACTTCTTTTCTCTAGAAGCCATGATGCTTTATATTAAACATCCTTATTTCACCAGATAGGTTGTGCTTTGGCCAGAATGTTTCAAAATCCCTCCCAGTGTCCCTGATCCTGTGCTCCAACACTCATTCTACTTGCAGATTTCCACAGGCTCTGCAGATAATTGTTAGACTAGAGTTATATTATTTTAACATATATGATGTCAAATTACCACATATGCTTGTCAGGCTGGAGTTATATTATTTTACCATATGTGATGCAAATCCATAAATGCTTTCCTAGGAATATGTAAATAGGTAAATTATTCCAGCCAAATGCAAAGATGACATTAGCAAATTATTAAAAGCAAAAGAATCAGCTTTTATTTTATTTTATGTTTTTTAACATCATTATTAGAGTATGATTGCTTTACAATGGTGTGTTAGTTTCTGCTTTATAACAAAGTGAATCAGTTATACATACACATATGTCCCCAAATCGCTTCCCTCTTGTGTCTCCGTCCCTCCCACCCTCCCTATCCCACCCCTCTAGGTGGTCACAAAGCACCCAGCTGATCTCCCGCTGCTATGCGGCTGCTTCCCTCTAGCTATCTATTTTACGTTTGGTAGTGTATATATGTCCATGTCACTCTCTCACTTTGTCCCAGCTTACCCTTCGCCCTCCCCATATCCTCAAGTCCATTCTCTAGTTGGCCTGCATCTTTATTCCCGTCTTGCCCCTAGGTTCTTCTGACCATTTTTTTTTTTTTTTAGATTCCATATATATGTGTTAGCATATGGTATTTGTTTTTCTCTTTCTGACTTACTTCACTCTGTATGACAGTCTCTAGGTCCATCCACCTAACTACAAATAACTCAGTTTCGTTCCTTTTTATGGCTGAGTAATATTCCATTGTATATATGTGCCACATCTTCTTTATCCATTCATCTGTCAGTGGACACTTAGGTTGCTTCCATGTCCTGGCTATTGTAAATAGAGCTGCAATGAACATTTTGGTACATGACTCTTTTTGAATTATGGTTTTCTCAGGGTATATGGCCAGTAGTGGGATTTTTGGGTCATATGGTAGTTCTATTTTTACTTTTTTAAGGACCCTCCATACTCTTCTCCATAGTGGCTGTATCAATTTACATTACCACCAACAGTGCAAGAGTGTTCCCTTTTCTCCACACCCTCTCCAGCATTTATTGTTTGTAGATTTTTTGACGATGGCCATTCTGACTGGTGTGAGATGATATCTCATTGTAGTTTTGATTTGCATTTCTCTAATGATTAATGATGTTGGGCATGCTTTCATGTGTTTGTTGGCAATCTGTATATCTTCTTTGGAGAAATGTCTATTTAGATCTTCTAACCATTTTTGGATTGGGTTGTTTGTTTTTTTGATACTGAGCTGCATGAGTTGCTTGTACATTTTGGAGATTAATCCTTTGTCAGCTGCTTCATTTGCAAATATTTTCTCCCATTCTGAGGGTTGTCTTTTCGTCTTGTTTATGGTTTCCTTTGCTGTGCAAAAGCTTTTAAGTTTCATTAGGTCCCATTTGTTTACTTTTGTTTTTATTTCCATTTCTCTAGGAGGTGGGTCAAAAAGGATCTTGCTGTGATTTATGTCATAGAGTGTTCTGCCTATGTTTTCCTCCAAGAGTTTGATGGTGTCTGGCCTTACATTTAGGTCTTTAATCCATTTTGAGTTTACTTTTGTGTACGGTGTTAGGAAGTGTTCTAATTTCATCCTTTTACATGTAGCTGTCCAGTTTTCCCAGCACCACTTATTGAGGAGGCTGACTTTTCTCCACTGTATATTCTTGCCTCCTTTATCAAAGATAAGGTGACCATATGTGTGTGGGTTTATCTCTGGGCTTTCTATCCTGTTCCATTGATCTATGTTTCTATTTTTGTGCCAGTACCATACTGTCCTGATTACTGTAGCTTTGTAGTATAGTCTGAAGTCAGGCAGCCTGATTCCTCCAGCTCCGTTTTTCTTTCTCAAGATTGCTTTGGCTTTCGGGGTCTTTTGTGGTTCCATACAAATTGTGAAATTTTTTGTTCTAGTTCTGTGAAAAATGCCAGTGGTAGTTTGATAGCGATTGCGTTGAATCTGTAGATTGCTTTGAGTAATAGAGTCATTTTCACAATGTTGATTCTTCCAATCCAAGAACATGGTATATCTCTCCATCTATTTGTATCATCTTTAATTTCTTTCATCAGTGTCATAATTTTCTGCATACAGGTCTTTTGTCTCCTTAGGTAGGTATATTCCTAGATATTTTATTCTTTTTGTTGCAATGGTAAATGGGAGTGTTTCTTAATTTCACTTTCAGATTTTTCATCGTTAGTGTATAGGAATGCAAGAGACTTCTGTGCATCAATTTTTTATCCTGCTACTTTACCAAATTCATTGATTAGCTCTAGTAGTTTTCTGGTAGCATCTTTAGGATTCTCTATGTATAGTAACGTGTCATCTGCAAACAGTGACAGCTTTACTTCTTCTTTTCTGATTTGGATTCCTTTTATTTCTTTTTCTTCTCTAATTGCTGTGGCTAAAACTTCCAAAACAATGTTGAATAATAGTGGTGAGAGTGGGCAACCTTGTCTTGTTCCTGATCTTAGTGGAAATGGTTTCAGTTTTTCACTATTGAGAATGATGTTGGCTGTGCGTTTGTCATATATGGCCTTTATTATGTTGAGGAAAGTTCCCTCTATGCCTACTTTCTGGAGGGTTATTATCATAAATGGGTGTTGAATTTTGTCTAAAGCTTTCTCTGCATCTATTGAGATGATCGTATGGTTTTTCTCCTTCAGTTTGTTAATATGGGGTATCACGTTGATTGATTTGCATATATTGAAGAATCCTTGCATTCCTGGGATAAACCCCACTTGATCATGGTGTATGATCCTTTTAATGTGCTGTTGGATTCTGTTTGCTAGTATTTTGTTGAGGATTTTTGCATCTATGTTCATCAGTGATATTGGCCTGTAGTTTTCTTTCTTTGTGACATCTTTGTCTGGTTTTGGTATCAGAGTGATGGTGGCCTCATAGAATGAGTTTGGGAGTGTTCCTCCCACTGCTATATTTTGGAAGAGTTTGGGAAGGATAGGTGTTTGCTCTTAGCTCTTCTCTAAATGTTTGATAGAATTTGCCTGTGAAGCCATCTGGTCCTGGACTTTTGTTTGTTGGAAGATTTTAAATCACAGTTTCAATTTCAGTGCTTGTGATTAGTCTGTTCATATTTTCTATTTCTTCCTGGTTCAGTCTCGGAAGGTTGTACATTTCTAAGAATTTGTCCATTTCTTCCAGGTTGTCCATTTTATTGGCATATAGTTGCTTGTAGTAATCTCTCATGATCCTTTGTATTTCTGCAGTGTCAGTTGTTACTTCTCCTTTTTCATTTCTTATTCTATTGATTTGAGTCTTCTCCCTTTTTTTCTTGAGAAGTCTGCCTAATGGTTTATCACTTTTGTTTATCTTCTCAAAGAACCAGCTTTTAGTTTTATTGATCTTTGCTATTGTTTCCTTCATTTCTTTTTCATTTATTTCTGATCTGATCTTTATGATTTCTTTCCTTCTGCTAACTTTGGGGTTTTTTAGTTCTTCTTTCTCTAATTGCTTTAGGTGTAAGGTTAGGTTGTTTATTTGAGATGTTTCTTGTTTCTTAAGGTAGGATTGTATTGCTGTAAACTTCCCTCTTAGAACTGCTTTTGCTGCATCCCATAGGTTTTGGGTCTTCGTGTTTTCATTGTCATTTGTTTCTAGGTATTTTTTGATCTCCTCTTTGATTTCTTCAGTGATCTCTTGGTTATTAAGTAGTGTGTTGTTTAGCCTCCATGTGTTTGTATTTCTTACAGATTTTTTCCTGTAATTTATATCTAGTCTCATAGTGTTGTAGTCGGAAAAGATACTTGATACAATTTCAATTTTCTTAAATTTACCAAGGCTTGATTTGTGACCCAAGATGTGATCTATCCTGGAGAATGTTCCATGAGCACTTGAGAAGAATGTGTATTCTGTTGTATTTGGATGGAATGTCCTATAAATATCAATTAAGTCCATCTTGTTTAATGTACCGTTTAAAGCTTGTGTTTCCTTATTTATTTTCATTTTGGATGATCTGTCCATTGGTGAAAGTGGGGTGTTAAAGTCCCCTACTATGATTTTGTTACTGTCGATTTCCCCTTTTATGGCTGTTAGTATTTTCCTTATGTATTGAGGTGCTCCTATGTTGGTTGCATAAATATTTACAATTGTTATATCTTCTTCTTGGATTGATCTCTTGATCATTATGTAGTGTCCTTCTTTGTTTTTTGTAATAGTCTTTGTTTTAAAGTCTATTTTTTCTCATATGAGAATTGCTACTCCAGCTTTCCTTTGATTTCCATTTGCATGGAATGTCTTTTTCCATCCCCTCACTTTCAGTCTGCATGTGTCCCTAGGTCTGAAGTGGCTCTCTTGTAAACAGCATATATACGGGTCTTGTTTTTGTATCCATTCAGCCAGTCTATGTCTTTTGGTTGGAGCATTTAATCCATTTACATTTAAGGTAATTATTGGTATGTATGTTCCTATTACCATTTTCTTAATTGTTTTGGGTTTATTATTCTGGGTCTTTTCCTTCTCTTGGGTTTCCTGCCTAGAGAAGTTCCTTTAGCATTTGTTGTAGAGCTGGTTTGGTGGTGCTGAATTCTCTTAGCTTTTGCTTGTCTGTAAAGCTTTTAATTTCTCTGTCAAATTTGAATGAGATCCTTGCTGGGTAGAGTAATCTTGGTTGTAGGTTTTTCTCCTTCATCACTTTAAATATGTCCTGCCACTCCCTTCTGGCTTGCAGAGTTTCTGCTGAAAGATCAGCTGTTAACCTTATGGGGATTCCCTTATGTGTTATTTGTTGTTTTTCCCTTGCTGCTTTTAATATTTGTTCTTTGTATTTAATTTTTGATAGTGTGATAATATGTGTCTTGGCGTGTTTCTCCTTGGATTTATCCTGTACGGGACTCTCTGTGCTTCCTGGACTTGATTAACTATTTCCTTTCCCATATTAGGGAAGTTTTCAACTATAATCTCGTCAAATATTTTTTCAGTCCCTTTCTTTTTCTCTTCGTCTTCTGGGACCCCTATAATTCAAATGTTAGTGTGTTTAATGTTGTCCCAGAGGTCTCTGAGACTAGCCTCAATTCTTTTCATTCTTTTTTCTTTTTTCTGCTCTGCAGTAATTTCCCCTATTTTATCTTCCAGGTCACTTATCCGTTCTTCTGCCTCAGTTATTCTGCTATTGATTCTTTCTAGAGAATTTTAAATTTCATTTATTGTGTTGTTCATCACTGTTTGTTTGCTCTTTAGTTCTCCTAGGTCCTTGTTTAATGTTTCTTGTATTTTCTCCATTCTATTTCAAAGATTTTGGATCGTCTTTACTATCATTATTCTGAATTCTTTTTCCGGTACACTGCCTGTTTCCTCTTCATTTTTTAGGTCTGGTGGGTTTTTACCTTGCTCCTTCATTTGCTGTGTGTTTCTTTGTCTCACTGTGTTTGGGGTCTCCTTTTTGCAGGTTGTAGGTTCATAGTTCCCGTTGTTTTTGGTGTCTGCCCCAGTGGCTAAGGTTGGTTCAGTGGGTTGTGTAGGCTTCCTGGTGGAGGGGACTGGTGCCTGTGTTCTGGTGGATGAGGCTGGATCTTGTCTTTCTGGTGGGCGGGTCCAAGTCTGGTGGTGTGTTTTAGGGTGTCTGTGGCCTTATTATGATTTTAGGCAGCCTCTCTGCTAATGGATGGGGTTGTGTTCTTGTCTTGCTAGTTGTTTGGCATAGGGTGTTCAGCACTTTAGCTTGCTGGTCATTGAGTGGAGCTGGGTCTTAGCATTGAGATGGAGATCTCTGGGAGATTTTCGCCATTTGATATTAACGTGGAGCTGGGAGGTCTCTTGTGGACCAGTGTCCTGAACTTGGCTCTCCCACCTCAGAGGCACAGCCCTGACGCCTGACTGGAGCACCAAGAACCTGTCCTCTACACTGTAGACCACCCGTTGATTATAAAAGGATGTAAGTCAGGAGCAGGCAGATGGAATAGATGCAGAGGGCAGGTATGGGGAAAGGGTGTGGACCTTTCATGCCCTCTCCAGGAGCCACTCTCCTAGCACCTCCACGTGTTTACCAACCTGGAACAGAATCAGCTTTGAAAGTTTGAACAAACTTCTGCTTCTAGGCAGGTATGTTTATTTTGCTGTTACATGTTTTCCTTAGGTTATTCAAGGCAAATTACCTAAATTTTCTTAATGCCACATGACTCTTTTTTCTAGAAACTTGTATTTCTGTGTTAATCTGGAGAACATGTATAAAACTTTAGGTTATTTTAATTTTATTTCTTAGAAAATTTAACTCATACTTACATATATCTAGGTTTTGAAATGATAGAGTCTAAATATAATATAATATTATATATTAAACTTGTTTCCACTATAACTGTTCTCAATTTTCAGATGACAATTAAGAGAGTAGAATAACTTGCCCAAGTATGCAAAGCTATTAAGAGACAAATAAGATCCTTGAGCTGCCTGACTGGAAAACACACTCTATTTTCACCACCTTGCAGTTCTCTTAATAGCCCTGAGCTATCTTTTCTTCACACCCTTAAAAGGAAGCTGCACAACTTTCAGTAGGTGTTTTCATCATTTGGAAAGATACCATGTAAGTACTTCCCAAAACAGATCCATTGGGTTCACAGTAAGCTATAATGAAATCCTAGAAATTAATGTCCAGTAAAGCTTAGCAGATCTCAACCCTCTGCCTGCCTTGAGGCTGCACAGTGCAGCCAAGCTTCTCTAATCAGTGTCCTCCTTCGGAACACTGTTGTAGCTACAGGGCTATGCTCCTGGGTGTCAGCTGTGGCCAAGAAATTGAAGCAAGCTAAATGACCTACAAGGAACTGTTCCAGACCCAGCTCCATAAAACATTGGCATTGAGTAAAATTAATCTGTTTTCTGAGCCTCTTGCTATTGGGTTGCCACGGAAGTCCCTGTAATCTTTTGGCTTGAAAAAAGAAAAGTGAAGCCATGGTTCTAATGTGAATCTTCATCCTTGGTCTGGTCATGGAAAAATGTCTCCTTATTCTTTTTTAGCGCAAAGCTCTCATAATCGTTCTATCTTGGATGCCATACAGTTGAAATAGCAACCTGGATTCAGTAGGGAGAGAAATGTTTACAGTTGAAGCACTATGTGATTAGGAGGTCTTGTTTTTACATGGGCATGTCATGAAAGATGAATTTAACTCATCTGTGCAATGGTGTTCTGACCACCTCCTATTCACCCCACTGGTGGAGGAATCCTGTACCCTAAGTAGCATAAGGTGAGTAAACATGTGATGCCCAACAGTGCTCTGATGAGATTGGCAGTAGTTTATTAGTCACATATACTCACAGCCCAAACACACTGCAGCATGAACCAGAGTGACCAGGGGAAGCAGGCTTTGTAGTAACACAAGGATGGGATGCCCCCGGTTCCCATGGGAGGATGTGACTTGTTTGAATAATTTGATGGTTGGTAGGGAAGTGAAACCTATTAGGTTGTTGAGGAACCATCTGGAATTGGGGTGCAGCTAGTCTGGCTGACAGGGGAAATAGCAGGGCTGGGAACATTTCCCAGTGGGTGGGGCCATATCTGGTAAGAGCAGGGAAACGTTTCTGGTGAGACTTAAACATGTCAAAGCAGCACTTGAAATTTTAGTTTTTATGATACAAATATCTATAATAATAATTTTCTACCACACAGAGCTCTGAGGGAAATCAGTGAGATAATTGTGTGAAAACAGTAAAATGAAATGTTTTAAAAATTCTTATTTATTCACATAAGCCTTATTACAAAAACTTTAAAGCCTCATTCTTAGTTTATATTTATGACTCCAGATCTATATAATAATTTATTACTAAGAAGTGGAGAATATACTTGAAATCTTATTTGTGGGTTTACCTCTGCTCCTTGCCATTAATGAATAGGACAGTACATATACGTTATTGCTGTGTATAATGGCTATCTGCCATTGGAATAAATTGGAAATGGATTGTGTGGGTTATGTAAGTGGTAGTCAAGATAGTGACAGCCTACAATGTTCAAGAGTCTTCAACACTACTCTCAGGTTTAATAATTTGCTAGAAGGAATCACAGAACTCAGAAAAGCTATTATACTCATGGTTATGAATTTTTACACCCAAAGAACATGGGCTAAAATCAGCCAAGGGAAGGGAACACCAGGCAGCATCCCAGAGTCAGCAGGTGTGAGCTTCTACTTGTCCTCTCCACATGGAGTTGTTTGGATGGCACCTATTTTTCCAACAACAACATGTGAAAATACACATGGAGTATTCCCAATAAGGGAAACTCACCCCAGCTTTGTTTTCCAGGGTTTTCATTGGGCCTAGGTCATGTACACATGGGTGACCACCTGCGAGGCTGACCTTAGTCTTTCAACCCTTCAGAGGTTGAGCTTATAAGTGTTCCAAGTTCCTCTGCCTTAAATTACATTATTAACATTGACAATCCGCATGTCCCAACACCTCTAGGCAAACAAAGCCACTCTTGTTGGACAGGGGCCATTCCAAGGATTTAGGGTTACCTCCCAGGAGCCAGTGGCAAAGACCACATCTCTCTGGGTAAGGTTAATCCTTTACTGCACACTGGCATTCTCTTTCTAGCTCTACCACTAATTCACCAACTTTAATAGCATTGGACATGGGTTTCCTCACCTGTAAAATAAGAGGGTTGGACTAGATCAGTGTTTTTCACACTTAGCTTTGAGGAGGATTAGGAAACTTCTTAAACTAACTGAGATATTATTGAGTAAAGGAAGCTACTGGGAAGCTGCCTGAATCAAAGCAATTTATGTAGTGGACTTTTATCTAAGGCTTAATAGGAAAAAGTATTCTCTGATCACTTAGAAGTAGCAAATCCCTGGAAATGCATGGTTTCTAACGTTCCCTCCATGTCTAGTATTGGAGGATAGTATGGTTTTAAGAAAAGACAACCTGTTGTCAGATAATTATTTGGATACTTTGTATTTTAATGTAATAGTATGAAGAGAAAAATATTTTTTTAATTCCAAAGTTATCCTGGACATTTATAATTTATTCTTCCAGATCTGCACATGATTATTCATGATTATAATAACATTCTTGATTGGTGGTAGTTTACGTAACATAAACTTCTTTAACTTCTCTATAGATGTTGTCTTGAACCCTATTACGTAAGTGCCATTTTTCCATTTTCCAGATGAGTGTTTGGTTTTCAAGTGTATAAGAATTCACTATAGTCAGAGTACAATAAATAAATATGAGTACTGAATGCTTCTGTAAGAGAAATATTAGGTCCTAGTAAATTATTAGAAAATATAAAATAAATTTTAACTGGATACCTTAACATAGGCTAAAGACTCAGAAGACAGAAGTAAATTTTTGTATTATCTGTTCCAACACCATTCATTCAACTATTTCAGTGGAGAATTTGAGGGTAGACCCTTGCTTGATAGCCCCTAAGTCTTTTGGACATAATTCAGATAACTTAGAATCCCAAGATGTTTGATTTGTAAACTGAAAAGAATTTGACATATTTTTCTCAAACCAAATTGCAAGCTACAGTACAAAGGTTAAACAAAATTTGAAAGACATTCTGAGGATGCATAGACTAGGAGTTAGTTGACTTGAGTGTTAGTTCCAGCTCTGAAACTCATGAATTTTGTGTCTTTGGATACTATAAAACTCCTTTCTCATCAACTTTTTCATGTGTCTAATGAGGGGATTAAGCTGAGTCCCCTGGTTTTTGCAGTGCCTGAAGTTGATTGCCTGGCCTTTTTATAGTTTAGCTAAGTATTGGATATTTACAACCAAAAACTCAGGATGTATTTTTTTCCTTATTTTGTGAGAAATCATTTCATCGCATCTTAATCACTTGTCAGTGATTGCTTCTCACAGGGCAGCTGGGTAGGTTCGAAATCTGCTAGGACTCCACTAGTATGATTCTGTATATTTTATGCAGTTCTCAAGTCACTTTGCTTCTATCATAAAAATCTGTTTGACTGTGTAAAAGCCTTGGCATTTGTTTTCCAATTCATTTGACCTTTAAGAACAAGTACACATTCCCAGTTTTGCCACTTCTTTTAAATTACCAGCAATAAAGGGCATGCATTTATTACTACTGCCAATGATTACTAAGAAACTATGCTCTGTGGTTCCAAGGCCATGCAGTGTTACTGTTTATGTTATGTAGGCTGTGACATCACTTCATGCCATGCTCATGATGTGTCAGTCCTATTTTGTTCCATAGCCAGCTGGAAGTAGCCAGCTGGAAGTATGGAGGTGAGAACAGGCAATGCCTATGGTGTAACCAGATTTAGTGGTGGCTATTATAGAACCACACCACTATTATGTATTATGAAATGGGTTATTTCACTGTAATGAGATAACATTCTTAGCAACAGTCACTCCCAAGCCCTTAATTTATCTTGTTTGTAAGCAGATGGGATTGTACATATGGATCATATCACTAATTAAGTTTTTTGTTTTTGTTTTTTTTAATAAATTTATTTATTTATTATTTATTTTTGGCTGTGTTGGGTCTTCATTGCTGCACACGGCGAGCCGTGAGCGGGGGCTACTCTTCGTTGCGGTGTGCGGGCTTCTCACTGCGGTGGCTTCTCTTGTTGCAGAGCACGGGCTCTAGGCGCATGGGCTTCAATAGCTGTGGCACTCAGGCTCAGCAGTTGTGGCACACAGGCTCTAGAGCGCAGGCTCAGGAGTTGTGGTGCACGGGCTTAGTTGCTCTGCGGCATGTGGGATCTTCCCGGACCAGGGCTCGAACCCGTGTCGCCTGCATTGGCAGGCGGATTCTTAACCACTGCGCCACCAGGGAAGTCCCACTAATTAAGTTTTAACCTGCAAAGTGCATCACCCATTCCAGCCCGTATACAATAAATAAAACTTAACTTAAAACGTGAATGTAAAGAACCAGCATGCTCAAGTGAGAATGCTCCCTTGAAAGCAAGATCATTACAGCTATCTCTGAATATATGAGCTAATAACCAATAAAAAACACAGTTCTGTGTAGAAAGCTGCAATTGGTAACCAGTACTTTAATTTCCACCAAGTTATTCCACATTAGCAAGAAGTTCTGTATGTTCTCCAAGCTGTATTATAAAAAGCTTATATTTAAGCTAAAATCACCACAGTACTTAAAATGCATAGTACATTTTGGGTTCATTTTGAATGAGTGAGATTTTTCAACTAACCTAAAGTAAAGCAAACCAATTAGGAAGCCATCTGGGTAAAATTAAATTTTAGGAAATGGCAAGTAAAAATGTGAACCCTTAACACTGCCATGGCTTCCAGAGGTTCTCAGAAAGATCTACTGTAAGTGAAGGAACACTTAACCCTTTAAATTGGCTAGTGTTTCTCAACCCTGGGTAAGTCTTATAATCACCTGTGAAAATTAAAATAAATACTAATGCCTAAGCCCATCACAGATATCTTGTTTTAATCGATCTGTTTGTGGGGTCCGGGCACTGGCATTTTTAAAAGTTTTTTTCAGGTAATTTTAATGTATAGTTAGGATTTAGGACCCTTGACTATGTGTACTTAGCATCAAATGCCCATTTTTCTCATTATGCAGTAACAAACTACATTTTCCACTTCCCTTGATTCTGGAAGTTATATTATCAGTTAATTTACATGTTGCATATGGGCTTTTAGAATATATTGATAAAATAATGTAAAGTATTTTCTTAAGGCTTCTCTAAGAATGTCACCAAAATGTTAACATTCTCAAGTATTCTTACATGCTAATAATGGTGCTTCTTTACTCCTCTTCCTCTCTTCTTCTCCTCCCCTCCCCCCTCCCCCTTCATCCTACTCCCTCCTCCCCCTTCATCCTCCTCCCCCCTCCCCTCCTCCTCCTCCCTCATGTGTTTCAATATTATGAGAAGAGTCCAATTTCAGAAAATCTATTTGTAGATTTTGAACTGCCTATTCTAAATGAACTCATCTCTACATACTAAATCTCAAGCTCACATTTTTGGATTTCCCTGAAGTATGGTGTCATTATGTCAGTTTCCTCCCCCTACTTCCTGACTGGTAGACAACAACCCCTCCAAGCCTTAATAATTATGGTTTAGGGATTTTTCCATTGCATTTCAGTGAATACATTTTGGGAGCCACTTACTGCTCTGCTGTTCTTATTTTTTGGTCCTATGTTCATTGTCAGATACACTCTTAAAAGGATTTGAGTGTTCTTGGCAAATGATATATTATTCCATGGGATGTTTGAAAGGGAACTTAGAGATTATCTAATTAAATATAGTTATTTCATTAAGGAGAAAATGTGGCTTCATTTTTATATTCAGGCTAAAAAAGAGAGGTGCCACCTTCCCCCTTCCAATTGGCTGGAATGCATCCATAATAGTTGGAATTGTAGCAGATATCTTGTACTGTGAGGTGGTGTTGGGATTTGAAGTCATTCATAACAGAGGAACAAAATAAAAAGAAAGTAGATCCCTCAGCCAGTGCCTTGCCAATCAGCTCTGGAGAAACAATCTCTGTCAAAGAGAAACAGAGCCAGACATTTGTTAAAGGCAACAAGACAGATTTTATTTTGGCTACTGCAGTAGGGGAAGAGACTTCAGTATAAATTGAGCTCAACTCCAATCCAGGCAGAAATGACTGGGAGTTTTAAGGGAGAAAATGGGAATCGGGAGGAGTCAGTAGGGTCTGGAGCAGTCAGGAGTGTGGAAAAATTACAAAAGTTGGTGGGCCTGTTTTTTTAATAACAGACAAGGCAGGTGTTGGCTCAGGGTATATATTTGTAGTTTGGTTTGGAACAAATGGTAAATTCTTCTGGTAGCCTTGAGCTTTCCCAAGCAGGAACTTAACAAGTCTGAGTCATCTCAGGATATGGCCTTGAGCTGCTGGAAATCATGCTAATGTTTGTTCAAGTCAACTTCAAGAGTTGGGGATCAAGGAAATCTTTTGTGTTGAGAATCTTCAGTTGTCATAAGCCAAGATTTAGTCCTAGATGAGAAGAGGGCTCAGAGGAGCCTGATTAAATTTTGGTCAAGAAGAGAGTGCGTCACCTCTAGACATCTTGAATATGAAAATGAAATTAAATTCCAAGTTATTTAATACTATCTCGGGCTTGTTGAACAAAATTATTACTAATTGTAATGAATACAAGTTATTTTCTTTAAAATAGATTTTATTAAATATTGATGATGAGATATACCATAGCTAATGTCAGGCAGGTAGTTCATATGTGATGCTGAATTTCAGGAAAAAGATCAGGAGTGGGGAAGATTCACATGGATAGTATTGACAAATCTATGAAATTGAGTTTCTCAGCAAAGGATGAGAATGATTGGGGAAGAGAAAACAGCCAAGGATAAAATCTAGAGGCATGCCTACTTTTGCTTATGTCTTGAATTGTGAGGGGTTTACTTTGTTTTATTTACCTTTTTTTTTCTCCCCAGCTTTATCGAGATATAATTGACAATTAAAATTATATATATTTAATCTGTACAGCTTGATGATTTGATATGTGTGTGCATTGTGAAATAATCACTACAACAAGCTAATTAACTTACCCATCATTTCACAGTTACCATTTTTTTTCTTTCTTCCTTTCTTTTCCTGTGGTAAGAACACTTAAGATCTACCCTCTCAGCAAATTTCAAGTATAAAACACAGTATTGTTAGCGTCACATTGTTGTACATTAGATCTCCAGAACTTGTTCATCTTGCATGAATGAAACTTTGTACCCCTTGATCTACATCTCCCCATTTCCCCCACCCCACCCCCGATTCCCTGTTAACCACCATTCTACTCTCTGCTTCTATGATCCTTTAATCCTTCAAAAAAGAACAGGTTTATGCATAAAAGATGTACAGAATGTTTGATAAACACATTTAAGTGGGAGAATATCCTACCTTATTTTCTTCTCAAACCAATTCTTCCCACTTAAAAGGTAGAAAGCTCATTTCTCCTTGTTTTTCATTTTTTCTCCATTGTTGTCTAATTTGAATATTCTTTAAAGACTCTGGTTGCTGTGAAACACTCTAATTTGTATTGCTTCTTTTTTATATCTAAGTGCGTCTAGTCATTGCTTTCCATCTATACGATCCACTTGTGCTTATGTGAAAAGTGATAAATACAAAAGAGAACCTAGTTTTCATTGCAATGTTAAAAAGAACTCATAATTTGAAAAACCTTTGTATTAGTATATTGCAGTAATCAAAGATGAAGCTTTATTCTAACATTATGTTGTATATTTCTCTCAAATACCATATTAACTTTTTAATGTGCACTATTATAGTCAATGAATTTAACAATATGCAGACAGTTACCTAAGGTTAGCATTATAAGGGAAAAAAACCCTGAATATTTCCAAAGTGAAATGTGGGTCTCCATATGAACCTTCCCCGACACGACTGAAGGAATAATGAGAGTAGATATTGACGCTTCTTAAGAGAAAACAAATAAGCAAATAAACAACAACTCTATAGCAGTACAGTTTACATTTTTTCTAACATTGTTGACTCTGGGTGACTTGTTGATTTCTGGTGTTCAAGGCCCCACCTCTACTTCCGAGAGTTAAAACATGACCAGCCTGTTGAAGGAAAGGGATGAGGTCATCAGCCCAGAGAGCAAAATTTGGGACTCTTATCTATGATTGTCTCCTCATCTGCCCTATGGGCTCTCTAAAGACATACACTAAAGAATAAAACCATTTTTGAATGTCAGGTTTAGGAAAGAGCAATGGACCATATGGTTAATGGGTTATTGTTAATAATCCTAAATGCTTCTATTCAGTTCAATTCAATTCAATTCAATTCAGTTCATATCTTCTGAGTATTAGCAATAGGCTAAAACTTTGCTAGACCCTAGTGGTGTAGAGATATTCACGATAAGACCCTTGTGTCTGAGTACAATAAAACGGAAGATTAGTAAATAACATGGCTGCAAATCATTGCAGTTTGTGCTGTGTGTAGGACAACATGGTAACAAAGACAACTAACTATTGACAGGTTTATAGAGAAAATGTGACTTAGGGAAGAGTACACTGAAGAAATGATGCTTGGATTGAGTAGAAATGGGTGCATAAAAATCATCAAGGGAAGAGGAGGCAGTAAACAGGGGACAAAATATGTGTGAGTATAAAGGAGCATGTGATGTTTAGAAAAAGTTGTAAGTGTTAAGGATAGCTTAAACAGAGGTAGCATATGGAAGACAGGTAGGAGAGGAAGTTAAAAAAGTAGAAAGAGTCCATATTATTTATTCCATGATAAAAAATATACTCTAACATAAATACAATAGAAGCTTTTAAGTAGGACAGTAACAGTTGAGATTTGTGATTTAGAAATATGATTCTGACATCATTGCAGATTAAGAGCAAGAAGAGTGGAAGAAAGAAGATGTAAGGTGGGTGTTCAGGAGGCTATCACTGTTTGTAAAATTCATGGGGGAGATTGATGTTAGTGTAAAAGTGCTCAAAGAATAAACAACTGAATTCATGTTATGGCACTAGATACGGGAAAGGAGAAAAGAATTTGAGACACATTAAAGAGGCAGATTAAGAGAACTGATGACTGATGGAATGTGGAAAATGAGAGAGAAGCAAGTGTCTGGGATGATTATTTTTTGTGTTCGATAAAATATGATAGTCATTCAGTTAAAGACTGCAGAACAGTGAGAACTGGCCTTTAGAGAATAAGGAGTATAAAAATGTAAGAAACTCGTGAGTATCACAATTTGCTCATGTAAGTTCCTTGGAACATTCTAGATAAAAAGACTAAAGCCATTAACGAAAAAAACGTGGAGAATTATTGTACAAGGTAATTCATGATGGATTGTATTGTGCCCAGTTATTTCTGAATTTTTACAAAGGCAAATGAAGAATCATGGGGTTGTTTAACATAGTTGTTTGGTACTTGAGATAGTTAGAGCCTGTAATACATACCTTGTGGTTGACATGAACAAATAAGTTTTATTGCAAGAGGTTTAACTTTGACATTTATTAGCTTTTACACACAAATATGAATTCAAAATATTATATACGTGATGTATGAATTTGCTCTTTTAATGATATATATATAAATTTTTTTCACTTTTTTTTAATGATATATTATTAAGTGTTCGGCACATGTAAATGACTGATGATATTCTAAATACCAGCATAATAATGATAACTTATGTAAAGATTTATAGATGTTTGTATTCAGGCACCAGTGTGAGAGAGTTTCTCAGTGGAATCTGGCAACATAGTTTCTTAGGTTAGCTTCCCTAAACAAGTTTTCAGATGGAGATTGCATGCACTATGTTTATTGAGTAGTGCTACTGGGAACCATATCTGTGAAAGATGGAAGGAAGGATGGATGAACATACGGAGAAGTTAGGCTATGATGCAATCCGAAGAAAATCTACAGTTGATTCTGTGGAGAGCTTTGGAGTTCATCCAAACTTTGTGTTTACTGTAAATTGTTCCTGATTTACATTAACGGAAAGAAATGTGAATTAATTAGATATTCAACTTTAGAGTGCAAATTTCTTATTTTTCATCATTAAACATCTAGATCAGTTTAATTGAAAAGTGTTCTGAGACTACAAAATGGGGTGTTAGAAAAATGCTGCACTTGTAGAGCTGTTTTCACTGGACAAGATGCAGATACAAATTGCATGGGGAGGTTAATATGAACCAGTTACAGTATCTATTGCCCCATTTCAAATCTTTATCATTGAAGATTGCCTAAATTAAGGCAATAGATATGGGATGCCTGTGGGGAGGGATTAACCTTGATTGAGACAGCTCTCTTTGGCCATGGGTAAATTCTGGAAGGATGTGAGCTTTGGAGGAATGGTCCTGAAGAGGACATCCGTAACTCCATTGTTTGTGCCTCTTGGTTCTACTTTTATATAATATGTTCTCTCTATCTGGGAACAGGTCTTCTGGGGAAAGTTAAAAGAAGTTTAATGGAATGAACTATAGTCCCCATCACTACAGTTTGTCCTGGGGACACAACTGATACTCATTTATATTTCCTCTGCTGCTCATCTAGATTCCCCTTGTCCTTCCAATAAACCCCTAGAAAGCTTGCCCAATCCAGTAACCTAGACCTTCATTTCTGAGAGGTTTGATTTCCTGGGTGATATAATCTTATCAGACCACTGTATTTGTCTATTTACCATCAAAATTAGGCAAGAAAGTACCAAGAGATGTTCCAGGGGACCATGTGATTACCAAAAGTATTCTTCCCTTCCTCAGTGTGTTCTAGAAGACCTGTCTTCTCCTGATGATAAGGAACAATTACATCTGACTTCTTTCCTGTCCTCCTGGTCTCTTGACAATAATAGGAGCCTGAAGTGGTGGCAACTGTAGCTTTAGGAGATGTTGCTGTATCCTTTGTGGAAGCATTTCTCTTCCAGGACCCTGTTCTTCTAAAATGCATTGTCCAGATTTGGAGGTTAAAAAGCGTAAATTTACTAAGCAGTCTATAGGAGTGATGTAAGAATTTCTAGAACTTTTATTCTAATTCACTGATTTACTCTTCAGCTATTTTTAATCTGGGATTCACTAAATCCATTGTAATTAATACAGAAGTTATGATTTTAATACATTTTATGTCTTCCTGGGTTTCTTTTTTCCTTTTTTTACTTTTTGTGATTGCTTTATTTTTCATCAAAGGAATTTTGCAATTTTGTTAATAATTCAAATGAGATATATCAGAAGGCATTTTTCCCATCCTTAAATTTAAACAGCATCCTTAAAGGTTTTGACAGAGGATTTTTTTTAAACATCCTTTTTGAAGTATAATTGCTTTACAATGTTGTGTTAGTTTCTGCTGTATAGCAAAGTGAATCAGCTATACGTACACATATATCCCATATCCCCTCCTTCGTGCATCTTCCTCCCACCCTCCTTATCCCACCCCTCTAGGTGGTCACAGACCACAGAGCTGATCTCCTTGTGGGATGCAGCTGCTTCCCACTAGCTAGCTATTTTACATTTGGTAGTGTATATAAGTCCATGCCACTCTCTCACGTCGTCCCAGCTTACCCTTCCCCCTCCCCTTATCCTCAAGTCCATTCTCTACATCTGTGTCTTTATTCCTGTCCTGCCCCTAGGTTCATCAGAACCTTTTTTGTTTTTTTGGATTCTATATATATGTTTTAGCATACAGTATTTGTTTTTCTCTTTCTGACTTACTTCACTCTGTATGACAGACTCTGGGTCCATCCACCTCACTACAAATAACTCAATGTCGTTTCTTTTTATGGCTGAGTAATATTCTATTGTATGTATGTGCCACATCTTCTTTATCCATTCATCTCTCAATGGACACTAAGGTTGCTTCCATGTCCTGGCTATTGTAAGTAGTGTTGCAATGAACATTGTGGTACACGGCTCTTTTTGAATTATGGTTTTCTCAGGGTATATGCCTAGTAGTGGGATTGCTGGGTCATATGGTAGTTCTATTTTTAGTTTTTTCAGGACCCTCCATACTGTTCTCCATAGTGGCTGTTTGGCATAGGTTTTAAGATTATGTCTGTATATGTCAACCTTTCTACCAGACAATGCAAATAACAAGCATGATCTGTAAACAATGGATTTGTTATACCACATTTATAGCTTGATTTTGGCATTAAAAGCAATGCAAAAACATGAAATTTTATCTAATTTTATGTTGTGTAATTAACCTGTAGGATGACATATCTGTTTCTTTCATTTAAGTAGAAATAGTGTGGAAATTTGGCATACAATTGAACTAGAATCATGAATGGATCATGCTGATGAAGAGTCAGAAACATATTCTAAGAAGAAAGTTTAAAGAAACTAGGGAAATGTGAAAATGTCTTCAAAAATCTCAAGGCTGCCAGGAGATGATTAAGTCTACTATTCCTGTGGAGCCCTAAGAAATAGAAATTCAGATGGTACAATACAAGAAGTAATATTTTTAAAATTCAGAGCATGCCAAACAAAAAACAGTTGGTCAGCAGAAACTGTATGAACATGAGACATGCAGGAGAATCCAAACGTGGGCTTGAGGACACAGGAAGTGACTAGATGATCATCAGTATTCTTTCTAACCATGAGCTCCTATGATTCTTCTTTTCCTCCCTTCTTTAATCCCAATTCCTACAGCAGGACTAAATTTCATGGATCTGATATGACAAGAATGACTGAGATACTTCAGGATGCAAAGATAACTTTTAAAAAAATGTGTGTTGATTAAAATATAATTTACATACTTTCATAACTGATGAAGAGTCCATACAAAACCTTCACATGAATGTTTATAGAAGCTTTGTTCATAATTGACAAAAATTGGAAGCAACCAAGTTGTCTGTCAATAGGTGAATGGATAAAGAAATGATGGTACCTCCATGTAATGGAATATTATTCAGTGATGAAAAGAAATGAGCTATTGAGCCATAGAAGGACATGGATGAATCTTACAAGCATATTGCTAAGTGAAAGAAGCCAATCTGAAAAGGCTACATACTTAGTGATTCCAACTAGATGACATTCTGGAAAAGGCAAAACTTTGGAGATAGGAAAAAGATTGGTGATTGCCAGAGGGTTGGGGGTGAGGGGGGAGTGAGGAATGAATAGGTGGAGCATAGGGGAGTTTTAGGGCAGTGAAACTACTCTGTATGATAATGATGGACACGTCATTATACATGTGTCAAAACTCAGAGAATGTAAAACGCAAAGAGTGAACTATATGTAAACTATAGACTTTAGTTAATAATGTATCAATATTGGTTCATCAATTGTAACAAATATACCACATCAATGTAAGACATTAATAATAAAAGAAACTGAGTGGAGGGATGGGAGTGCATGGGAACTTTCTGTACTTTCTGCTCTATTTTTCTGTAAACATAAAAATGCTCTAAAAATGTAGTCTATTCATTTAAAAATATGTATAACTACTTACATAACTTTCATAACGGATGGAGGAACCTTTAAAAAACAACACAATAAAAGTGATCAATGCAATATCAAATGGAGACTTTGCTTTAAAAGTTGAAAAGATAAAATACTCTACTATCCCGAGTGCTTTTAATTCTTCTGTCTTAACAGAAAAAGTCACAGGATAAATTTTACGGATAATCAGTACTGCTACCTTAGGGATCAGTCTTCCTACAAGTTTGTTTTATGGTCCACCGTATTTGGCACAGCTAGCTAGGATTATTTACTTTTTAATTGCGATGTGTTTTTTGGCTGACTTTATCACTTTTTTAAAATACAAGGCTCCAGGGCATATCTTGCTTTCTCTTCAATTTAGATTTCATCTTTATGTAGGAAACTCTTAATTGATGTAATTTATATCCAGTCTCATACACACATACATACACTAAACACTATATATGATTGTGTATTTATGCGCACACATACTAGCCCTAGAATCAGCCACGAATTACTTTGAAACTGCTTTACTTCCTAATAGATGCTGTGTGGCCTTCTTTCAAAGATATTTTTGATTGTGCATTTTGAATCTGCCTGAGGCACTTCTAACTGGAGGCTGGGAATCTGCTTCTCTCCTCCGGTTAACTCATGTGTGGCAGTAGTGATTGGAAATAATTCATTCTTTAAAATTATACAACATAATTGGTAGAATTTGTGCAGTTGGCAAATTGTTGCTCATACCTATTACTTTGTCTTCTCCTATGGTGGCCAAGGCAGATACTATATTTAAACCTGGGCCATTTCTATTCTTGCCTTTGGGTGTATGATCCTGATGATTTTTAGAATTCACTTCAGCCCAAGTGAGGATTCAAACAGGAAATTTCTCTGTTTCCTTGGAAACCTAAAAGACACTTCTTTCTAACATGGAGGCTGGAAGCTTTTGGCATCAGTGTATCGTGCCTAATTCTCAGGACCGGGCTTAAAATATTTGGGTAAGTCTCTCACTTTTGAGAGTAGTGGGAGGCACTCTTTTTAACCTGATGAATCTCAGCTACCTAGAACTGTCTGAGTTGTTGATACAGTCTAGGAGACTCACTGAATTTTCTTTATATTTTATAGCTTCATTAATTAAAAGTATTCACAAACATCAATGGAAAATTGTCTGTATGATTTGTCACATTAGAAAAAGGTGCTGTTCCTTGGAAGGACAGCATAAGGGCCTAAAAAAAAAAAAGTAAAAGAGAGTAGGATAGTCTTAATATCTTATTTTGTAAAGAAGTGTACTACATATTGACTGTGTTTATCTGAGTGTTCTATAACTTTAGGGTCAACCAGAATCACCTGGAAGACTTATTCAAACACAGATTGCTGGTCCCTAAGCCGGAAGTGTCTGATTCAGTATGTCTGGGTGGAGCCTGAGAATTTACATTTCTGAGAAGTTCCTGGGTGTGACTTGGAACTTCTTGAATTCCCAGATAAATTTATTCTTATTTTCTACCAGCAATAGTTGAACGTATGTGGCATTCCATAATTGCAATCCTAAGCAATGAAATGATGGATAAGATAGTCTTCTACTTATAGGAATTCTTAGCCTTCCAGAATTGACAAATAATCATAGTTTAGTGTTGTTGTATTTACATACTCAATGCCATTAGATTGTATTAAATGGTTATCTAATGCAGAATGGCTTAATGCAGAGGTGGGGACAGTTTTCTGGAGATTAAATCGACTATCTTCTACAACTGTCGATTGGCATCTTTCTTCCTCCCTTGCTTCCTCCTACGGTAGAGGCCTGTTACCCTTTACCAATTCATGTGTATATGGAAAGAATTGAATCTATTTTGGACTTACCTATCTTGAATTCATAAGGCACTGAATACCTTGACTAGGATATGGCTTCTTTTTGTAGAAAAAGAAAAAAAGGATAAGAAAAAATATCTTTATTGAGATATAATTCATATACCATGCAATTCACCCATTTAAATTATACAATTCAGTGTTTTTTAGTATATTCGCAGACTCAAGCATCTATTACCACAATATAAGTTTAGAACATTATCATCATGCCCAAAAGAAATCCCATCCCCATTAGCAATCACTCATCATTTACCATACTTTCAGTCCCAGGCAACCACTAATCCATTTTCTGTCTCTAAAGATTTACCAATTGTGGACATGTTATATGAATAGAATCATATGATATTGGTCTTTTGCAATGGGCTTCCTTTGCTTAGCATAAAGTTTTCAAGTTTTGTTCATGTTTTTTAAAAATTTTTATTTTATAGTGGAGTATATAGTTAATTAACAATGTTGTGTTAGTTTCAGGTGTACAGCAAAGTAATTCAGTTACGCATATACATGTATCTATTCTTTTGTGAATTCTTTTCCCATTTAGGTTGTTACAGAATATTGAGCAGAGTTCCCTGTGCTACACAGTAGGTCCTTGTTGGTTATCTATTATATTTTAAATACAGTAGTGTGTATATGTCAATCCCAAACTCCCAATTTATCCCTCCACCCCACCTTTCCCCTTTGGTAACCGTAAGTTTGTTTTCTAAGTTTGTGAGTCTGTTACTGTTATGTAAATAAGTTCATTTGCATATATATTTTTTAGATTCTGCATATAAGTGATATCATATGATATTTGTCTTTCTCTATCAGACTTTCTTCACTTAGTGTGATAAATTTCGTTCATGTTGTAGCATATATGTCAATACTTTGCTCCTTCTTTATGATTGATTAATATCCCACTGTATGGATATATCACATTGTGTTCATCTATTCATCAATTAACGGACATTTGAGCTGTTTCAAAAATTTAGCTATTATAAATAATACTACGAACATGTACAGACAAATTTTTTGTGTTTTCATTTTTTCCCTAGGAGTGGAATTGCTGGTGATACTGTAACTCTATAGTTAACATTTGTGGAACTACTGAATTGTTTTCCAAAGTGACTGCTCCATTTTAAATTCCCACTAGCAGTGAATGAGAATTCCAGTAATTGTCTATCCTGTTGATTATAGTCATCCTAATGGGTGTGAAGTGGTATCTCATTGTGGTTCTGTTTTGCATTTCCCTAGTGAATAATGGCATCGAGTGTTATTTCACGTGCATGGCTATTTGTGTATTTTCTTTAGAGAAATGTCTACTGAAATCCTTTGTAAATATTTGAGTTGTCTTTTTATTATTGAGTTGTAGGAATTCTTTATACATTCTGAATACAAGTTCCTCATCAGATATATGATTTGAAAATATTTTTCCCATTCTGTGGGTTGTCTTTTCACTTTATTGATTGTATAATTTACAAATGCAATCTCATCTGGTTAGGGAATGCGTTCCATTGGTAACAGCACAACAGGGACACACTTCTTCTGAAAACTCTCAAATCTTTGTACCAGTTCCAAAGCATCCACATTCCTTCACAGACAGGGACTTTAATGAAAAATTGGTTTCTTTATTATTACCAAAGCAATATGTGATCTCTGTGAAAAATAAAAAAGTATATAGAATAAAAATTGAATTTTTTATCTTAATCCTGTACCTTCAACCAATCCCCTCTGTGTTTATAGACATCTGATTTATTAACCAAAGAATGAGATTTCTTCTATTTAGCATTGCAATTTTAGATTTAACAAATTTTCATGCATATTTCACACGGTAATAAACACATCTGATGTATCATAATTTATTTTGCCATCATTTTTTGATCAATGTATTCATTTAAGATCCTTTTTGTTGTAAGAAGTTGAAGTCATATTAATAAGGGATAAATGTTTTCGCTGTGTCATTTTAATTTTAATTCCTACAATAATATTGGGCATTTTTAGTACATGTATTGTTCGTATCTATTCTATGAATTACTTTTCCACTTTTGCCATTTTTTCCAGGTAGCTTATCATTTAAATTTTGATTTGTACAAACTCTTAATATACAAAGGGTATTATTATAATTGTCTTGGTACATAACAAGCCACCCATGAAAGTAGTTGCTTAAAAAAATAACATTTATTTTATTCACAAAGTTGCAATTTGGGTAGGGTTTGGTAGAGACATCTTATTTCTGTTCCACCCTGCCTAATTTGGTCTAAATCAGAGGTTAAGGACTAGAATCATCTTAAGACTTATTCACTTGCATTTCTCTTGGGTGATACTGGCTCTCATCTTGGAAATTAGCTGGAATTATTGACCAGAAACCTACATACGGGCTCCCTTTGTGCCCTGGGCTTCCTTATAACATGGTAGATGAGTTCTAAGAGCTAGCATCTCAAGAGAGATTTGGGCAAAAACAGTACTAGCCTCCTATGTCAGGCAGAGTCATTTCTGCTGCCCTCCATTTGTTAGATACAAGTATTTTAGACTGACCCATATTCAACAGGAGGATAATTAGACATTAGGCTACACCTTTTGTTGGAAAGAATGTCAAAGAATTTAAAGAACTGTTTTAAAGTCATCGCAGTTTCATCACAAACTGAAATTCATGCCTTTAGAAATGTCTCGGTTATTTCAGCTGGTCGAAATTGCTCATGTTCTGCTATTTTCTTCCAGCCCCCAGGACCATTTTCATATGATTCGCCCCCTCTTTTAACCTCTTCACATAATTTTAATGTGCTCCTCATTTGCCCAATACTTTCCTTCACAAGATGACTCTGGAAATCCAGTTTTTCCCACCTGTTTTGCAGAGTAAAGTAGTTCTCTTTTCTACTCGCCATTATGATCCTTACCTGAGGTTTCCCATTTCACACCTAAAATGTTCATCTAAATTTAAAAAAATATTTTAAATTCTTTAACATTTAGTTTTCTAGACAGTTTTAGAGTCAAGTTGTCGTATTCCTTTAAAACAATTGGGATTTGGATTTAGAATGTTTTAAGTTTGGGGGTACATTTTATTGGCCATTGCCACCATTATAATCTTGCAACAATTTTTGTATATAAATCTTCCCAAGCATACCTCCTCCCGCCCCCCAGAACAATACTGTCTGTTGCTCAGGTTTTTATTGTCTTTTAGCACAAATTTATTGTTTTCCACCTTTTGGTTGTTAATCCTTTCCTAGCCCTGATAGAAGGGTCCAACATTCCTGATTATAATAAGGGACAGGGATAAGTTATTAACCAATAGGTCGCTGTCACTGCTCAGATCCCAAGGCAGGAGGACAATGTATTTTTACACTTTCCAAGCCTTTGTTCTTCCCAGGTAGCAGTTACTCTCTAACACAATGGGTGGACAGTGGAGATAACCAACTCGTGAAATATCACTGGCCAGAATTAGCTGAAGCGCTTTTCGCCTCATGCAGAATTATTTTAAACATACAGGCTCAAGATATCTCTTGTATTTGTAAAGGAAATTCTTTCCCCTGTATCTCATCCTGTGTGGCATAAATCACTCTCAAACTCCTTTCCAATACTTCTCAGGGTAAGGTTAGCCAGCCACTAATTATTGTTTACTTCGTTGTCAAAGTTTAAGTTGATGATACTGTAATTAATGCAAAATGGAGATTCTAGTGCCAGAGTAACTGGCATTGGTGGAGCTGAGTGTCAGCCCTCTTTTGAGGCACTGACTCTATTTTATTTATTTCTTAAAAAATTTTTTTTCACATCTTTATTGGAGTATAATTGCTTTACAGTGTTGTATTTCTGCTGTACAATAAAGTGAATCAGCTATATGTATGCATATATCCCCATATCCCCTCTCTCTTGAGCCTCCCTCCCACCTTCCCTATACCACCCCTCTAGGTCATCACAGAGCATCGAGTTGATCTCCATGTGCTATGCAGCAGCTTCCCACTAGCCATCCATTTTACATTTGGTAGTGTAAATATGACAGTGCTTCCCCTTCCCCCTCTGTGTCCTAAAGTCCGTTCTCTACGTCTGCATCTTGATTCCTGCCCTGCCACTAGGTTCATCAGTACTGTTTTTTAGATTCCATATATATGCGTTAGCATATGGTATTTGTTTTCCTCTTTCTGACTTACTTCACTCTGTATGACAGACTCTACGTCCATCCACCTCACTACAAATAACTCAGTTTCATTTCTTTTTATGGCTGAGTAATATTCCATTGTATATATGTACCACATCTTTATTTATTCATCTGTCGATGGACACTTAAGTTGCTTCCAGTTTTTGGTGGGGCTAATGGTGGACTCTGGGAGGGCTCACGCCAAGGAGTACTTCCCAGAACTTCTGCTGCCAGTGTCCTTGTCCTCATGGTGACGCACAGCCACCCCCCGCCTCTGCAGGAGACCCTGCAACACTAGCAGTGACCTCGGCATACCCCACCTTATCCAAGGGAGGCAGGAGAGTCTAGCATCAAGGGCATGGACCTTCCCAGCTCTGGAAATCTGTAGGGAGAAGCAAGAAGAACTACAATCCTGCAGCCTGTGGAACAAAAACCACATTTACAGAAAGATAGACAAGATGAAAAGGCAGAGGGCTATGTACCAGCTGAAGGAACAAGATAAAAGCCCAGAAAAACAACTAAATGAAATGGAGATAGGCAACCTTCCAGAAAAAGAATTCGGAATAATGATAGTGAAGATGATCCAGGACCTCAGAAAAAGAATGGAGGCAAAGATCGAGAAGATGCAAGAAATGTTTAACAAAGACTTAGAAGAATCAAAGAACAAACAAACAGAGATGAACAATACAATAACTGAAATAAAAACTACACTAGAAGGAATCAATAGCAGAATAACTGAGGCAGAAGAACAGATAAGTGACCTGGAGGACAGAATGGTGGAATTCACTGCTGCAGAACAGAATAAAGAAAAAAGAATGAAAAGAAATGAAGACAGCCTAAGAGACCTCTGGGACAACATTAAACACAACAACATTCACATAATAGTGGTCCCAGAAGGAGAAGAGAGAGAGAAAGGACCTGAGAAAATATTTGAAGAGATTATAGTTGAAAACTTCCCTAACATGGGAAAGGAAATAGCCACCCAAGTCCAGGAAGCACAGAGAGGCCAATACAGGATAGACCCAAGGAGAGACCAATACAGGATAAACCCAAGGAGAAACATACTGAGACACATAGTAATCAAGTTGGCAAAAATTAAAGACAACGAAAAATTATTGAAACCAGCAAGGGAAAAACGACAAATAACATACAAGGGAACTCCCATAAGGTTAACAACTGATTTCTCAGCAGAAACTGTACAAGCCAGAAGGGAGTGGCATGATATACTTAAAGTGATGAAAGGGAACAACCTACAACCAAGATTAATGTACCCGGCAAGGATCTCATTCAGATTCGATGGAGAAATCGAAAGCTTTACAGACAAGCAAAAGCTAAGAGAATTCAGCACCACCAAACCAGCTCTACAACAAATGCTAAAGGAACTTCTTTAAGTGGGAAACACAAGAGAAGGAAAAGACCCAGAAAAATAAACCCAAAACCATTAAGAAAATGGTCATAGGAACATACATATCGATAATTATCTTAAACGTGAATGGATTAAATGCTCCAACCAAAAGACACAGGCTTGCTGAATGGATACAAAAACAAGACCCATCTATATGCTGTCTACAAGAGACCCACTTCAGACCTAGGGACACATACAGACTGAAAGTGAGGGGATGGAAAAAGATATTCCATGTAAATGGAAATCAAAAGAAAGCTGGAGTAGCTATACTCATATCAGAGAAAATAGACTTTAAAGAATGTTACAAGAGACAAGGAAGGACACTACATAATGATCAAGGGATCAATCCAAGAAGAAGATAGAACAATTATAAATATATATACACCCAAAATAGGAGCACCTCAATTCATAAGGCAACTGCTAACAGCTATAAAAGAGGAAATCAACACTAACACAATAATAGTGGGGGACTTTAACACCTCACTTACACCAATGGAGAGATCATTCAAAATGAAAATAAATAAGGAAACAGAAGCTTTAAATGACATGATAGACCAGATAGATTTAATTGATATTTATAGGACATTCCATCCAAAAACAGCAGATTACACTTTCTTCTCAAGTGCGCACGGAACATTCTCCAGGATAGATCACACCTTGGGTCACAAATCAAGCCTCAGTAAATTTAAGAAAATTGAAATCATATCAAGCATCTTTTCTGACCACAACGCTATGAGATTAGAAATGAATTACAGGGAAAAAAATGTAAAAAACACAAACACATGGAGGCTAAACAATACGTTACTAAATAACCAAGAGATCACTGAAGAAATCAAAGAGGAAATCAAAAAATACCTAGAGACAAATGACAATGAAAACAAGACGATCCAAAACCTATGGGATGCAGCAAAAACAGTTCTAAAAGGGAAGTTTATAGCAATACAATCTTACATCAGGAAATAAGAAAAATCTAAAATAAACAACCTGACCTTACACCTAAACGAACTAGAGAAAGAAGAACAAACAAAACCGAAAGTTAGCAGGAGAGAAATCATAAAGATCAGAAAAGAAATAAATGAAATAGAAACAAAGAAAACAATAGCAAAGATCAATAAAACTAAAAGCTAGTTCTTTGAGAAGATAAACAAAATTGATAAACCATCAGCCAGACTCATCAAGAAAAAGAGGGAGAGGACTCAAATCAATAAAATTAGAAATGAAAAAAGAGCAGTTACAACAGACACCACAGAAATACAAAGCATCCTAAGAGGCTCCTGCAAGAAACTCTATGCCAATAAAATGGACAACCTGGAAGAAATGGACAGATTCTTAGGTATAACCTTCCAAGACTGAAGCAGGAAGAAATATAAAGTATGAACAGACCAGTCACAAGTAATGAAATTGAAACTGTGATTAAAAATCTTCCAAAAATCAAAAGTCCAGGACTTTTGTTTTGATTTGCATTTCTCTAATAATTAGTGATGTTGTGCATCTTTTTGTGTGTTCATTGGCAATCTGTATGTCTTCTTTCTGTATGTCTTCTTTGGAGAAATGTCTATTTAGGCCTTCTGCCCATTTTTAACTCTATTTTATTTAAACCACACTGCCTTGCTGTCAGTGCTTTTGTACTGACAGAAGATAGTCAAAGCATTTCACAGTTCTGTGCTTTCTCTCTCTTGCTTATAAAGTTTTGATGGATTTATACATTTTGCTAAGTTTTTTGATAGCTAATTTCTCTTCTGAATGTTCTGCTTAACATAGTATTTCACATGTGTTTCATAAGATATATAATTTTGCTACTAATTGATGGAGTTTTTTTCAGTTTTTTAGGTGGTTATTACTTTTTTAGGTGGTAAGGATTGATTTTTTGTTTGATTATCTTGAATATATATATATTGATATATATCATATTGATATACCAATTGATATATGTATACATGCATATATGTATTTTATATATAAAGTGATTATGTGCACATATATACATACATATTACATATTTTATACATGTATATATCAACTGATTTTCAAGCTCATTGACATAGAGTATTTGCCTTTTAAAGACATCTGTGTAGAATTACATTAGCTTCATGTTGCTATTGCTCTATATTATTTTTGGTCTGGTGGTCTGGATTTATCTTTATTGTTTTTATTTATTTTTAAAAATTAATTAAATTTTAATTTTTACTTTTTATTTTTTAAAATAAATTTATTTTTTAATTTTTTTATTTATTGGCTGTGTTGGGTCTTCGTTGCTGGACGTGGGCTTTCTGTAGTTGTGGCAAGCAGGGGCTACTCTTCATTGCGGTGCACGGGCTTCTCATTGCTGTGGCTTCTCTTGTTGCAGGGCACCGTCTCTAGTCATGCGAGCTTCAGTAGTTGTGGCAGGCGGGCTTCAGTAGTTGTGGCTCCCAGGCTGTAGAGCGCAGGCTCTGTAGTTGTGGCATATGGGCTTAGTTGCTCCGCGGCATGTGGGATCTTCCTGGACCAGGGCTCAAACCCGTGTCCCCTTCATTGGCAGGTGGATTCTTAACCACTGCGTTACCAAGGAAGTCCCAGATTTTATCTTTAATCTGTCTTTTTTTAAGGACTAGCTCTTGGTTTAGTTTTATTATTATTTAATATTTTCTTTTTTTAAATTTTATTTTGAATGTTTCATTAGTTTTTAGTACTCTGTGCTAATGCTTTGTATACCAGCACTCTGTATAGAGTAAAAGAGTACTCTATAGAGTACTGCGCTTTACTGAAAATGCTGTGTTATTTTCTAATAACTGAACTGAATAGTGTATTTTTCCTCTGAATGCTATAGATGAGATGTACACAATGCTCTCAATTCTAATCATTTTTTTAAAAAATAAATTTATTTATTTATTTATTTTTGGCTGCTCTGGGTCTTCGTTGCTGTGCGCAGACTTCCTCTAGTTGCAGCGAACGGGGGCTACTCTTGGTTGTAGTGTGCGGGTTTCTCATTGCAGTGGCTTCTCTTACTGTGGAGCACGGCCTCTGGGTGTGTGCGCTTCAGTAGTTGCAGCACACAGGCTCAGTAGCTGTGGCTTGCAGGCTCTAGAGCACAGGGTCAGTAGTTGTGGCGCACGGGCTTAGTTGCTCCATGGCATGTGGGATCTTCCCAGACCAGGGATTGAATCCATGTCCCCTGCATTGGCAGGCGATTCTTAACCTCTGCACCACGAGGGAAATCCCAATTCTAATCATTTAAAAAAATCCCTTACTTTGGTTTTAGTTTCCTCTATAACCCAAGTTATTTAGAAGGTATACTATGTATATTTAACTTCCAAATTGGTTATTATTCGCTATTCTTCTACAGTTAATTACATGTTATTTTATATTGTTTTACATAGTTTTTCTACTTGTTTCTTTTTTTTTCTTTTTTTTCTTTTTTCCGGCTGTGCCGCACATCTTGTGGGATCTTAGTTCCCCTGCCAGGGATCAAACCCGGGCCCCAGCAGTGAAAGTGCCAAGTCCTAACCACTGGACTGCCAAAGAATTCCCTACTTACTTCATTCTTTGAATGATTTAGTGGGCTTTGTGTATTGCTAACAGTATAATATATATTTGTATTTAAATTTTTCTTGAGCATCTGAATGTATTTTATTTTTATTGGACAGAAAGCCCGCAAATATAAAATATGTGAATCTTATTAAACTGTTATTCAACTTATTTCTATATATATTGCATTATAGCCACTTCATATATCACTTACTGAGATAACTCTGTTAAAACTTTCACCTTATAATTGTCATTGTACCATAGACTTCTATTACATATTAATTTTTATTTCTAACTTTTGTTTCCTATATTTATTTAGCAAGATATCTTTTAAATAGGATACCTTGTTGTGGTATAAGGAATATGTGAAATTAATGCTCATTTTTTCTAGTTAAGTGATGGAAATAGAAATCACTTTAACCATATCTTTATTCTGGAAAACATTCATTTGTGTGTTCTTCTATGTGTTTCAAGTGTAGAGTAAGAAAGTATCAACATTTTTTTTAAAATTATTTATTTGTTTATTTATTTATTTATTTATTGGCTGTGTTGGGTCTTCATTTCTGTGCGAGGGCTTCCTCTAGTTGCGGCAAGCAGGGGCCACTCTTCATCGCGGTGCACGGGCCTCTCACTATCGTGGCCTCTCTTGTTGCGGAGCACAGGCTCCAGACACGCAGGCTCAGTAGTTGTGGCGCACGGGCTTAGTTGCTCCGCGGCATGTGGATCTTCCCAGACCAGGGCTCGAACCCGTGTCCCCTGCATTGGCAGGCAGATTCTCAACCACTGCGCCACCAGGGAAGCCCTCAACATTTTTTTGTAAGTATATTTTATTTTCCTTTAGAACAGCTTGGCAAAAACTACCTCAGTCCTTGTCATTCAACAAGTTTCACTGTGGAAGACCTGGGCAAGCTTATTGAATTAACATCTCCAGTTGTGAAGTCCAAGATCCAAGGTTAGGAAGATTATTGCAATGGAAAAGTAGTTCTAACCAACCAAATTCTAGTGGTGAAGAAAGCCAGGGAAAATTCTGAAATAATATCTTCTTGAAGAACGAAAGATGAGTCTAGGATAGTGATCCAGCTTTAAGACAAAATGTTACTTGTGATAGGTGGCAATACTCCAATAAGAGCATGTCACAGGACATCTGATCTACGTTGGGGAGTTGGGGTAGGGGATCTTTTCTTGAGGAAGTTGAAATTTGAAGAACAAGACCCATTTAACTGGCAGCTTTGTTTGCAGCATCACAATGCCAGAATTAAGTAGACTTTTTCTTGAAAGTACATAAAATATGTTGAGCTAGATATAACAACAAAAACAATAAAATAAATATGACAGATGTTGAAAGAAGGTTGTGGAATCCCCTTATAGCAGAAATAAAGCAGAATCTGAAAGAACCTGCTTGTGAAGTGATGTAGCAAGGAACTGGGGAAATGTCAGAAGAGGATTGAATCTGAGGATTTAACATCTACAAAACTGGAAAAGATGTGCTCAGTGGGCCTTTGAAAGGGGCAGAGAACCTTGAAGGAAGTGGAATCAAAAAAGGCCAAGTGGCAAAGAAGCTTGACTCTGTCCTGGAGCTCTGGGTGACTCCTGTTAGAGACATTGTCGTGGAGTCTTAATTTAAATACCAACATGTGGAATGTATCCTCAAGGTGGTGAAATTACTGTGAGATTATTCTAATCACTAAAACAACAGCTGCAAACAACACACACACACACACACACACACACACACACACACACACACACACACGGCAATTGGCAGGAGGAATTTAAAAACCATCTGTAGGAATTTTGTCAAAATAAAGGGCACGTTAGATTCCACATGAGGGGAATCAGCAATAGAAAGGAGATAAAAATTAAGAATACCCGTGGTGTGAGTGACTAGAACAATTTGAAAGGCACTATAAAGTAAATATGTTGAAAGGATTAGATGGATAAAATAAGGATTAGAAAAAATGGAAACTATAAGAAGAACAGCCATATTTTAAAAAGAATGAAATAAAACTTCTAGAAATAAAATTATAGCCCTTGATATAAAAAACCCCAATGAATGTTAAATAGCAGATAAGGCACATTTAAAGAGAGATTTAGTGAACTGAAAGATAGATCTGAGAATATTATCCACAATGCAGCACAGAAATGGAAAAATGAAATATGAGAGGTAAAAGTTATAAAGAAGAGATTGGGAACATATCTAAGAATCAATCTGCGAAGATGTACAAAGCTATTATAGAGAAAACTTTAAAATTTTTCACAGTACAGACGCAAGAGCGAGGGGATATGGGGATATATGTACACGTATAGCTGATTCACTTTGTTATACAGCAGAAACTAACACAATCATGTAAAGCAATTATACTCCGATAAAGATGTTTAAAAAATTTTTTTTTACAAAGTACATAAAAGAAGGCCTGTATTAATAAAGAGATATCTCACTTCATGGATGAAAGACTCAGTATCTTAAAGATGTCACATCTTCTCACATGCAAATAAACATCTAAATGTGTTTTTTTCCACAGAGCTTTAACAGAGTGATCTTAAATTTAGAGAGATGATTTAGAATTTAGAATTTCTGATAACAGACAGACATGACATTTTTAGAGCAGAATAAGGTGGGAGGTAAGTAGAAAAAAATTGCTGGACTAGGTACCCAAATATGTTATAAAGCTATGGTAATGAGAACAGTGTGATATAGGCAAAAGAATGGACTTAGAGGGAAACAACAGAATAAAGATTCCAGAAGCAAATCCTTTATGGGAACTTGACATATACAAGTCACAGTTTATAAAACAGTAAACAAATGATTGACTAGTCTGGGCATTGGAAAATTTCTTTAAGACCCAGATATTAACTATTTTAGGTATTGGGTGTCATATAGTCCCTGTCACAACTACTCAGCTCTGCTGTTGTAGCACAAAAGGAACCAAATATATTGTATAACAGGGTGAGGGGGGCTGTGTTTAGTACAGCTTTATTTACAAAACTAGGCAGCTGGCCCATAAGCCACAGTTTGCCAGTCTCTGGTCTGTTTAATAAACTGCTTTCAGATATCTGACAATTTGATTTGGAAAATTACGAGATTAGATCCCCACCTTATCCTCCTGCACATAGGACAAATCCCACATGGTCTAGTGCTTTAAATACAAAACAAACAAACAAACAAAATAACCCTTTGCTTAGAGAAAAATACAGGGGAGTGTCATAGTAGGATAAGGTTTTTTTGAACAAGAAACAATCACAAAAATTAAAATGTAAAATATTGATAAATTCGGCATTATATTTTTAAAGTTTCTATATGTCTAAATATATTACATGAGCTAAGTTTTAAAATAGGCTGCAGTTTGGAAAATGAAATTAGCAACATATAAAATACGACTGAAGGATTCCCTGGCGGTCCAGTGGTTAAGACTCTGCGCTTCCAATGCAGGGGGCTTGGGTTCGATCCCTGGCCTGGGAACTAAGATCCAGCATGCCGCTCGGCGCGGCCAAAAAACAACAACCAAAATCCAGCCCAGGATTAATTAAAAGAATGCTTATAGAACTTACAGATCAATAAGAAAAACTAGCCAAAATAAAAATAAAATGGGCAAACAACATCTAGAGTCAATTTAGGAAGAGGAAATTCAAATGATGGATACATATGAAAATTTGCTTAATCTCTAGTAATCAGGTAAATATAACATCTTCTTTAGCCATTCATCTGTCAGTGGACACTAAGGTTGCTTCCATGTCTTGGTTATCATAAACAATGCCATTTGTAGCAAAATGGATGGACCAAGAGATTATCATACTAAGTGAAGTGAGTCAGAAAGAGAAAGACAAATACCATATGATATCACTTATATGTGGAATCTAAAATATGAAACAAATGAACTTAATCTATGAAACAGAAACAGACTCACAGATATAGGGAACAGACTTGTGGTTGCCAAGGGGGAGGTGGGATGGAGGAGGGATGGATTGGGAGTTTGGGATTAGCAGATGCAAACTATTATATATAGAATGGATAAACAAGGTCCTACTCTATAGCACAGGGAACTATATTTAACATCCTGTAATAATAATGGAAAAGAATATGAATATATATATTATATATATATATCTGAATCACTTTGCTATACACCAGAAACTAATACAACATTGTAAATCAAGTAAACTTCAATAAAATACATTTAAAAAAATATTGCTTCCAAAATATATAAACAGCTCATGCAGCTCAATATCAAAAAAACAAACAACCCAATCCAGAAATGGGCAGAAGACCTAAATAAACATTTCTCCAAAGAAGACATACAGATGGCCAAGAGGCCCATGAGAAGCTGCTCGACATCACTAATTATTAGAGAAATGCAAATCAAAACTACAGTGAGGTATCACCTCACACCGGTTAGAATGGGCATGATCAGAAAATCTACAAACAAATGCTGGAGAGGGTGTGGAGAAAAGGGACCCCTCTTGCATTGTTGGTGGGAATGTAAATTGATACAGCCACTATGGAGAACAGTATGGAGGTTCCTTAAAAAACTAACAATATAATTACCATATGACCCAGCAATCCCACTACTGGGCATGTACCCAGAGAAAACCATAATTCAAAAAGACACATGCACCCCAGTGTTCATTGCAGCACTACTTAACAATAGCCAGGTCATGGAAGCAACCTAAATGCCCATCGGCAGATGAATGGATAAAGAAGATGTGGTACATATATACAATGGAATATTACTCAGCCATAAAAAGGAATGAAATTGGGTCATCTGTAGAGACGTGGATGGACCTAGAGACTGTCATACAGAGTGAAGTAAGTCAGAAAGAGAAAAACAAATATCGTATATTAACGCATATAGGTGGCATCTAGAAAAATGGTACAGATGGACCGGTTTGCGAGGCAGAAATAGAGACACAGATGCAGAGAACAAACGTATGGACACCAAGCGGGGAAAGTGGGGAGGGGCGGATGAATTGGGAGATTGGGATTGACATATATACACCAACATGTATAAAATATGTAACCAATAAGAACCTGCTGTATAGCACAGGGAAATCCACTTAGCTGTATAGTAGAAACTAATACAACATTGTAAAACAACTATACCCCAATTAAAAAAATTTTTTTTTTAAATTCACAATCTTAAAAGTTATTGTGTGTTCTGGCTTGAGAAGCAGTATACCTGAAACTAACATAATATTGTATATCAACCATACTTCAATTAAAAAATAGTTTCAGTTACAATATTTCTGTAAACAAAGTCAGTATTATAATCTTCATATAATACTAAGCTAGTATAATATCTGCTCGTCAAACTGTAGAGAGTAGTGGAAGTAAATCACACTTAAGTTAGAAAGTGTTGAAGCTACCAGACATTTTCTTTCTCTTATTTAGCACAGGCCAAAACACTTTATCAACGCTTGCTTTGGGTATCCATATGAAGCTCCATGTGGGCAAGCAAATGGAAAGGGGGTTTGTACAATACCTATTTAAACCAAAGGACCTGGTTTCAGCATTGGAAGCCCAGAGTTGTAGTTACTGGGAAAATGTAGAGGGGGGAATCATATTGCTGCTTTAAGTGTCTACAGCCATGTTGGAAAGCAATTTGCCAATATTTAATAATGCTGAAGTTATGTGTACACTAATATCCATCAACTTCCAGTATATATTCAGGAGAAACTCTTACACATATGCATATGGAGACATTTAAGGACTTTCTTGTGACATTTTTTATAGTTGCAAAAAGAAAGGCAAGCAAAAAAGAAATATTCCTCAGTGGAGGAAAGATGAATACTTTCAGTGTTAATGAGTACATTATTTTCACATACATATTTTATGTATATCAAAACTATAACATTGACTGAAACCTTCTTGCAGAATTATAAGTATAATAATATTACTTTTTCATAACAATGGAAAATGCAAAAAACAATGCAGTATATTGCTGTTTTAGTCAGACAGAGAGAAAGAGGGAGAAAATAAATGGATTATAAATACATAAGGAGTTGCGGACTCGGCTGGAAAGGAAAACCACAAATTTCCAGAGTCTGGATGCCTCTTGAGAAAGAGAGGAATGAAATTGGAAAGAAATTCCATGGGAACATTGTATTTATAATATTTTATTTTCTTAGAAGTGACATTAAGCAGTTTTGACAATGATACCTTTATTATATATGGGTGGTGGGTACAACTGACATCACATCTTATTTATGTAGTTTTCTCCATGCTTAAATAATAATTTTTGAAAAGGAGAAGAAGAAAAACAATGTGTTTGTCTTTTTCTATATGTAAATAGATGTATATATACACATATCCATACTCATAAATAGAGTGAGGAAGAGTGGTAGAGGTTTGATTATTCAAGGCAAAAGTGTGCAAAGAAAGTAAAAAAATTGAGAAATTTCAGGGCTGCAGGTACAAGATAAGGTTTGAAATATTTGTAGGTAATAGATCATGCAGAGCATTGTTAGGCAACATAGAATTTCATTGAAGGTTTTTAAATTGAGGTGGGAGAGAAGTTGGTTTTAATAAATTCTGTTTTAAAGGATCTTGGAGAATGCAGCAAAGAAAATGTACTGAGAAGTACACCCGAACATTGCAGATTAGCTACTTAGAGATCTATTTCAGTGGTTTCAAGAAGAAACAATGGCAGCGTGTAGTAGTCGAGGGTGTAATATCAATAGAACTTGGTGATAAATTGGGTGAAAGAAATGAAAGTATCAAAATGATTCAGAGTATTTAGCCTACACTGTGCCATCCCATTAGGCAAAGGATATAGGAAAAAGTGAAGATCATAATTTCAGTTTGAATATGTTTAGTTAGGTATGAACTTGAGACATGTAAGTGGAGATGTCAGGTCATCCCAGAGCTTAGTAGTACAGTTTTGGTTGGAGTTTGAGAATTTTGCGTATTTTGGTAATTGAAGTTATGGGCCAGTATTGTACAGCCTAGGAGAGCATAGAGTCAGAGGAAAAATGGCCCTGATCTTTAACCTTGAAGAACTTCAGTTTCGAATGTCAACATGAAGAAGAGGTGCATGAGAATAAGACTGAGAAGTTGTCAGGGAGTTAGGGAGAAAAGCAGGATATAGATATGTCAGTAGTATAAAAAGAAGTAAAAGGAAGACAGTGCTTCCAGGAAAAAGTAGTCAAATAGGATTGAAAGCTAGTGGGAGGTGAGATAGGATGAAGACTAAAAAATACCTACTGGACTCAGTGACATGGTTACCAGAGAACTATTCTAGTGTCATAACAGAGGCAGATAACTGGTTTGTCTGAAAATTCGGTGAAGTATGGATAAATGAAGGTTATGAGTATAAACATTTTTGAAATTGGTTCATCTTTTTGGAGAGAGGGATGGTTATATCTGGAAAGGGCTGCTGGATCAAAATTTGATATAGTATATTTAACGGGAAGTTAAATTGAAAGGAAGAAAGATGTTGAATATTCCAGGCAGAAAGGCAAACATTCTGAAGTTAGAATGGGAATTCTACACATGGGTAGAGGAATCAGACTCAGATACAAGGAAGGACAGTTTATCTTCTGTAAAAGGAGGGAGGGGAGGCAGATTTGTTGGATAGTATATTCCTCAGAAGGAAGCTGAAGAATTCTGACTTTTCTCTTAAGGAAAAGTACACACATCTGTAGGACTAGGGGTTGGGACTGAGGGTCAGAGTGTTTGAGGAGTGAGAGAGCAAGGTATAAAAGTGTTACTGCAGAGAGTGAGAGAGCAGAAAGAACCAGAGTTCTTTCTTGCAGTTTTGCCGGCCCGTTTGAGATCATGTTCATGAATTTATGGCTGTAAGGATGTGCAATGACAAGTGAAATTCTCTAGCTGCCTTTGGCTCTTCAGATATAGGCATAGAGAAAGCATGCGGCTGCAGATATGCTGGGGGGATGGGGTGCTTTTGCTCCCCTGGTGCAATAACGATTCAAGGTGTTTCTGCATTGGGGCAGAATGGCCTGGAATCTAAGTTATATACAGAGAAAGGACAGGAGAGGACTGACAGAATCTTTTACAACTGGTGCCTTCCTTTTCTGGGGGAAGATAAAAAACAAAATTGCCAGATCACATTTTTAAGCAAATTTTCCTGTAGTTCACGGATAATAAAATTTCTGAGCCCTTATTTGCTCCATATATTTTTTTCCCACATGGTGTGAACCATAATTTAATGAATTTTCATGGAGTCAGCACTCATGTATCCACATCCAGACAATTAGAGCATTTCCAGTGCTCAGAAGAGCACAGTGTACACATCACAAGTTATAGCCTCGTTATTCTCCCCTAGAGATGATCATTATCCTGAGCTTTACGATAATCATTTTGTTGTTTTTCTTCATATTACTACCCATATATGTATCCCTATAAATTATAGGTTGGTTTTTTCTGTGTTTTAAATTCTATTATATGGAATTATACACTGTGCATACTTTGGTGCTTTTTGAGCTTCATTCATGCTTTGCAAGTGGCTATACCTTGATTATTTTCATTGCTATATAGTATTCCATTGTGTGAATATTGTATAATTTATCTATTTGCTGTTTATGGACATTAAGATTGCACATATTTTGGAGCTACTGTGAACAATACATGTAATCTAATACACATGTGCTTGAGTTCTTCTAGGAGAAGTTGCTTGGTGATAAGGTATTGTAGTCTTCTGATTTCTAAGCCCTTATGTATAGAAGAAGAGTGAGAGCAAGGGGTAACTGTAAGAAACAGGACATACCTAATGAACTTTTCTAAATCTGCTGGTTCCTTAGTACAATGCAGACAATGCAAGTTTATTATATCAGTAATGAACCAATACCTGTTATTTAGGAAAAAATCTTGGTGAGTTAAATAATTTTTCACTGTAAGGGGTAATAAAAAATATTCTGGGCATCAACAAATAACACTTTTGCATGAATTGACTTTTCTCACTAAGACCCACTAGTTACAGTTTATCTGTTCATCTTAGTGACTTTGAGTTCTGTTTCCTCAATCTGGAGACCTCATTCATTGTAAAACATACCAGCAATTTAATAGCAGCTCTTCAAGAAATAAAAAGAAAAAATATCAACACACTAAATATATACATATACTGTAAGAAATATTCCAGTCCCAGAAACATCAAGGTGAGAAATATGTAAATATTGAAAAAAAGGAACTGTGGTGGGTAGAGAAACAGTAACCGAGCTATTTCCTGTGAGCAATCAGGTGATAACAGAGTTCTCTGTGGTTTGGGTGTGTGTGGGATATGGACTTCTCCCATTCTGTGGAAAAGGAAATTGAGGCTCAGAGGAGTTCAGTAATTTCCCTATTTAACAAATTGCGAAAACAGCCTGGAAACATATGTCTCCATGATTTCCAATTCCAGGCTTGATTTGGTAAACTGTACTGCCTTTATGAGTCAAAAAGTATCACCACTTAATTCCACCAGAGGCATTGAATTTGGCCTACTTAATAAGTTTAGAAAAATAAACTTCTTCATTATTTCTTTAGTGCTAACCATAGAAATGGCATCACTATTCCTTGGGTGTGAAATCAATCCCAGCTTCTCTTTGAGAATGTTTTTCAGTCTTTATTCTCTAACAATTTAGCAAGCAAGGAAAATCCTTAATAACTTGGTCTACACAGGGAATGTAGACATTTCTTATTTTTTTCAACCTAATTGGAAGTGAATAAAAGTTACAAAGCTTTTTGTAAATCCATGTATTTTCTTTTAACTTTGAACAGAATTTACATTTAAGTACTTTTCTGCTTATCTGCAAAAAGACCACAGAACTTTTCTGCCTATAGGTAACTGCAGGTAGATTCGATGATCTGATGGGGAACTACTGAGATTTCTCTTAGTTTATTCATGGTTATTCTGTATGTGGCTTCTAAAGTGTTCTCAGCCATTTTTTCTCTTAAGGAAAGTCATGGACCACTTCAACTAAAAATATGCAGACACAGAGTGCGTATTTTCTTTTGCTAATCCCAATTCTGAATGCATTGCTTTCCCTTGCCCTGGCAACTTGTATTGCTACAAATGTGCTATTTCTCTGTTTTTGCTGCTCTCTGAACTCAGATTGTTACAGTGCTAGTCATAGAGTAATTCCTTAATAGACTGTTGCTTAGAGGCATTATCATAGACTGGTGATAAAAGAATATGCCACGGAATAGACTGGGATGCAGTCCAATATTTTCATAGTTGGTTATGTGTTCTATCCCCTCCTAACGTCTACTTCTTCATCTCTGAGGTTGAAATAATTAATGAAATTATTACCTGTAATGAGAATTAAATGAGATCATGTGGGAAACCTTTAACAAATGCTAGCTACTTCTCAACATATTTCATTCTAATGAAAAACCTTTTCCCTGGTCTTTAGCTTCATCGCCTGCTGCACCTGTTAACTGACTTGTACACGAGTGTTTTACTTTCTCCTTAGAAAGGTAGAGTTTTATATTAATAATTGGGGTTTCTCTTTCCTCTTCCCTCCCTCCCTCCTCTCTCTCTCTCTTTCTGTCTATTCCTCCCTCTCTCTCTCCCTTTCTTCCTTCCTTCCTTTCTTCCTTCCTCCCTCCCTCCCTCCTTCCCTCCCTTCCTTCCTTCCTACTTTCCTTCCTTCCTTCCTTCTTCCTTTTCCTTTCCTTCATAGGGAAACCAGGAGAAAGAAAAAGGATTAGGAAAATCTGGCAAATTCCAGATAGTCAAGGAAAGGATTTCACTTGGAAAATGAATATTATCTTCATCTCTAGTATCATACAAACAAAAATGAGTTATAATATCCAAATGAATTATTCAATCCTTGGGAATTTAAATATCTACAGAGTCAATTCACACTCGAAAATAGATTATGGTATACTTGGATTCTTCTAGGCATAGTCTAAGTTTGTTTGGAAGTAGGTGGTAGTTAGGAGCTTGGTGTAACATATAGAAGATTTTAAAGATTTTACATGACAGTTGGTTTCTAGCTGGGTGCTCAGGAAACCCTTGCCCTAGTCAAGGCAGAAGCCACCTCCATAGGCTATGACCTTCTACTCTTTTTGTTCATTGATGACCCCAGTTTTATTCGTAATTCTCTGTTGAAAACAGCTGGAAGCTTTTCACCCTATCCAATATTATTCCCCTGAGTTTTTCTTTTCTTTTTTTCTTTTCTTTTTCCCTCCTTCCTTCCTTCCATCCACAGAGGAATTGAATTATGTAAGGAAAGAGGATTCTTTCATTGTGAAGTGGTCCTTGGGTTCTTAGGAGCCACATAATAGGTACTTGACCTTGCTAATTCGTTTCAATTACTTAAACTAATAAGAGACCTAGAGAAAGTTGTTTGCTAGCCTTCAACTTCTTCAATGTCAAAACCATAGGCTTTATAAGATGATCTTTGATGCCTTTTGTAGCATACCAAAGGACGACATCTACAGATGGAGAGTCTCCCAACCCTGCATTTGTTGCTGAACATGGGTGTTGGGCATAGCGTTTAGCTACTTCCCATGTTCTTTAAAGAGGAAGTAAAACCACGCAACTAAGGTGATTGTTTATCCATATAGCTTTTTGAGCTACACACGTATCTTGAATGAATGATGATTTTTAAATGGCAGTTTAAGGACCTAAGTGATATGTGCTAAAAATGTAAATCATGAATTTTTCACCAAGTAAACTTGTAAGAGTAAAATATTCTAAAAACCTATATAACATTAAAATGAACAAGGAATCGGAAAGGGCAAACCACACATTTATAAATGCTGATTTATTCTTCTCGTGAGCATAGTCAGGGTGAATTTTTGAATCAAATATAAACCACACGGAGCCTCTTCCAGTGCTCTAGGATTCCAGAAAGTGGATTGCTCACACACAATCAATTAAAGAAGTTTTTTTCTTGACTATGTAAACAAAAATTATCATAATAATGTAATCGGATAGGTTAGGGGGTCCCTGGAGAAAGAGAAGCAGGAATGGCTTTCTTGACATAAGGGAAGCCATTTTGTGATCTACGCCTGGCCATAATGCTTGCCCTTGAACAGGTCTCAATAATTAATGATCTTAAGGGAACAAAGGAATGCAGGAACAGAGAAAGGGCAGTCAAACAATAGTGTATTGATAAAGCAGAACCCTAGTTCCTCCTCAAGGGATATACATAATAATATATCTTTGAGTTCTTCAGTAACTAAGGCTCCCACCCAGGTGGAGAATGGAATGATGATGTTGACCCTCCTGACTTAAATCAACTAAAGCTTGGACTCTGTTGACCTTTGCCCAAATTCTATGCTGAATTCTCCTCTGGTCAAGCCCCTTCATGAATATTCATGTACCCTTAGCTTAAAACTTCCCCAATTTTGCTGTTAAGGGGAGACACTGCTTTGGGAAATGTCCCTGTTGTTCTTACTTGGGGCAAGTAGTAATAAATCCTTCCTTCCTTCCAATCTTTGGCTTGGTTGTGTCTTTTGGCTAGACACGCACGAAGAGGCAAACCCAGTTTTCAGGTAACAATAATACCAAATATTCATTTTTTTTATTTATAAAGCTTACAATATTAGTGCAATATGTAAATTTTCTTTAAAATAACAATCCAGTGTAAATATCTTATTTTTAAATAATTAGATGTTCACAGTTATTTAGTGACTCACTTAAAATCACATAGCCAGTTGGTGCCAGATGTCAGAAGCCATGATAGCTTTCTTGAAAAATACTCTTTCCATACTAAATGCTCCCCCTTGACCCTTGGGTATGGACCTTTAGGTCATCCTTTTTTTGTTGTTGTTTTCCTTCTAATGTTCCTTCTCCCTGGTGCTCCAAAGTGCCTACTGTTTGGATGCGGACTGAAGCCGGTATTTACTGGGGACATAGTCCAAGGATCCTGACTTGGAGATCATTATGCTAGCTAGCTATGCTTTGTTAAAGAAACATTTTTTCATCATACTTGGTAAAGTCAGTAAGGATAAAGGACTCCTGCAATGAGGGTTTTGCAGTAGGGTGGAGAGATCGGGCTCAACTCCACATACAACAAGGGCTAGTGAGGATTTATAGCGGGGGTGGGGTGGGGGGAGCCATCAGTGGATGGAAAATTACTAAGAGGAAACATTGGGGTAAGGGAGATTCTGGCCAAACAGACTTGGCAGGATTCTTGCTGAAGGAAGGCCAGGGTGATAATACATCAAGGGTGGGGGATGAGGAATTTGATCAGGTGTCCAGAGTGAGGGTGGGGGACTTCTGCTAAATGAAGCAGCAGGATTCTTGCTAAAAGTGGACTAAGCAGGTAAAAGACAGAACTGAAGATCAGGGTCTAGTGGAGGAGAGAGCTCCAAGGAGCCTGACTCAGGTTAAGTCAATGGCAGAGTCTTGATGCCAGCTTCTTTGGCCCAGTTGGAACAAAAGGAACCTTCTGTTCCTCGCTGCACTCCCAATGTGGTTGTCCTTTGTCTCCACGGGAGGAAAGATGTCAAGCCAAGGGCCAAATGTTAATCTCACTTTAAACAAGCAATTTAAGATGTTCTGAGGAAAAAAAAAAAAAAAGTCACTGCTTCTTTCAGTTGTTAGTGAACCAGTAACCTTTTTTCCTTGGACAACATTTTAAAGAAGCCCAGGGCCAGGGAACGGCTCATTTGCCATAGGTTGGCCACAAGAACTGAAATATCCAGAAAGACCTTGAGTGTGTAGGTGAAGCTTAAGCTGTTCATCTTCCACCTGACATTGGTTTTAAAGTGCATTGGATACTTATGCAAGGGAAATTGATTCTTTGTTTACTTTTATTCATTTTTGCAAAAGATTAAAGGGAGACAAGTTGTCTGCTCTCCTTATATTTCAAGTTGCATGTATGGAATTGTAATTGTAATTCAGTTGTATTTAGTTACAGAGCCCGGTAAATTTTTTTTGTTGTTGGTTTTTCTTTAGAACCTTATATCAACATTGCTCTGTGCTCTAGGAGGGAGGTTCCCCCTCTCTCCTGTGTTGTCCAGGCTGGCTCAAGCTGTCACCAACTCTCCCTGAGAATCACAGCTGAGTGGGAGTCCCAGTTTGTTATGCCCAAGTAATGATACCTGCTTGAGTGAAACTCAGATGGTCTGGGATTAGGTGTGGAGACTGTCTGCTACTCAAAACATTCTCACTGATACTGACACTATGTCATTAGAAAATAAATGCGTCTTTACTTTTCGTTATTTATTTGTGAATTTAGAGCCTTCCTGCCACTTACCAATTTACAGTGTTAGGGAAAGTTTTCCTTTTATTTGTCTCAAAACTGATCAGTGTCAAACCTGACCATTCATTCTAAAGTCTTAATTTTTAATCCTAGAAGATCTAGAAACTTTTGTGCTTTGAGGGAACTTGGTGGCAGGTTCCATTAAAGACTGATACATTTTTTGCAAATTAGATGTAGGGTAAATGTTAGTATTATAACTAACAGGTGCAGAGACTTATTTATCCAGTTTGGGTCTGTGCCTACAATAATGCTTTTTTTTTTTAAAATTTATTTATTGTTTTGGTTGTGTTGGGTCTTCGTTTCTGCGCGAGGGCTTTCTCTAGTTGTGGCAAGTGGGGGCCACTCTTCATCGCGGTGCGTGGGCCTCTCACTATCGCGGCCTCTCTTGTTGCGGAGCACAGGCTCCAGACGCGCAGGCTCAGTAGTTGTGGCTCACGGGCCCAGTTGCTCCGCGGCATGTGGGATCTTCCCAGACCAGGGCTCGAACCCATATCCCCTGCATTGGCAGGCAGATTCTCAACCACTGCACAAGGGAAGCCCCAATAATGCTTTTTAATGACACAAATTATAATAATTTTATTTGAATACATTAAATTTCACACGTGAACAATTCAGTCATGAATTTATTTGTTCATTTATTCAAGAAATATTAATGAATACCTTATAAATGACAAGCACTGTACTGATGAGCAAACATAAAAATAAAACAAAAACAACCAATAAAAAATCAGACACAACCCACAAATTGCTTATGATCCTAGTTCATTTTTTGTTATCATCTTTGGTGAGAAATAAGATAAACTGTATCAACTTAAATTGTTCGTTTCAGTTGGTTTCAATAGTTATAAAAACCTATGAAGCCACAACCACAGATAAGATACAGACCATTTCCATCATGCCCTAAAGACTTCCTGTGCACCTTTGCAATGCTCCCAATCTCTGCTGTCATTCACAGGCAGGTATTGATCTACACAAGATTAATTTGCATTTTATAGAAATGGAATCATACAATATATACTCTTTTGTGTCTAGCTTCTTTCCCTAAGCATGATAATTTAGGGGTTCAGTTGTGTTGTTCCATGTATCAGTAGATGTTTCTTTTTATTGACGTGTAGTGTTCCAGCATATGGTCCCCCCACCTTTGTTTATATATTTCTCTGTTGATGGACACGTGGATAGTTTCCAGTTTTTGACTTTTATGAACAAAGTTGTTTGAACATTTCTATACAAGTCTTTAGGTTAATATATGTTTTCACTGCTCTTGGGTAAGTACCTAGGGATGGAATAGATGAGTCATATGTTAGGTACATACTTAACTTTTTCAGAAATTGCCAAACCATTTTTTAAAGTGGTTGTACAATTCCACTTTACTACCAGAAGCAAGTATGAATTCTAGTTGCTCTATGTCTTCACCAGGGTGTCGTTTTTTTAAATTTTAGCACTTCTCTTAGGTATGTAGTGATATTTACGGTGGTTTACATGTGCATTTCCCTAAAGACTAATGATGAGCATATTTACATGTTATTTGAGTACTTTTTAATCTACCTTCTCTCGTGAAATATCTGTCCAAATATCCATTTAAAAAGTTATGTTCTTTATGTAATGATTATATTATAAATGTCTTTATGATATTATACTATGTCCTAAAACTGGGTTACAAATATTTCCTCCTATGTTTTCTTAAAAGAGTTTTATAATTTTAGTTTTTACATTTCGGTCCATGATCCATTTCAAGCACATTTTTCTATATGATGTGAAGTAGTGTTGTTTATGCTGTGTAGATAACCAGTTGTTCCAGTACAAGTCTTTTTTTTAAAATTTATTTTATTGAAGTATAGTTGATTTACAATGTTGTGTTAGTTTCTGCTGTACAGCAAAGTGATTCAGTTATACATATATATATTCTTTTTCATAATGGTTTATTACAGGTAATTGAATCTAGTTCCCTGTGCTATACAATAGGACCTTCTTATTCCAGTACAAGTCTTGAAATTATGTTGCGTAGGTGTTCCAACTTTGTCTTTCTTTTAAAAAATTGCCTTGGGTATTCTACATTTTATGGATTTCCCTATATATTTTATTTATTTACTTAGTTGTTTGGGCTGCACTGGGTCTCCGTTGCTGCATGCGGGCTTTCTCTAGTTGCCGCGAGCGGGGGCTACTCTTCGTTGCGGTGCTAAGGCTTCTCATTGCAATGGCTTCTCTTGTTGTGGAGCACAGGCTCTAGGTGCGCAGGCTTCACTAGTTGTGGCACACGTGCTACAGTAGTTATGGCTCACGGGCTCTAGAGTGCAGGCTCAGTAGTTGTGGTGCACGGGCTTAGTTGTTCCATGGCACGTGGGATCTTCCCAGACCAGGGCTCAAACCCATGTCCCCTGCATTGGCAGGTGGATTCTTAACCACTGTGCCATGAGGGAAGCCCCTCCCTATATATTTTAGAATCAGCTTGTTAATTTTTGTAAAAATGCATGTTATAATTTGTGAATTGCACTGTTTATGTTTTGTATGCCGATCGTTATGGGCATTGTATACCCATTTCCTAAGTAATTTGTATGTTTCAGTACATGTTTTAAAATTTTATTTTCCCATCGCTAGCTACATGTGCATAAAATACAACTGATTTATCTAAATTAACTTTGCATTCTGTGACCTTGCTAATCACTTTTCAATTTTACTAGTTGATTTGTAGAGGCTAAAATTTCTGTGTAAACATGATGCCACCTGCAAATAGAGATGGTTGTAATTCTTCATGATCTTTATTGTCTTTATTTTATCTTTCTAGTTTTATGTACTGGATAGTACTTTCTCTTAGCAATGTTTTGTAGTTTTCAGTGTTTAGTTATTGCATGTCTATTACTAAATTTTTTTCTAAAATTTTATGTGTTTTGGTGGTATCGTTAATGTATTTTTAATTTTATTCTTCCATTGTTTGCAGTCATTGGTCTCTCTATTCTGTTCCATTAATTCGTCTATGCTTTCACCAGTATTATGTGGTTTTGATTACTGTAACCTTAAAAAAAATCTTAAAATCCATACCTGGACTTCTCTAACTTTCTTCTTTCTTGTTCCTTTTTTATTATTTTTTGACTTTATTTTTTTAGAGCAGTCTTAGGTTCACAGCAGATTGTGACATTTCCTGTATACTGCCTGCCCCCATATATGCATAGCCTTCCTCATGATCAACGTCCCCCACCAGCGTGGTACATTTGTTACAACTGATGTCACCTTGCTTGGGTTTTACCCGGAAATCTGGAAGTTAACTCACGTCTCTTTATTTTGATCTCAAACTCCAGGCTTTGTCTCCACATTACGTAGCCTCTGAGATTTCTTTTCTTGACAATTTTTTTGTTAATCATTTTCTGTTATTAACATTGAATTTATGTTTACATTTTCAAATATTTATTGTCATTTCAGAATATTAATGGAGTTTCTTACATAGAGCCATTTTTGTTTTTTTCTTAATTTTAATTCCTATTTTATATACTAATATAGATGCATTTTCACCAAAGTTTTACTTTACTCTGAACAGATCACTCATATTTTTCTTTCTTTTGATTTTATTTCCCTTAGAAAGATATGTCCAGTCATAAAACAGAAGAATTTTCACCAAAATATTACTTCACTGTTCAGAGATCACACATGTCTACTTTCTTATTGGCCATAAAATTGTGTTCGTATTACTTTTTCAATATGAGTGAGGAATTAGTATTTTTAATCCATGAATTTCACACCAAAAACCATGATCAGTAGAAAAATGGACAGAACTGTTAATAGACATTCACAAAAATAATAATAAAAGAACAAAAATGTACACTAATTTTTATTCTTTAAAAGTTTAAACTAAAATAATCCACAGATTTCTTTATCTTGAGGATTTAAAAATTAAAAAGAATGTTAATATCAAGTGTTGATTCAAATGTACACCAGCAGTGTTAAAGACTAGAAACGATATTAATGTCAAACATTTGAGAAATTATGAACTGCGTGATACGTTCACACAATGAAACATATGCAACTCTTGATAATAATAGTGTATAGTTTAATGCACATAAAACGCTTTTATTATTGTATTTAAAAAGTCAATATGTATACAAAATATTGTTTACAATAAAATCCTATAAGTGTGTATATGCATCTTGAAAAATATATGTGTAAATGTTAAAAATGCTTATTTCTGGAGTGGTGGCATTTTAAACGATTTTTATTTCATCTTATTTCCCTTTAGAATATCTTTATTTTCTAAATTTTTATAACAATCACACATTAATACACTACTGCTTTTTAAGTTATTAAAAATGTAAAGAATCGGCAAATCAATTATCACAGCTGTGTGTGTGTGTGTGTGTGTGTGTGTGTGTGTGTGTGAAACAGAAAGAGACTGAGAGAGAGAGAGAGAAAATAAGGGAGAGAATTGTTCTATATAAGTTTGACTCCTGTTCTGGTTGATTTTTTTCCCATTACAGTGTGCTTTCCTTCCTATATCTGATCTGAATATTGTCATCAGTGTCAGTGAAATCTGCTGATGGAAACTTATAAGTTACTTGAGATAACTTCTTGCATTGTGAAAGGCAAATTCTTTTTCTTCACTGTGCAAACCCTGGAGATATGTAGGCAACAGCCTTAAACAGAAGGCTTAATAATAATGGAGTAAGTCCTATAAACTTGCACATCCTAACCATAAAATATCATTGGAAAGTATTAGCGATTTTTCTGTAAATGCAAAACCCTCATTTATCATTGCTCCATAGAAATGATGTAAAAAAGTTAGCACATTTGTTGTTTTATAGCCTCTATTTTTTATGACCATTTCTCCTTTCTCTACAGAAAGAATTGTTATATGAGCTGTTGAACTACTTCTGTTTTCTTATCTGTCCGTTTCTCTGCTTTACTGTGGCCATACAGTCTTCATTCACCTTTATTAGATCCACAGAAGCTGAAAAAGCCTGTCTAGTTGAAAGTTCTTGTCAATTATTTAAAGAGGGAAAAAGCTCTCTAAGTTGGAAAGGCTTATGGAATTGTTCTGGTTTTTCTTATGTAGTTAGGCAATCCTTGCTGTCCAACCCCATAATTCAAGAGGACTCAGATTTTCTTAAACCCCATAAATCATGGCACAAAACCTTCCAGCCTAATTAAGAAGAGAGGGAAATTAGATCCGCTCCAATGGCTAATGAAGTGTGAATGGTGGTTTACATGAAGTAGAATGCAATGACACATTTTAAAAGTTGGCCTTATTCAGAATTAGACTAATTTCTGCAGATCCAGATAGAGCACCATTCACCCTGGTTTTCTGATCTTAGTTTCTCAAGCCTGATAATAAATAGCATTATTATATTTCCATTCTTTTGGGTTTAGCAACCAATTTCTTTCAGGTATGGCACTCAAGTGCCTAATCCAGAAAGAGGATGGTGCCTAGGGTATCATGCCTCATCAGTAGAGCTTCCTGAGAGGGCATAGGACCAATTTTTACATCTTGGAGCCAAGGTAAGTAAGGTCTGTTGCCAGGAAAGCAGTGAGAAGTATCATACAAAAAGGAAGAATGTAATCCAAGAACCAGTAAGTGACACATGGATAAAGTGCCAACAGACTATTAAGTAGACTGTGAGACTCAAAAATCAGAATGTCTGAAAGACTGGAGAAGCAAAGGGAGACTCCCAGACAGACAGTCAGAGCGATCCAGCACTAATACCGCATACAGTACATTTAATTCCATATTTTTGTTGGGCTCTTAGTATTCTTTTATTTAAAACCTCTTCCATCCATTAAACTTTATTAAAATAATCTGTGAAATATGCATATAAAATTTAATGGTAAAAAGTGTTAATCATACTTCTGTTATACTGTATATGTAATTTTGTAGCTGGTCATGTACGCATTATCCATAAATTTGTATTAATTAGCTATATAAAGGTATAATCACGTGGATGGTTTGATTTTTAGCAGTTTCCATACATTTGAGATATTTTTCCTCTAATATATAGCACTGCCATGAACAGATTTGTGTAGGTACTTTACCTTAAAGATATTGCTGGACTTCCCTGGTGGCGCAGTGGTTAAGAATCCACCTGCCAGTGCAGGGGACACGGGTTCGAGCCCTGGTCCAGGAAGATCCCAAATGCCGCAGAAGAAATAAGCCCGTGCACCACAACTACTGAGCCTGTGCTCTAGAGCTCGCAAGCCACAACTACTGAGCCCACATGCCACAACTAGTGAAGCCTGTGCGCCTAGAGCCTGTGCTCTGCAACAAGAGAAGCCACTGCAGTGAGAAGCCTGGGCACCGCAACAAAGAGTAGCCCGTGCGCGCAGCAACGAAGACCCAATGCAGCCATAAATAAATAAATAAATAAATAAATAAATAAATAAATAAAATTATTACTGGTAAAAAAGAAAATATTGTTAAATTATTTTCCAAAGTCATTGTAATACATTGCAGTCTCAAAAGTAGAGTACTTGACCAGTGCTTTTTGAATTTTAATGTGCATATGAGTCACCTGGGGATGTAGTTAAAATACAGATCCTGATTCAGTTAGGTCTTGGGTGTGGCCTGAGATTTTGAAATTCTAACAAGTTTTCAGGTGATGCCAACATGACTGGTTTATGGACCACACTTCCAGTTGCAAAGTAATAGGTTACATGCTCAATACATCCTCATCCACTGTGAATATTTTCATTTTTTGAATGTTGGTTATTTTGATAGTTGATAAGGAGTAATCACAGAATATTAATTCTCATTTTTTTAAATTGCTGGAGAGAGTAGACAGTTTTGCAAATTCTTACATTTTTTTTCTCTTTCATTATTTGTCTATGTCCTTTTTCGATTGCTTAAGCAAGAGCTCTGACAAAGATCTCACTATTTTATGGATTTTAATTTAGTATGTGCTTGTCATTTGACAACTTGCTTTAATCCCCAGAACAAGTTTGAATTTATTATAAATAAATATATTATCCATAAAATGGATAAATTTGAATATAATAATGTTAAGGAATTCTATTTATCATTTTACTTTAAAGAAAGTAAAAGATTATAAATTCTGAAAGGATTTTTAAAATGTGTAATTTACAAAAGATTAGTTTCAAATATATAAATAACTCTTAAAATCAATAAGAAAAATCGAATAGAAAAGTCAGCAAAATAAATGAGCATCATTTCAAACAAAAGAAAACACACATGGCTAAACATTTTAAAAAATGTATCTTCATTAGAACCATAAAAATAATCAAGATCCCAATGAAATTCCATTTTTAAAAATAAAATTTCAGGGCTTCCCTGGTGGCGCAGTGGTTGGGTATCTGCCTGCCAATGCAGGGGACATGGGTTCGAGCCCTGGTCTGGGAGGATCCCACATGCCGCGGAGCAGCTGGGCCCGTGCGCCACAACTACTGAGCCTGCGCGCGTCTGGAGCCCGTGCTCCGCAACAAGAGAGGCCGCGACAGTGAGAGGCCCGCGCACCGCGATGAAGAGTGGACCCCGCTTGCCGCAACTAGAGAAAGCCCTCGCACTGAAACGAAGACCCAACACAGCCAAAAAATAAATAATAATTTAAAACTTCCTTATTAAAAAAAAAACAAAAAAATAAAGTAAAATTTCAAAATGAAGCCTGACAGTGCCAATTGTTACAGGAGTCATGGATCAGGATCCCCCTACACATTACTGATGGGAGTTTAAATTGGTGCAATTGCTTTGAAAACTGTTCTAGAACTCTTTGTAATGCTGAACTTTCATGTATCATACACTTGGAAATTCCATTCTTGGGTATAAACTGATGGAAAAAATATGCATATGTGTAACAAGTGGCATTTACAAGAATACTAATAATAACAAAAATTCTGGAAGCAACATACATCCACAGAAAAGAGAAGGGATGCCACAATGTGTATAATGGCATATGCTTACAATGCAATACCCAAAGCTATCAAAAAGAATCACAGTCACATACAATATCATGGGTAAAGTTAGTAGTATTATATTGCATAAAAAGGAAAGTCAGAGAAGAGCTATATTACATGATATCTTTTATATACAATTTTCAAATGAGAAAATCTAAATAATTTATTGTGTAGGCATGTATATTTATATGAAGAACAGAAAGAAAGAAAGTACTCACAATTGAGTATACTTGTTACCTCTGAGCAAGGACATAAAAAGATGGGCTAGTGAAAGAAATGGGATAATCATTTTTTTGGTGTTGTTCTAGCTTATTAATTGGACAGTTTACTATGTATTTTATTTGTTAATGTCAGGTCAAAATCTGGTTTTGGATTGGAGGCCCTGGATTACCTGGATCACAAAACTTCTGGGCATAGAAAGGTAATGAGGGAGGAAAAAAAGAGAATTTCAATCAAATTTATAACACATGAGCTAACATATTACTCTAAGAGAGATAGCCAACAAAACCAACAAATTAATAACCAGATGATGAAGAAGATAAACTAGTATAAGAACCTGGAAAATAATTTAAAGCTGCTTATTAGAAAAAAGTAGGCAGAACTAAAGTGAAAATAGTTGGGTATAAAATAAAACCAATTAGAAACTTGTTTTAAATGCAAAACAGAAACTCTAATGAAAAAAAGGGCATTTGTTTACTATTGAATGGGTTGAGTATGAAAATACTTATCTTGTTCAGGATCTGTTTAGAAATATTGAATGATTTTAGATATATTAGACAAAAGCATAACTATGCATGTATATTAAGCATTTAATGACAAAAGATTCTAATATCAAACTCCTTCTATGAATTGTCATTTTATTATATTTTATTTTATTTACTAAATTTACTAAGTGTTTATTTAAAACATTTACGTTTACTTTCATTTTATTCGAATTATTTTTCATTTATGCTAATTACTTTTCATTTATGCTAATTATCTGGAATATATTTTCATGGTTTACATGAAAAATGAATCTAATTTTTTAAGAGAATTTTCCACTTAAAAAACCAGTAGTCCTAGCATTGGTCAAAATAGTCCCTTTTCCCACTGATTGATGATGACTCTACCATATATCAGTTTCCAATTATGCGTAAGTTTTATAGGCTCTCTAATCTTTTCTATTTGATTATTGATAAACAAAGAAGAAAGCTGTATTTATTACCATATCTTTGTAAAAACTATTTATATAGTAAATAGCAGGGCAAATCATTCTACCTTTTTCTTTTTCATACTTTTTGTTGTTGTTGTTATGCTTGACCCTGTGCCCTCATATTTATAACTTTCTCCATTAAAGTCTGGCATGTATTCTATTGGATATTCTTAGACCCACTGTGGACATTATGTTATTGTGAATGAAATGTTTAGTATATTTCCTAATTGATTTTGTATATTGATCTTTCATCTACCATCCCTGCCGAAATTTTTTAATACCTTAAGCAGTGTATAGATTATTTTATATTTTCTAATGTGGATAACTATATTGTTTGGAAATGAAGACAGCTGTGTTTCTTTCTTTCCAATTCTCATACTTCCTTATTGGCTAGAATCTCTAGTAAGACAATAGAAGTAGTTACAGTAGCCTTCTTGTCTTGTTCCTGACTTGTAAATTTTGATACCTATGCAAGTTGTTTTCCTTACAATTTTCATACATACCACTTAGCACATTGTGAAAATTCCCTTCTATTCCTCATTTGCCAAGAGTTCCATTATGAATGTTTGTTGATTTTTTTATCGAATGATTTTTCCACATTATAGACACATTTTCTTCTCATCTATTAATATACATTTTCCTTTGTACATTGCTTTAACTATTGTGGAATTTGTAATATTCACAAATATTCACTACTCCCATTCCCTGTAAAAGGTTTAGAAATCTGCACCTGTTGTCATGTGACTTGATATTGCTATGCCAACGGTGGGAAGACTATATATCACTTCCTCCAACTTTGCTCTTGTCTAGATGAATGTTTTGGTTAAAACTTGAATAGAAGCACAGTCTGGAGCAAAGCTGCAGCTGAGAGCAGAGCCATAACTGACCTGCAGCCTACATGAAAAAAGAGTTATAGAGGAAATTGTCATTTTAGGTCACTGAGACTGGAGGATTGTTTATGAAGAAAAGCTGATTAAAACAGACTTATTACGTAATATCTGTTCCATAATATTTTTTCTAGCATCATTTTATAAAGATTTTGCAAATTAAATTTTGATTTTTTTCTTATAAACATTTCCAATATTGGGGTTTATTTGTTTCCCCATTGAACTGCAAATTTCACTGTACTGTTTTCAAATATGTTGGGTTATATTTTTCCTATGAATTGTCATTTTATTATATTTTATTTTATTTACTAAAAGGTCAATTTTAAAACAATCTCCATGTGCATTTGAAAAGATACTTTTGTTTTTAGAGAACATGCTAGTTATGTGTGTGTGTGTGTATTCTACACATATATGCTATATAAATCAAAATGACCATATTTATTATATCTTTTCACATCTCTATTCTTTTAGTTACTCTAATTTATCTCTGAGGTGTTGAAAATGAAGAATAAAAGTCTATAACAATCTGTAAATATCCATTTTACACATTCATAAAGGACTGACTCTAATGGTTTTTCTTTTTTTTTTCCCTTGATTTTAATATCATGACTGTTCCTTGCTATTCATTTACAAGTATTTGTTCTTTGTCTATTTTTTTCTTTTAAACATTTATGACATCTTTTGTTTCAGATTATTTTTGTATATTTTAACACTATCTGCATTCCTTTCACTTTTAAAAGTTTTACTTTCATTTATTAATATGAAAATATGTTTGGTCTTTGTTTCTAGCATTTTCATTTGTTTCATTTTTGAGGAACATATATTCCACTTATATCCTATACTTTGTTGTGTCATCTGAGTTTCTTTTCTTTTCTTTTTTTGTATGTATTTGTTTTCCTTTTTAGAGTTTAAAACATTTATATCCCCTTTTTTATTTATAGCTATAACTTTCATATGTAAATATATTGATATATAGTTCTTAAACTTCTTTATTATTAACTTTAATCAGTGTGAATTTACTTCCAATTTCAATAAAAAATATAAAATCGGTGCTTTTAATCTTTCAGTGTTCTCTCTCCCTAAATGCTCATCTTCCCTGGTTATATTGCTATAATCATATGTTTTTTTCTTCTAGCTTTGAATTATATTCATTTGAATAATATACTTAAACTGTTTGCTCCCTTATTTATCATATTTAGACTATATTATGTGGAATACACACTATGAAAGGTGAGAGCTGTGCCCTCACTTCTTTAAGTCTCTTACCCATTTTAAAATTCTATTTTTACATTATCAAGGCTTATTAAACTTATATTCTATTTTGTCCTAAAAATCCTAGACTTTTCTAGCCTTATATATTTCAATTGCTTTGGTTCTCACTAATGTTTTGTTTTTCTTTTTGTTTGTTTGTTTCTAGTAATAGCTGCTGAAGTTAAATTTTAAAATTTGTCTTGTCTCTTGGCTAGAAGAATTTATTTTGGTGAATCTGTTGAGATGATCATATGTTTTTTGCTCCTTTAATGTTGCATATGTTAAATTATATTGATTACTGAATGTTTAATGAAACCTGTCATTCTTGGTCTGGGAAAAACTACTTGGTTATTGCATGTTACACTTTTTATATCTTGCGAATACACCTAGCTAATATTTTATAAAATATTTTTTATTTTGGTTCTGGGGGATATTTTTGTGGTGTTTTTTCTCCCTATTTTCGGGATCATGGAATTTCTTGCCTTATAAAATAAGTTGGAAAATGTGGTAGGCAGGATAATGGTTCCCCCCAAAGATGTCCATGTCCTAACACCTGGAACCTGTGAATATGCTATCTTACATGGCAAAAAACACTTTGTAGATGTGAAAAAATTAAGAATCTTGAGATGGAGATTACCCTGTATTATCTGGGTGGCCCAAATACAATCGTTGTTATCCTTATATGAGAGAGACATGTGGGTCAGAGTCAGAGAAGATGTTAAAGAAGAATCTTGAGGGCAGCAAGGGATAAATTATGCCTTATCTATAAAACAATTTGAATGATGTATTTTTCAACAGAACCCATAGAGACCAGAAGGAGGTGGCACACTTTTTAAGTACTGAAAGAAAAGAACTGACCACCTGAAACCGTGTAACTCAGATTGGGACTTGAACCCACTGGCCGGAACTGGAACCCAGCCAAAACCCAGATTGGGACTTGAACCCATGGTCTTTTAATTGAGATCACACACCTGGTCTCAGGACTTAATGAAGCTCAGGTTCTTTGTGTCTCAATGCAGAAGGAATTCAGCAAGAGGCAAATTGATAGGTAAGAACAACAACTCTATGCCAATAAAATGGACAACCTGGAAGAAATGGACAAATTCTTAGAAAGGTATAACCTTCCAAGACTGAACCAGGAAGAAATAGAAAATATGAACAGACCAATCACAAGTAATGAAATTGAAACTGTGATTAAAAATCTTCCAACAAACAAAAGTCCAGGACTGGATGGCTTCACAGGTGAATTCTGTCAAACATTTAGAGAAGAGCTAACACCCATCCTTCTCAAACTCTTCCAAGAAATTGCAGAGGAAGGAACACTCCCAAACTCATTCTATGAGGCCACCATCACCCTGACACCAAAACCAGACAAAGATACTACAAAAAAAGAAAATTACAGACCAATATCACTGATGAATATAGATGCAAAAATCCTCAACAAAATACTAGCAAACAGAATCCAACAACACATTAAAAGGATCATACACCAATAAATAAAAAAAAAAGAAGTGGATTTACTTAGAGAGAAACACACTCCACAGACAGAGTGTGGGCCATGAGAGGTGCCAGGGTATGGCATTGTCAGTTTTTATAGGGATGGGTAATTTCATAGGCTAATGAAGGGGAGGAGTGTTCCAGCTATTTGGGGGAAGGGGTGGGGATTTCCAGGAATTAGACCACCACCTGCTTTTTTTTTTTTTTACATTCTTATTTATTTATTTATTTTTGGCTGCCATTGGGTCTTCGTTGCTGGGTGAGGGCTTTCTCTAGTTGCAGAGAGCAGGGGATACTCTTCATTGTGGTGCCTGGGCTTCTCATTGCAGTGGCTTCTCTTGTTGCAGAGCATGGGCTCTAGGTGCACAGGCTTCAGTAGTTGTGGCACACTGGCTCAGTAGTTGTGGCTCACAGGCTCTAGAGCGTAGGCTCAGTAGTTGTGGTGCACAGGCTTAGTTGCTCCGCGGCATGTGGGATCTTCTCAGACCAGGGATCGAACCCTTGTCCCCTGCATTGGCAGGCTGATTCTTAACCACTGCGCCACCAGGGAAGCCCCACCGCCCACTTTTTGACCTTTAAGGTCTGCCTTGGAACTGTCATGGTGCCTGTGGGTGTGTCATTTAGCTTGCTGATGTTTTACAATGAGCATGTACTGAGGCTCAAGGTCTAGTGGAATTCGACTTGTCCGCCATCTTGGACCTATTTGGTTCTGATCAGTTTATGTCCTGTCCTTGGGCTATGTCATTCTTTTAAAGGTTGTGCCCTGCCCCTTTCCCTCCTGTTTCAAACCCAGAATCCTATGCTCAGAAAATATCTTTCAATAATAAAGGGAAGACCAAGACATTCTCAGATGAAAGACAACTAAGATTTGTTACCAGCATACCTCCTCAAAAAGAAGGCTAATGAATTCTTTAAACAGAAAGGAAATGAAGAAAGAAGGCATTTTGGAACATTAATAAGGAAGAAAAATATGGTAAGCAAAAATATGAGAATATACAATAACATTTCTCCTCTTGGATTTTAAAAATTATGTTTGATTGTTGAAGTAAACATTGTAATTCTGTCTCATGTGATTTTAAATGTATGTAGAGAATATATTTGACAGTTGTAAATGGGGAGGGCAAATGGACTAAAGAGAGATAATGTTTCAATATTTCATTCAGACTGGTAAAGTAATACCATAGACAGTGATGGAAGATAATAAAGGGCTCAGTAATAGAAGTACACAAATTTGTCCAACTTATTTTTGACAAAGGTGCAAAAGCAATTCAATGAACAAGAGATGGATTTTTTTAAACAAAGATGTTGGAGCAATTGGCTATCCATAGGCAAAGAATGAACTTCAACTTACACCTCACACCTTATATAGAAATTAACTCAAAATGGGTCACAGAATTAAATGTACAATGTGAAAATTTAAAAAACACTTTTAGAAAGCAATATAGGCAAAGTCCTTCTGGATCTGAGGATAGATATAGAGATATCAAATGAGTGCATTAAAAGACCTTTAACAGGCATTAGAGAAATGCAAATTAAAACCCAATGTGATGTCACTACACACATATCAGAATGGCTAAACTAAAAAACAGTGCCAACATCAAATGCTGGTGAGGATGCACAGAATCTGAATGACTCATACATTGCTGTTAGATATGTAAAACGATTCATCCACTCTGCAAAACCTTTTGACAGTTTCTTAAAAAAAAAAAAAAAAGCATACGACTACTATATGACCCTTCAGTTGTACTCTTGGTCATTTATTTTAGGGAAATGAGTATTTACATTTACACAAAAACATGTTCATGAATTTTTGTAGCAGCTTTATTCATAGCAGCTCCAAATTGGAAACAACCCAGGTATTCTTCAATGAGTAACTGATTAAACATACAAACTCTGCTACCATACCATGGTGTGCCTCTAAGCAATAAAAAGGAATTAATTTTTAATACATAGTTCAACCTGGATGAATCAGAAGAATTATACTAAGTGAAAAAATCCTATCGAAGTTATATACTGTATGATTCCTTTTAAGTTACATTTTAAAAATGACAAAATTATAGAAATGGAGAACAGAGGCTGCCTTGAAAGGCAAAGGTGAAGATAGAAGGGAAGTCGGTATAGCTTTAAAAGAGCAAAATGAAGAATACTTTTAAAAAAAAATTATCTTATCTATCTATTTATTTATTTATTTATTTGGCTGCGTTGGGCCTTTGTTGCTGCACGTGGGCTTTTCTCTGGTTGCGGCAAGTGGGGGCTACTCTTTGTTGCGGTGCGTGAGCTTCTCATTGCGGTGGCTTCTTTTGTTGTGGAGCACAGGCTCTAGGTGTGCAGGCTTCAGTAGTTGTGGCATGTGGGCTCAGTAGTTGTGGCTCGTGGGCTCTAGAGAGCAGGCTCAGTAGCTGTGGCACACGGGCTTAGTTGCTCCACGGCATGTGGGATCTTCCCAGACCAGGGCTCGAACCCGTGTCCCCTGCATTGGCAGGTGGATTCTTCACCACTGTGCCACCAGGGAAGCCCTTGAAAAATACTTTTTGTGGTGGAAATATTTTGTATCTTGACTGTATCGATGTCACCATCCTGGTTTAATATTGTATTGTAGTTTTTCAAGATCCTACCATATGGGGAAACTGAATAAAGGGTACATGGATCTCTCTGTATTTCTCTTACAACTGCATGTGAATCTTCGATTATCTCAAATTTAAAAGTTTAATTAATAAGGTATAATAGAGGATGTTTCGAACAATAAATTTGAAAATTTAGATGAGCTTTTCCTAGGAAAACATGTCATCCAATTCATTAAAATTTAAATATCATATTTAAAGTACCTTACATCTTCCAAAGAAACAATTTTAATAGAAGTTGTTTCTATAAATTAATCCTTCAGTCTATTTGTCTTCCAGGATGAATTCTTTCAAATTTTAAGCAAGAAATATTCACTAATCTTATACAAACTCCAACTATAAGAAAGGAGGGAACACTTCCTCTTTATTGTCTAGTGCTGCCATAACAAATGGCCACATATTTGATGGCTTAAAACAAATCAAATCATTCTTTCAGAGCCATGGAGCCCACAAGTATAAAATCAAGGTGTTAGCAGGGCCACCTTCTCTGAGGGCTGTATGGGAGAATCCCACCTTGCTTCATCCAGCTTTTGGCCCCAGGGGTTCCTTGATTTGTAGCAGCATAACTCCAATCTCTGCCTCCATCTTCACGTGGTCTTCTCTCCTGTTTTCTTGGACGGACAACTCTCCCTTAATTTAGGGCCCGCATTAAACCCAGGATGGTTTCACGTCAACATCCTTAATTACACTGGCAAAGACCTTTTTTTCCAAATAAGGTCACATTCACAGGTTCCAGGCATGAGGACATGGAAATATCTTTTGGGGGCCATTATTTAACCTACTACACATCCCAACATATTGTATGAGGCCAGAAGTACTTTAATACCAATATTTGACAAGGATATTACAAGAAACCTATAGGCCAATTTCTCATAAATATAGTTAAAAATTTGCTAAAGAAAATATTAGCAAATCAAATCTATATGACTTAAAAGAAATATCTCATGAAATTGTGTTCCTTGAAGGAATACAGTATTAGCTTATATTTAAAAAAATTAATCATAACATTTACTATAATAAAAAGAAAGAGCATATGATCATTACAATATTTATTTATTATAAAAACCTCTTAGTAATCTAGGAACAGAAAGGAAATTCTTTGGTATAATAAAAAAAAGAATTTCATTGAAAACTTTGAAAGCTTTTTCTCTTCTATCATAACTTTTATCAACAATACAGTGTAGTTCCTTGCTATTGTCATAAGGCAGGAAACAAACAGTAAAAGGCATGAAAAGGAAGAAATAAAATTGTCATTATTTCCAGACGACATGAATGTGAATGAACAAAATTCAAAAGAATCTACACTTAGGATGTAGGACTAAGTGAATTCACAAGGTAACTGAATAAAATGTCAATATAAGAAATCAATTTTATTTCAATTTACTGGTAATCAACAAAAAGAAAATTAAATTTAGGAAATAGTGCCAGTTAAAAATAGCATTTAAAAATCAAATACCTAAAAAAATCTAACAAAATATTTATTCCATTTTTGAAGATTATATGTTTGGTCCTGCAACTTCTGACAAAGAATGTTATCCAAAATATTGATATGTGAAGAAAACATTCAAATCAAGTTTTTTAAAAGGCAGTCAACTGAATAGAGAAAAGAGGCAAACGATTTAAAGACATTTCACAAAGCGGTCTATCCAAATGGCTGATGAACTTAAAAAATGGTGTACAACCTCATTAGTTATCATAGAATTATAAATTAAAACCGCAATGGCATAATGTCTAAAATGAAATGACTAACACCAAATAATAGTGAGGATTTAGAGCATCAGTGAACATCAAAAGAAACATAACTGTGGTGTGTAACTTTGCATAAACACTTCTTGACAATATTTACAGATCCCACGATTCAGCATTTCCACTCTGAAAGGTTATGTCTAACCATATAATGCAAACATGTTTATCAAAATATATGTACAGTGACATTTGCAGTGGCATTATTTATAGTAAAAAAAATTGGAAATTGTAGAATAGATAATTTATGACATGTTCTTACATAGAATACTACTTTACAACAAGAAGAATCTAAAAACTTAAATTTGAGCAAAAGAGTCTTGGTGTAAAATGTTACAAACTGTAAGATCTCATTTACATAACCATCAAAAACTGATCAAGATGTTATTAAGAGTTACCATGGGAGAAGGATGGTGACTGGGAGGGCCAGGGATACTTCTGAGGGATAGATGCTTTTCCATCTGGGGTCTAGTTACATCTGTTAAATAATTTCTGTCCATTACATGCATCATGCTTCGTTAAATGTTCACAAAATAAACACTAGAGATAATGCCAGCTTTAGTTATCTAAAAATTTTGCTTTGATCTTCACATTTGAGAAAAATACACATTCTGTTAAAAAAGAGCATTTTATACAAGTGGGGGGAATTATAGACTTTCGAAAAAGTTATGATAGAATAACTGTCTATCTCTTTGGAAGAGCATAATTTTGTTGTTCTGAACCTTAAATCATCCATTAAAATAAATTACAGGTGCCTTAAAAAGATAAAAAGGAAAAGTTAACCATATAAGAATGAGAAAAAATATGAACAAACATTGCTATAATTTTGAAGAAATTTCTGAGCATAAAAGAAAAACAGGATAATTAAAGTGAATATACAAATTTAACTATATATAATATAAATATTTTGAATGAGTAATGAATTATCCCATATAAAATGAAAAATTGAATAATAAATAATTTATAGATTAGGCATAAGATTAACAACCTTGATATTAAAAGAATTCTTCCAAGTCAATTAGAAATTAATCAATAAATAGATACAAGGATATTTAGAGGAGAATCTCTCAAAAGAAAAACTAAAAATATTAATACTATAATAAACAAAGGAGAAAATGTTCACTTTTTGCAATCAAATAAATTCAGATTAATACATATGCTTCCAATAAACTATCAGGTGCAAAACAGAGCAGAGACTGAAAGAGAGACAGAGAGAGGGAAAAAGAAGGAGGAGAAAGAAGAAAAATAAAAATAACATGTCCAGTATTGTCCTGGGGTAGGAGGAAAAAAATCTGACATATGTTGGGTAGAATGTTTTTTCCTTTCTTTTGTTTTAACCTTTTTAATGTAAAAACAAACATTTAGAAAAGGATACAAATGTCTAATTTAGTGGAATATTATAAAACAAACACCCTTGTAAGCACAATACAAACCTAGCCATTGAACTCTGCCAGTCATTCCAGAAATTCTTTCTTTTGACCTCTTTTGACTTGTAAGAATCTTTTCATCAGCAGGACACCCCCCCTCCACCTGCACACCCCGTCCCTTTCCTTTCTTTATAGTTTACTAGTTAAAAATCTTGGCCTTTTAACCTGTAGTTTCCTACGGTCTGGATATTGCTGATTGCATCCTCAGTTGGTAGGACTAAAGGAAGGATAAAAACTTTGGATATCTGTCTTTTGTGATTTTAGCGACTCAGTGCCTAGACAAAGCCTCAGCCCAGTAATCCTTTGGGAGGATGCCACATGGTGATGTTCAACTTTTATAACTGCTTTTTCATTTGTTAGTTAGAATTATTTTTATAAAATAACACTTTCCTTTATCTACTACTATTTGATTATCCAATGGTATAATTCATAAAGAAAAGGCAGGAAAAATGTTTGATACTTTCTTTCATTTTCTTCTTTTACATAATGGATTTATTTCCAATCACTTTTCTAGGGGGACTTATTAGCTTTTGTGTTAATATTTTTATGAATTTACTGATTTAAACACATTTGGTGGGTTTTGATAAATCAAAATTATTAGCTGTTTGGGAGCTCAAATTGTCCCATTTCTGACCAGTCAAAGGCTCTTCTAACTAGCTCTTGACATGACCATAGCAGTTATTGAGAGTTTCCTTGTTTTCTGTTATGTGAAAATTTACATTTCCTGCCTCAGACATGGAGTCAGCTCTTTCTTTAAGATGCCCTGGGTTTTTTAATGGTACTTGGTACTTCAAAATCATAATCCAGACACTAGGGTTACTCATTACTTTTGGGTTGTTAATTATTATTTCTAGTCCTCTTCTGTTGTTAGAACAAAGAAATTATATGTGCTAAACACACACACACACACACACACACACACACACACCCACCCATAAATTCATATCGATACTCCAAATTCAAATTCAGGATTAGAGAGTTTTTAATGTAACTTCTTTTGTATTGTGTCTGTATCTCGTGAGAATTCTGGTTCTTAAGGATACAATGGATGATAGAACATTCCATAATTACACATTTATTTTATGTCCACTTACACACACATATCCATCTCAGAATAACATTGCTCATTTACCACCAACAATACACCAAAAGGAGTTAACATTTGCTTGCATATACTCTCCCAATTCTCCCCCATTTTCATACTCGTATAACACCTACATTGCCTGAGCATGTAGCCATGACAACTGTACTTTCTTTTTAATCCCAATTTATTCTTAGTTCTATAAGTAACTATGTTTAATGATCATCACTAGTTCTTATAAAAACTTTTTAAGCTGCTTTGTTTGCCTAAGCTCATTGTCTAATAGATTCTTCAGGAAGTGCTCACAGTAACAATATTACCAAACTTTTATGTTAATTAATAACAGTTGTTTTGTATATGGTTTTTAGACTTGAAAGTCACATTTGCTGGATATAAAACACTTGCCTCAAATTTTCTCTCCTTTAGTGTATAAATATTTCTGTTTTTCTCATGTTGTTCATATGCCGCTTTAGAAACATAAGATGATAATAAAATTTTCTTTCCCTTATAAATATCTTGTTTATTTTTCTCCCTTGGTGAGAAACGAGTTTTTTTTTTTTTCCTTTTTCTATAAAGCCCAGAAATTTTACTAGAATATAGCTGGTGGTATTCATCCCAGGTTGGTATTATCAACATGGGGTGGGCTCTTTAATATATATTGTAGTTTCAAATTTTTTCGTTTCAGGAAATTTTTTGTGAATTACAAGTTTTAGTATTTGTTTTATTCCCTTGATTTGGTCTTATTCTTCAAGCATTCCTATTATTCATAAGATGGATATAGTATATTATTTGTAACTTTCAAAAAAATTTTTTTTCTTTCTGCTTATTAAAAATTTCATCCTTTTTCACCTTCTTTTAAGGCATTGTCTATTGTGTTTATTCACTCCTGTGTTCTTTCTAATTTAGTCTCCATTCAAGAATTTTCATTTATCTATAATTATTTTCTGACTTCCAGCATCTCACTTGAGGTTTTAAAATTATGATATATGTTGTTCTGTCACGTCTTGTAACGCTTTCTTAATGTCTTTTAGCTCACTTTTAAGGTGTGAATTTTGATGTTTTCTGTGACATGTCTTTTTAGTGTTCTTTCATTTTACATAGGAATGTTATTATTATTCTCCTCTTCCTGTTGTTAACTTAGTGTGGAATTTGACCTTAGTACTTTTCTATTGCTCATCTTTTGTAAAATGAATTATCCCGAACTTGTGGAAGGAGGCGTAGTTCAGAGGAGCTTTTCTCATTTCCCGGAGCTCCTCTTCTGTCCTTTTCATGATGATGTTACCGACCGTCTTGGGTCAGGCGGACCCCAAACTAGGTCCTTCCCTTGCCCTGTGCGGCTCGCGCCAGTCGAAGGAGACCAGGTTCGGCAAAGCAGAGCAAAAAGTTTATGCCTTGATCAAGGAATTGGGAAGGGAGAGATCATGCTTTAAAGACTTCCCCAGAGGAGAGAAGAGGGAAACTTTTAAGGGGTAAGAGGTGGGTACGCCATAAGAATTCAGGGAAAGGGATAGCAATTTCCAGAAACAGCCAGAGAATGTGCAGTCCTTTGGGCTCCCTTGCACGCGGCACTAATTGTGCCTGGCAAAGTACGAATCTCCGCTTTGGGCGGAGATCCTAACATGGTAATGAGTCAAAGGCAGCTTTCGGACGCTCCGCGTCTCATCTGCGCAGGCGCTGCCCTTGTGGTCTGGCTAGAACCGGTTCAGGGCAGTTGAGTGTTGCCCTCTCAGGCCGGTCTGGCTCCGCAGGTTCTGTGGTTTTGTTTCTGTGGCGTCTGCCTTAGTTTCTGTTAAGCCAGCATGAGTTTCTGTTAAGCCAGCATGCTGTGGGCATGGACTAACGAGTGTGGTGCGGAAAAACGAAAGAAAGTAGGTCTGCCTCAGTACAGGTGTGGGTCTCTTCCTGGGAACAAAGACTTCAAAATCATGGTGGACTGCTTTATGGAATTTCCAGACTCTTCCTTTGCCTATTTTTACCTGCACCTTCTCTTTCCTTTTCAGCACTATCTTTGGCCTGCCGGGTTTTAATGCCACAACTAACCGCGTCTTCTGAGTGCGTATCCCTAAAGTGCCCTCCAAGGAAGGAGCCCCAGGAAGTCAGTCCCTGGGACTGTCTGAGAAGAGACTGGAAACAACCGTCCAGCCTCTCCCGTCTCCATTCTCCTTGTGCTCAGCTTTAATTAGAAGCGTCGGTACCATCCCCCCAGTTTCAGATGCTGTTCTCCAATTGGTCGGCCACGTGATCCGGTAAGAATTTTGGGGCTATGTTTAGAATCTATTATCCTCCCGTCTGTCAGCTCCTTCACGGCTCCCTTTTGTTCTCTTCACACGGACACTGATGCCATGTACGTCTTGTAGCGATTGGCAGTTTGTCTTCATCTGCTTGTAATTTGAGAGTTTTGGTTATAAGGTGTAACGTAGTTTTATTGTAAATGCTGTTCCCATGTCTTCGGTTTTTGCTGTCTATTTACTGTTTGCTTTAATAAGTGTATTTGGGGATATTCAGGATCTATGCCACCACTTCATCTTCCCAGGATACTCATGGGTGGAATTTTAAACTAATTAATCAATTAATATTTTTACGAATTAAAGTAATTCAATAGATAATGCTTCCCAGCTTGGCCACGTGCACAAAAGCCTCGGATACCTATTAGTAACCAAGGAATTTCACTTCTCAGAATTCATTCAAAGAACATACTTATGTAAGACTACAGTGATATCTGGACAAGAGTTTCCACTGGAGTGGGTTTATAATTGCAAAAACTAAGCACAAGGTACATTTACAATAACAGTTGAACGGTTCAAAAATAAATGAATAAAATGCTGTCTACTCATTAAGAATCTGATACAGAAATATGTTCAGAAATAAAGGTAAGTGAGAAATAAAAAACAGGCTCTGCAGTACAATACTCACAGCTTATAAATCTATATATAGACATATCTCTTTATATATGTCTATCTGAAGATAAATGTTACAGTGATTGGTTAGTATGGTGAACTTTAATAATTTATTTACACTATTAGCTTATATTTTTTAAAATGTGAATTGAGGATCCTGGTCATTCAATAATCTGACCTGCATTCGGTTGTTAAATAGTAATCTAGAAGGAATAGTTGCCAAGATGCATTAACATTGAAGTTGTAAATAAATTTCAGAAAGCCTTCTGGCATATATTACAAAAAGGATTTTCCTTCTCTACTGACCTCTGCAACTTGGTTTATTTTGCAATTACTATAGAGTTACAGGTTTGCAATTTCTGATTTTGATTTGGGGTATGGAATTTGCCATTACTCAGCAAAGTCTGTGACTTTCCATTAGATTTTTGGAGGTGGAAATACTGAAGGAAATAAGATCCTCTAGTCCATAGGTAAACTGAAAGGAAATAAGAAAACAAAGCCTCTAATTTTTTTCTGTCATGTTTCATTGGTTTTTAATGAACTGTTTAATTTTACTGAGTGGCAAAGACAAGCCAGATGTTTAATGGTCCAATAAAGTAATTAATCGGTACTTCTCATTTAACAACGTTTTGCCTATCAGCCTCCCTGGCCCAATTTCAAATACATTGGATAGTTTAATTGCACTAACCATGCCCAGTTAACTCTTTATCAGCAACTAATGACCATGAAATATTTTTATTTATCACTTTTCTTTTACTTTGTGTAATTATATATGATCATAGGAAGTTGGAAATTGAAACTTTATCAATTTCCCCCTTCCTATAACAGTTATTAATATTTGATTAATCATTATATCTTGTTCATTCTGCCACAGATTCTTTGCTCTTTTATCTATCTCTTTTGCCATTGTTGTAGCTCAGATACATGTTGTCTATCTTTTGGGATCTTAAACTTGTTTTTCCTTGTTTTAATACAGTTTCATGAGAATGTTCTTAATAATCCAGATCTTATCTCACTCTAGATTCAAAATGTTTGATGGATCACCATGCATCATAACAGGAGTTGCACACTAAAAATGCCTTTGTGGGCCAGGCAGGTCAGTAGGTAACATGAACAAAAGGAGTGTCTAGACAATAGGTCCTAGAGTGCTGGGTGGCCAGTTAATTTAAAAACATCCTTCTGAACCAACGGAATGCATCTGCAGGTTAAAAAGCTACAAGTTTTTGCCCTCTGGGAAAATTGAAGTCCAAATCCAGATGCAGGCATACGAAGCACCTCATAACCTACCCCATACTCATCTTCCCATTTGTCACTATTCTCAAGTATTGACAGTCACTGTTTCCAAATAGGCACCAACCCTCGTGCCTCCATACCCCTGCCCCCAGTACAAACATACACTTTAGGATCACACCTGGTCATTTTTCAGTATTCAAATCAATATTTTTTTTTCTTTTCTGAAGAATTCCCTGGCATCTTAGTATCCTCTGCAGCTGATTAATTATACTTTGAGCTGTCTCCTATTGTCCCCTGTTGATAACTCAGTTTGAATATATTATCATTGCATTGTGATTATTTATTGATGTGAGCTTCTTAAGTTATGCTCCAAGCTTTTTGGGGAAAGGACTGTGGGCTCTTCCCCAGTTAATACTCTATCCCTGTATCTAGTACATGCTTAATGAATACATCTGACTAAATTTATTCAGCCTTTTAATTTGTTTATAAGGCAATCAATAACATTAATATTTTGTTTATTTTGTGTGTGTGTGTATTCTAAAACCTGGACTCCAGTGTGCATTTCAGAAAAAAACTCACAGTGGTCCCCTATCTAATGTATGATTCTTAAGTTTGCTTGTAACATTTGACTATTGAAAATCATCTCCAGACAGTAGGTTCTTTTAGTAATAGAAGGACTGATTATGTGGATTGTAAACAGGTCAAAATAAAGACTTCTGGTTTGGTGGGAACATTTTATAAACTGCACCAGTCGGTGGAAATCTTGGTCCCATCCATTTACTATAATATTTTGGAAAGATGATTTTCTTTTTTCTTTTTCTTTTTCAGTCTATTCAAAGGAATTGACCATACACACTTTATCAAGTTGCTGTCAGCATATAATTAGGTACTTGATACAAAGTGTTAGCACAGTGCCTGGCACATTGCAAGTATTGACCTTCTTCACAAACCAAGAAAACGGCTTCCTCTTCCCTCCATCCCTCTGCTTGGGCAGCTGAATAGTAGCTCCTCTAACAATATTGCAACACAGTCATATCCTAATGAACACTGTCCTAGACATGATCTTTACTACATAATATCCTTGGGATCTAAGCCAGGTATGGATATTTTTAAAAGTTTTAGAGAATGTCCAACTCTTCCTTCACCTACAAACCATCCGTCAGTTAGACCTAGTTTCAATTCAAGTGCTCTGCTCCACTTGAAATTCGAAATGTGTTCTTAATCATCTCAGGAATAAGAATCCCAGTCAGGACACCAAAATAGTCTTAGAGTGTCTTTCACAGAAAAGGTCAGCATTTCTGCTGCACGGGAGAAAACAGGTATACCTGTATCGCACCCTGAGCTGTCGTACTTGTCACACAAGATGGGCACATTCGGTTTAGGACATAAAGCAAGATGATGTGTTGACTTTTTGGACATCTTGAGTTTGAGTTGGTCACTGAATATCTTCAAATGGAGGAGTAGTCAGGGGAAGACTTTTCACTAACACACCTTGGAAAATAATATGAGGGAGAGAAATAGAGGATAGTTACTTATATAGAGGTGACATTTCTCATTGACCCAAACAGAGTTGCTCAGTCTTCACTGGTCTGAATTTTTCTGCTTTGGAGATTCATGAGGAGCATTTGGATAATAAATACCAGTTTTACAAAACAAAACAAAAAACAGCTGCCAGCTGGTTTTATGCTGAGGGAGGCAACCAGGTGCTGAGCACAGGTAACCAGAGCCCCAGATTCCAAGAGTTTCATGAATTCCAGTATTTCACTGTCTTGAGATTAGAGTATCTGACCATGCTATGTGTTTAAGCACACCTGAAATCCATCACCACATACAGAAAAGTATATCATGCATCTAAGAGCACCTTACGTATCATGAATATTTTTGCCACTAATTTTTGTTCCCATTTCCAAGCCAGAAATTCTTCAGCAATATGCATCTGTATTCATGAATAACAAAAAGAAAGCTGGCACGTTCCTGTGACTCATGTTCCGAATCTGGCCTCAGTTCCCATCCTCCTCTTACCATGCAGTGCCTAGCACTCTTGGTGTGACTTTTCAGTCCTGTTTTTGACTCCTGTGTCCAGTATATGATATTTCAATCCACTCTAACCCCAATTTAATACATCCAAAAAATGAAACTCTGTTGTCAAATACAAATATGAGATAGACAAATGTATTTGTTGTCAAGTATATATCTTCATTTCAATTTATTGACTTGCTAAGAGCAACTACCATGAGGAACAATTCAAATCTCCTAAGCATTCACATAAACAATCTTAGAAAATTTCTATTCTAATTCATTTCCTTTGTGGTAGCTTAATGGACTTCTGTCGTTTGCCTATACAACTCTGGGAGGACTTGTCAGCTTTGTAGAAGAATAAACCTTTACTCAGTTGTGGTTTATCTGTCATTCTTAATCACTTACCTTCTCTGTTGCTTCTGGTTAGAATTAAGCTGTCACTTCACCACTTGATATTTGTATTATCCATATTTTTGAATTGAATATATTTTTCTGGAATCAAAATCAGCCACGTAAGCATTAAACTTCTCTGCTTGAGGAAACTCTGATCTTAGTATAAGGAACTCTTTTCTTTCCAGCATCTGGAGACCACACATTTAGAGCCATTGGTAAGGTCTGTGTCAGTGCCCTTTGCAAATCAAATCAAATGTAATTTTTAGTCAAATTAGAGAATTAATTAGGCAGATGAGATTGCAATTTTTCCTTAGGATTCTGTCGAGAGCATGAGTGGATGGCTGCCATTTGTCTTGCAATCTGTCTCTTAACCGTATAGTACCCCAGATTTCAAATCAACCTTCAATTCAGTTATTCAATTTTGGAACTGATAACGTTCTCAAAGATAGCCAGTCCCTCATTTTAGAATGAAGATGCTGAGAACTGTTATTACTCAAAAGGCGAGTTGTAAAGCTGGCAACAGAAATCACATCTCCTGAACCCTCAGTTCAGGTTTAGGTTCTGGGAAGTTACTAATAAGTTAGAAAACCATCAGATCGTTCTAATGCAGAGCACATTAAACATATATAACACAGAAGGATTTATAGCCACGATTAAAAGCAAAGTGTAGCATTGTTTTATTTGCTTAAGCTGTTACACAAAAGGAAAAATGAATATGTTTTTATGTTTATGTATGTACATCTGTTTGTGCATATGTGCCCAGATATTATCTAAAGAATGAGATGACTTATAAGAGTGGTTTGAGGATTTCCACTATTAAAATTTAATAAGGAACATTTTCAAATACAGATGCCCAGAAATTTTTCTAGAGATTTTGATTTAGTGATATAGGGTAGAGCCCAATAATATTCATTTCCCCAAACCCCTGTCTGAATTCTGGTGCAGTTAATCATGGATCATACTTTTTTTAAAAATTTATTTATTTTATTTTATTTTTGGCTGTGTTGGGTCTTCATTGCTGCGCACAGGCTTTCTCTAGTTGCAGTTAGCAGGGGCTACTTTTCGTTGCGGTGCGCAGGCTTCTCGTTGTGGTGGCTTCTCTTGTTGCGGAGCACAGGCTCTAGGTGCGCAAGCTTCAGTAGTTGTGGCTCGCGGGCTCTAGAGCACAGGCTCAGTAGTTGTGGCGCATGGGCTTAGTTGCTCCGTGGCATGTGGGATCTTCCCAGACCAGGGCTCGAACCCGTGTCCTCTGCGTTGGCAGGTGGATTCTTAACCACTGTGTCACCAGGGAAACCCCTTGGATCATACTTTTAATTACACTGATTTATAAGGTTGCTTCTCATTCTTATTGTGGACCAGTCTATGACTGTAAGTAATAGATTCACAATGCCAGCCAATAAGCCTTATCCTTAGATACCATTGGCCGTTGGCCATCCACAGGAAAAAAACAAAAACACTGATGTGTATTTAGACCCTTAAGAATTCAGTAATGCTGCATTTGAGATTCAACTTGAAGAGATCCAGGAAGTCAGATTATCAGCTGAATCAGAAGGCGTCTTTGGGATAGTACCCTGATTTAATCCTATCTCTGGGGCTTTAAACTTGAGGGGAGGGAAGGATGGAGGGGGACTTGGACCTCAGAAACTTAATAACACATTTGCTCTTTCTTTTTTTTTTTTTTAGTAAATTTATTTATTTATTGGCTGTGTTGGGTCTTCGTTGCTGTGCGTGGGCTTTCTCTAGTTGGGGTGAGCGGGGGCTACTCTTCGTTGCTGTGCGGGGACTTCTCGTTGTCGTGGCTTCTCTTGTTGCGGAGCACAGGCTTTAGGTGCTCAGGCTTCAGTAGTTGTGGCACGTGGGCTCAGTAGTTGTGGCTTGCGGGCTCTAGAGCTCAGGCTCAGTAGTTGTGGCGCATGGGCTTAGTTGCTCCGCAGCATGTGGGATCTTCCCGGGCCAGGGCTCGAACCTGTGTCCCCTGGTTGGCAGGCAGATTCCTAACCACTGCACCACCAGGGAAGCCTTGCTCTCTTTTTATAGTTAAAAAATGTACAAGCTTTCAGGTTTTACAGAAACCCTCCAAATTTTAGTTCTGGCCTTAACTTATTTTATTTAGTTTGGGTAGGGATTAGAGGAGGGGGACGGATAAGGAGCTAAACCTGAGTCTGGTCTGTGTTTAAGGATTGGTGAGAATGAAAACTTAGAGTCATTCCAAGGTTGATTTTACTTCTGTTTATTCTCAAAATAGTTAGGAACTAGGATAATGGGTGTTAAAAGGTGTAAGACAGGGAATGTGGCTCCCCATTGACTCCCCCATGAAGTTAGTATTCTTGTGGAGTTTGCCCAAACTTTGATGGTCTTGGTATTTTACAGAGAGGATACCCTTTGGGTACAGGGGGCTTAGATTGAGGGTGTGCAGTATTTTAAACTCCTGCAAAATCTGTATCCACAAACTATTTATACAATACTAAAAAAATAAATAATTCTGTTACTAAGCAAGCCCTGTCCTTCAAATATAAGATCAAGGTTCCAGTCTTTGAAATGGAAGCTGGACCAACACTGGGGCAATCTCTTTTTTTCAGCACTTGTGCTGTAAGATCTGGGGGTTTTCACTGTATATTAGGAATCCTGAATTGTGGAACACTCCTCCACCCCATTATAACACGCAATTTTTCTTGTATAGGTATTAATTCTTCCTGCTACCACAGATGATTTGTTTCTGAAACCTTACAGTGGGTGTGCCATGTCTGTGTTTGTGGAGGGAAACACAGTGTGGATATTATAGAAGTAGTGAAGGAGGGGACTCCAGTGGGGCACAGGCTGCCAGGGCACTGAGCTAAAAGCAACCAGGGAGAGAAAAATGAGTGAATATACATAAAAAATGAATAAAAATGAATGCTAATTACATAAGACAGGTTCATCAAGCCTGTTCCATCCATAGGAAACAAAATGCACAAGGATTAAGACTTTTAAAGACATTACAGGTCCAAGTGCAAGATTTGTGTGGAGGTGAAAAGACTAGGTGAGTTCTCATGTGTCTACAAGTAATGCTTCTAAATGAGCTGTACATGGTTATAACTTAAAAGTGAACTATGTAGCCTTGCTTTCTAAGTAGAGTTACTACTGTTATCAGTGGCATTGGCAGTGTTTTGAAGTCTAAGGAAGGAAGTGTATGCTCTTGTAGATGCTTGCTCAGCCATGCCGTAGAGTTATAGTTGGGAGACAAGAAAGAACAAAGGAGAGTCTGGAGTTTCAACCTTATGGGTTCATGTGGAACCTCTGGTGAGGCCACAAGGACTAGCTTGCTATTCTTGCTAAGTGACATGAAGAAAAAAAGAAAAAAAAAAGCAAACCTTTAATTCCCAGACTCTGGGTTATTTGAGGTTTATTATATTAACACATCCTCTGTAAGAGATTTCAACCATCGTGTACTGGTCCATCATTCTAAAAGTGGAGAGCATTATTTGTCATCCATATGAATTTATCTTGAAAACTCAACAGATCGCTGCCTCTTTTCTTTGCAAGTATCAAAGCATGAGGTTACACATAGACACAACCTGTGGGAAAGAACAGTTGAGGGGTTCCAGACTTTAGACATAAGTACTTAAATCTTAAAGTACAAGAAGATTCCCTGAGATCCTGTTCGTACTGTTGATTGCTGTTTTATTCCCAGTAATTGTTGAACTCTGTATATTTTGCATATATTTGTCGTATTTGTGTATTTGTCATTGTAGGGGTGGAAAAATATTCCCTTCTTCCCTTGTAGACTATTTGGCTAGTCTAATAATTCAATTGATATAAGACAAATTAACAGGAGAAAAACAAACAAAATTACAAACATGCAGAAGCCCTATAAAGATATGAAAACTCAAAGGGCAGCCAGGTAATTGAAGTTTATGTTACATCCTGAGCTGAGGAAAGGAGTATAGGGGCTTGGGGATACAAAGGGAGGAAGGCCATTCACAGGAAGGGAGAGAAGATGTTTGGCAAACAAAGGTTACGCTGTTATGCAGATGAATTTATTAGGTAAAAAGGAATCTCTGGTATAGCTGTCTTACTGCTATGGGCCCCCCTTCCTGTGTCAATTTAGGCAGTTGAGAGGGAGGTAAAGAGCTTTTCCTGAATCTGCTGGGTTTTGATTGCCTTTAGCTCAAATAATCCTCATGCCAAAGTGACATATTTTAGGGTGACAATTGTTGCTCCCCTGCATCATGTATGTGGCATGTGTGACTTTGTTTATAGTGTCTATACAGAAGTGTAACATATTTAGGTTAGATTTCACTTGATTTACATACTGATCTTGGCCATTATAAATTCTCCCTTTGTTGTTTTGGGCATTTGGCTTAGTTATTAAAGAGCAGAAAATGCTGATGCAGCTACTTTCCAGCCCCTGACTTAATCTTAATTTGAGCAATTGACTTGATTTTTTTTTTTTTAAACATCTTTATTGGAGTATAATTGCTTTACAACGGTGTGTTAGTTTCTGCTTTATAACAAAGTGAATCAGTTATACATATACATATATCTCCATATCTCTTACCTCTTGCATCTCCCTCCCTCCCACCCTCCCTATCCCACCCCTCAAGGTGGTCACAAAGCACCGAGCTGATCTCCCTGTGCTATGAGGTTGCTTCCCACTAGCTATCTATTTTACATTTGGTAGTGTATATATGTCTATGCCACTCTCTCACCCTGTCACATCTTACCCCTCCCCCTCCCCATATCCTCAAGTCCATTCTCTAGTAGGTCTGTGTCTTTATTCCCGTCTTGCCACTAGGTTCTTCATGACCTTTATTTTCCCTTAGATTCCATATATATGTGTTAGCATACTGTATTTGTTTTTCTCTTTCTGACTTACTTCACTCTGTATGACAGACTCTAACTCCATCCACCTCACTACAAATACCTCCATTTCATTTCTTTTTATGGCTGAGTAATATTCCATTGTATATATGTGCCACATCTTCTTTATCCATTCATCCGATGATGGGCACTTAGGTTGCTTCCATGTCCTGGCTATTGTAAATAGAGCTGCAATGAACATTTTGGTACATGACTCTTTTTGAATTATGGTTTTCTCAGGGTATATGCCCAGTAGTGGGATTGCTGGGTCGTATGGTAGTTCTATTTTTAGTTTTTTAAGGAACCTCCATACTGTTCTCCATAGTGGCTGTATCAATTTACATTCCCACCAACAGTGCAAGAGTGTTCCCTTTTCTCCACACCCTCTCCTGACTTGATTTTTTTAATCCTCCGGTTTTCGAACTATAAAATTGTGATAACAGTTGTATCCACTTCACAGATTATTGTGAAAATTAAGTGAGATAGTTTACATAAAGCACCTAGCACATATTAAATGCTCATCAAATGGAAGATATTATTAAATATTATTTGAATTATCTATCACGCTGGACTATCTAGATTACATCTCCATATTAAAATAAAAAAAAAATAATGACAACAAATGCATATATTGTTTATTATGTTCTAGACACTGTTATAAGAATCCTGTTTACATATTAACTCATTTAATCATCATAACAGTCCTCTGAGGTAGGAGTCTTACTGCTGGCATTTACAGATGACAGTGGAATCAGGAACTCCAAGCCATGGCATCTTTCTTTGAGAACTTTTCTCCAGGCTTCTGCTTTGGCACTATTGATTAAATGGTACTCTTTGTGGTCTTCAGTTATTTTCAGTTTTTGGAGTTGAGACAAAGAAACATGACAGGAAATTTTTTCTTACAATAATAAAAAAAATTTTAGATTAAAATAATTTAAAAATTTTTTTTTAATTTTAAGAAAAACATATTATTTGATTTTTCTTTTCCAAAGTTAGTAAAAATAGGGTTTAGAAACCAAATACCAATTTTCCTATTTGGGCCTTAGTTTTGATATATATTGGAAGCCAGATTCAGTGCACTGATTAAGTCAATCTTGGTTTTGCTGCAGCAGCAAAGTGATGTCAAAACACACCTGCTTGACCTCAATTCTACTGAAGCTCTTTTGTTATGCTCTGAAGACAAGGCTCGGACTTACAGTAATTCACCTCCACTTGATTCCCTCTTGGGACAAGCCAGCTCCCTGAGTTCTTCTTCCTTTTGCTGGGCTCCAGGGAGGTACAGTCATTGATACCTTCCGTTCATTGGGAGGGTGTAGTTTGGAGTGAATATTGGTTATTTATTATTTGAGCTGCTCCCTGGATTGGATTGCAAGTTTTTATTCCTACCTTTTAAAAAATAGTTTGCTGGAATCATGTGACTTAGATATTCTGCTTCTAATGATAGATTTCATGTCTTCAAAAATCTCCAGAGTGGTTACAGTGAAACTTGCAAAAACTTAAGGTTTTGCAGCAGAATCTTTAGGAGTGCATAGTTTTAATGTTTAATTGTGTGACACAAATGCAGTTTTAAAAGTAAGCCATATTTATCTCACCATATGGTGTGTGATGCCTTCGGTCTTCTCCAGCTAGTTACTAACTGCCTATAAAAGACCATGAAGCAAGACGTTTATGCCTGGGTGTCATCCATATTTGATTGGGTTTTCATTTCATTTTAAAATGCCACCTGAATCTCCTTAATTCCCCTTCATTAAAATGTGTCTATTTAAAATGCAGGGCAGGAATAGTCTTTATTGTTGAGTGTTGATTGGGGTCTTATTCACTCACTGTTCATTTCAAGGAATAAATTACCAACAGATTAGGTCAAATAAGAAGAGACCCCACCTAAGTGACATAAAAGACAGCAAAGCAATGAGTTTGATTAATACCCACTGGGTCAGAGTCTGATCAACACACCAGGAGAGAGAAGCCAGGGATGGTTCTACACAGCACAAATGGACTAGGTGTGAAGCAGAGACAAGGTGTTCCCTTCTTTGGAACTATACCTCCGACGAGTACACCTCTTCCAAAAAAATTTCCTTGATTCCTTCACTCCCACTTTTTTTTTTTTTTTTTATAACCTTAGGTTGAAAATAGTTCCTTCTTCTGCAAATATCCAGAGCCCAAAGATAATAGTCATAATAACAGTAACCATTTGTGTGCTTACTATGCACAGATCAATTATCTTATTCAACCAAGTTTAAAATTTTATTTTTAAAAAAAATTACTGCAAGTCTCATACCATGTGTCTGGCATATAGTTAACACTTAATAAATGATTGTTGAAAGAAAAAATAAATAGTGAGCCTCCATTCCATGGGGCCTTACTATTTCCAATTTAATCTGATTTCTATTTCCAACACACAAGTTGGTTTTCTCCATTTATTTCTCCCCACATTTTGTCCTTTTCCATGATATTCTGGATTTATCATCTCTTTGCAGTTCCTGTGTCTCATTCCTAAAATGTGTAGAGCTTCGAGGCTAAATGGTGACTTCTACAGAGATTACCCAAATCCCTGCCTCTCTATTCCAATTGAAATGACCAAACTCAGGAATGTGGCCGACCAGAATCTGGACAGTGCTCTCTCTACAACATAGTTTGCTTATCTGATGAGTGTCTTCATTGAGCTACCAGCATGAGAAGAAGATCTAGGTCTAGAGGAGCCAGAGTTGGAGGACAGGAGGTCAAGATGTCTGAACACAGGGCGCATTACCCATGTATGTCTAACTGAAGCTCCAGCAGAGCTTCCAAGCTCAGGAGAGAGGCAGGGGGCAAACCTTCCTGGGAAGAAGAAAATTCAAGAGTAATTTTGGTGTTAGATTTAAGTTTGATCACCTGTAAAATTGCTAAGTGCTGATGTCCTCAGGAAAACATTTTTAGGTTATGCTTCTTAGGTAATAAAATGAGGAGGAGATGTCCCAGAGTTGAAAAAGGGCTCAAAGTGATACGATCCCTATGATCATCAACAATAGAAGGGTGGGAAAGATGCCAGCACAAGAGAGAGTGAGGATCTTTAATTACACTTGGTAGATTAAAAAAGATCATCATTTGCAACAGAAAAGGAAGCTCCCTTTAATTTCAGAGTAAAAGTAACGAGGTTAACATAATAGATTGTGTTGTGTCTAGTCTCGTATCAGCTAACATGTCTTCTCAAGAATACACCCAAAATGTACAAAACCTAGCATTGCAAAATGCAGAATTTTTATAACCTACACATCACTGCCTGGAAGAAATAGAAATTAATAACAAACCATAACATCAAAATCACAGAACTTGGACTTTTGTAAATAACAACATACAATATCTTAAATAAATGTTTGGCCAAAGGATAAATCAGACCCCAAAATATAAAAAACTACAAGATACAAAAATAAGAACCATGTGCATAACGAATGCCTGCATTCTCACAGAAGCTTTTATTGGGCACTAATTTACAGCCTTGGGTATTTTACTGGCAAGCAAAAATAATGAAAATAAATTAACTAAGTATTCAGTGTAAATAGCTGGTAGAAGAATAAGAGAACACAAAGAAACAGAACAGGCACATTGATAAATACAGAGAAAAAATTAAAGAATTTGTAAATAGAAAATGGTAAAAATTAAATAAAAATATCCAGACTTAGGAAGACAGATAAGAACATATCTAATTTTGAACTTGCTTCATCAAGAAAAAAGATGGAAGGAAATCAACTTTATAATATATGAAAATCTAACAATGTATATGAAAGGTAAAAAGATAATTCTCTATATAAATTTATATTAATAAAAAAGAAATGAATTATTTTTTAGAAAAGTAGCACTTTAGGAAAAATAATAGTCATAACTCAAGAAGGAATTGAGGAGCAGGTAAGACTATAATAACCACAGAAGCTCTGTCTTGTCTATTTAACTGCCCACTTAGTGTCTCAAAGACATCTCAAACCAAACTTGGCCAAACATAAGGGCTGAGTTTTCTCCCAGCCAATCTGGTCCACCCACAGGTTTCCCCTACTCGGGAAATGACACATCTCCCACTTTCTCAGGCTAAAAACCTTGAACTTATCATTACCAATTTTTTCCCTCATATTCAGCAAATCCTGTTGTCCTTGCCTTTGACTGCATCCAGAATCCAAACTCTATCCACCGTCTCTATCCTACAGCCCTGACACTCTCTCATCTGGATTATTGTAATGATCTCCTTCCTGGTCTTCGAGCTTTGACTCTTGATTTAGTAAAAACTTGAATCAGATTACTGCTTACAAACCTTCTATGCTGCCCATTTTGCTCAGGGTGAAGGTCAAAACCTTTATCATCCCCTCTAGGCCCTGATCTGCCTCCCAGTTCCCTCTTTGACTCCCCTGTCCTCCCACTCGCCCCATCACGCACACACCCATGCTTCCCACTAGCTGCCCCACTGCCTGTGGGAGTTGATATGGGTAAAACATTTTGCAGGCTAATTTGAAAATATGTATCAAAACCTTTAAAAATGCACATACCCTTTAGTCCAGCAGTTTTTTTTCCTGAATTGATGACATAACCACAAGTGTGCACAAATCTGCAAGAACAGTCATTATAATGCAATTTTAATATTAAAAATAGAAAACATCTTAAACATCTGGTAAAAGTAATGAGTGAATACTTTAATAAATTATAGTATATGCATTGAAAGGCACAATTAAAACTTCTTATTTTATAATATGGGAGATTTTTACTATATAGTTTTGTGACTATGTTAAGGTACAATATACACACTATAACCTAATTTTAAAGACACATTTGTATTATATTATTATTTTATATTATATATATATAATATCATCTGACAGAAATACTGCATAGATTTTCACCAATGTGAGTATTAAAGATATATGTCTCTTAATAATTGGATTAAGCATGAATTTAAACATTTTATATTCTTTTCAATATTTCCCCCACATTTAAAAGAAAATTACTGATTTTTAATCAGAAGATTATAATAAGATTAAAAAGAATTGAGGAGACTTTACATGAGAAACTCTTTCGAAGTCTGCTGATATGTCCCTACCATTATTGACAATGGTAACCATTTATTGAGAGCTTATTATTTGTGACAACCACTCACATAGAAGCTTCAGAGTTTTTTAAAGTGAACAACAATTCCATTGTTTTCTTTCTTTAGCAGATGAGAATACTGAGGAAAAAGATAGCCCAGTGCATTATACTGATTTTCACCCCGGTACACAGCAGTTCTGACTTCACATGCTTGTGTGTCTGTGTATGTATATCTTGACTTCACAAATTGTGAACACTTTCAAAGGAGAATTGGTGTCATACGAGAACATCAAACAGCAAGCATTTTTCAAGCATTTTTTGATATCAAAGATCTCTTATTTTATAAGATGGTATCTTTTCCCCCTTCCTATCAGTCTTCTTTCATCTGTATGTATAAGTCATAATAGCTATTTTGAAATCCACAGTCCTGATTGTCTAGTACCTTCCTACTCAGTATGATGTCGGGATACCAGCAGCACTGGCCTCACTTGGGAGCTTGTTGAAATTCAGCATCTTCCTCCCTCCTCCTAGACCTGTGGAGTCTGAATCTGCATTTGGATAAGGACCCAGTGATCTAGAGGCACATTCATGTTTGAGAAGCTCTGGTTTAAAAACTTTCTTAAAACATCAAGTGAAGAAAAACCTTTCCTTTTCTCTTGGTTTTTCCTGTAAACTGATTCTGACTCATTGTCCTTGGGAGCACGAGAATTATTTTATTTTGTGATGCAGACAATCGCATTTAGATCTCTTCTGTGCAGTTTTGCTCTGTGGTATCTTCTACAGAGCATCTGGCTTAAAGTAATCTGAGGTGTAACAAATGAACTGTGCTTCTCAGTGCTAGGGAGACATGATTGATATTTTCAGTTTGCTGCTTTTCACATCTGTGAGTTCACCTTGATTTTTGGCTCCTTTTTCAGCTCCCACTACTTGTGTGGGCTTTGGTAGCTGGGAGGTGCACAGAGAGAGGGCCTCTGCTCCCTGCACTCTGGAGGTGGCGCGATGATACCAGCGCCTACACGACAGTGGTTGGCAGAGAAGCGAAGTATGCCTTAGAGGCTGCCAGATCATCCTCCCTCTTACATTATACCTGCCAGACTTGGAACTTCTTGTCTGAGGAAAGGACCAGGTTCTCACAATGGAGGGATTCCCAATGCCATCTTCCTGCATTTTATCTGGACCTTGGACTGTAAGTGCCCAGCCCCTCAGAAAAATTACCTGCTACAAAACAATTCACATAGTAACATTACATAGTAACTTAAAATTTACGACGTGGTTCAGATGCTGATCTCATTTACACAGTCATATGAGGTAGGTATTATTGTTCCATTTGCTAGATAGACCAGTTATGTCTCAGACAGTTTAGTTACTGCGCTAGGTGTCACTTTAGTGAAGGATGGAATCCCATGTCCCATATCTAGATCTCTGTCTGAGGCCCTGGCCCCAGGACTGGGAAGTTAAAGATAGCAAAAGCTGGTTAGGCACCTAAGGAATATCAGGCTGTGCTGCTTTTTGGTCACATCAGATCCCTCTCCATATCTTTGCCCTCCTTTTCTCCTTTGTATAAAACTACACAGTCCTTAGGACGTATCCTAGCATCAAGCAGCTCATCTTCAGTCAGGTATGGTTCCTTTAATCAGCTGTTGTCCCTTAAGCTGGAGTTTCATTACCCTATAAAAGAGACATCCCTCTCTAAGAATGGAAGCGTCTCCTCTGTCCCGCTCCTCAAACCTTATTGTGTCCCCGTTTCACTAACTTAGTAATTGCAAAACTCACCCATGCTACCCTTCAATCCCTGTCTTCTCCTTCAGATTTGCTATATTTTGTTGTGGTTTCATATCTTCAATTCAGCAATTCTTTCTTGGGTTTCCTAATATGCTAGACCATACAACATGGTCTGATACCTTATATTTGTCCAGAAGCCACTGCCCCAGGGGCAGTGAGTGCTACCAACTTGCCCCCTCACATCTTATAGGAAGCACTCAGATGGCTCCACCTCACACATCTGCAGCTCAATCAAAATCACATTTGTGCATCTATTTTCAAGTCCTGGGTTTGTCTTTCTGTCTGATCTCTTGTCTTGGTAGTATGTTTATTCCCAAGAGTAGCATCTGGCCTCTGATTTCCCTATTGCTTCATCTTCTCTCTGCTCAGAGCTTGAAATCCAGGTTTGTGTCTTGGATCCCAGCACTGGCTAACAGTGATGGCTGCGTACTGGTGAAGCATCCTCCTCTGTGTACCTGCCTTGTGCTACACTCTCCCTCTGGGACACCTCAGTCACTTTGTCTGGGTCCCTGATACCAAGGCTTACCTGTATTATGATTTATGGATGATGAGCATTTTGGATATTGTGTTCACATTGAATGTACCCACCCTTCTGTTTTCTCCACCCAACTCCCTTATCCCCGACCACTTCATGTTCTCTCCATAGCAAGAGAGTCTAATTCTAGTTCTTACTCTCTCATTGCCTGTAGTTATCCATGCCCTGACGGACTAGCCTGCTTCATAAAACAGAAGATAAGGAGAGAGAGAAACAAGTGTGAAAATATTTTACCAACAAACTGCAAACTTCACACTTTTTCCCTTCTGTTCAGTTTTGTGTCATGATGAATAGTAATTTTTGATGAAAACTGAGTGACACTAACACATCATTGTCTGTCCTGCCCTTTTCAATCCTCGGCTGAAGATGGATGCCTGGGAAACAACTTATGTCTGGTGGGTCTTTTCCCATTTCCTTTTTCATATTCTCTCACCATTTCTATGACACAGTGACCTGAGTGGGCATAATGGGAGGCATTCCTGTTACTCTGAGAATGAGCAAGATTGAGATATATTGATTTTTTTTGCACTGTCACTGACTCTACAAAAGTAGCCTATTGAATGTGATCAATTTTTTATCTCGAAGATGATAGCATGCATTAGGAAGCTGTCCTTTTTCTTCCTCTCCTCTTCCTTTTATTCTTTTCTTCCTCCTTCTCCTTCCTGTTTTTTCTCTCTCTCAATAATGTAGTTGATAGGGATAAAACTTGTAAATGTAATATACCAGAAATTTCAAACTGACTCTCACACACGGGAGGGTATTTTACAAACCCATGATCATCTTTTCAATATACATAAAACCTGAGTCTTCTATGATTTTTCTAAATAGGTTAGCTTTGGAGAAATCAGTAGAGAAATAATCTGTTTGGAGTATTAGTTATTATCCTTGATTTCATGGTACTCATCATATGGGTACCTCAGGTTCTTCAGTTGAGTGGATGCTCTTTCTTGTCAGCCCTGCTCTCAACTATTCACTACAGTATCAGCAGTAGCAGCCTCTACACTCAGCATTGACCAAAAGGTCATCCCGTAGCTCCTTCAAGGCTTCTTGCAAGATCATCATGCTTCTCTAAGTTAGCAGGCATTCTGTGTCCGAGTCAAAAATGTATGAAACCCTGTCTAGGAATCCAGATTCCTCTATAAAATCCCTGACTTGAGTATGGTATTCAAAGGCATCATTTAAGTTCAGTTGGAATGGGAAACTATGGTCTGTGATATGCTTGCTACCCTTGAGATCTTCCCAGGGTTTGAGATCCAGGACTCTAAATACAACTACTTCATATCTTCTTTTAGTTTAATTTTTGGTCTTCTGTGATATCACTATGTTTTCAGTTATAGCAAGAAAGGTAAGTATTATATCATCCACTCATAATAGCCCACAGCTTCAAATCCTAAGTGAAGAGATGAACAAGATAAGACAGACATATTCTTGAAAACCTGCTGTGGATTATAAGGCATCTTCACAGTTATAACAAGGTTTTGCATAGTGACTTGAGTGTGGAGAATGACAACCCTCTGTTTTAGAGGATGTGGTGGTACCTTACAGAATAAGAGAGCATATACCCTTGATTTTACTAAATGGGATAGAAAACTGCCATTCTTTGTTTTTTTTGTTGTTGTTGTTTTTCCAATCACTAGGATTCTCTTCCTTCCCTTTTTTTTTTTTAATAGTAATCTTTTATTTATTTATTTATTATATTTATTTTTGGCTGTGTTGGGTCTTCGTTTCTGTGTGAGGGCTTCCTCTAGTTGCGGCAAGTGGGGGCCACTCTTCATTGCGGTGCGCGGGCCTCTTCACTATCGCGGCCTCTCTTGTTGCGGAGCACAGGCTCCAGACGTGCAGGCTCAGTAGTTGTGGCTCACGGGCCTAGTTACTCCGTGGCATGTGGGATCTTCCCAGACCAGGGCTCGAACCCATGTCCCCTGCATTAGCAGGCAGATTCTAAACCACTGCGCCATCAGGGAAGCCCCATTCTTTGTTTCATAAGATGTTATTTTTGCATGTACAATGTGTAACTTATGTATTTTTATTCCTTGTTTCCCATGCAAGGATTTGAGAACTTATTGTGGTAAATGAAAATCTTTTTAGAGTTGCTTTCATTCTGTATGACCATGGGCAAGTAACCTAGCCCTTTTTAGGCTCAGTATATTTTTAAAGTAGGGACCTAGAGCTATTTTCTTTGTAATGTTTTGTGAGAACTTACTTTGATTATGAGAGATTGTAGTAAAACCCAAAAAATGTTATGCAGCTCTCTTTCTCTTTCTCCTTCTCACTCCCTTTCATTCACTCTCTAGTTTTTATTGTTATTATTATTATTCATTTTGAGAGGAGATTATCTTCTGACAAGCATATAGTATCTGGTATAATGCTCAGTGCCTGATACATTATATAAATTGAGCATATATATTTGAATATATGCTGAATGAAGATTTGGCCTCTAGATCAAGGGTGAGATGTTATATATTGATTTTAAGTATAGTAACAGTATTTAGTGAGCATCTACTATTTATTTGACGTAGAGCTGGATACTTTATATTTTTTATTATTCTTGCTAACAAAGATCATACAAGGTTAGGATTACGTCCCGCACTTATCAATGGTGGAATTTGAGCCTAAGTTTGAAAACTTACATATAGTCAGTAAATGTCAAAACCAGAATTTGAATTTGAGGACTAGCTCAGCACTACCCCAACTCCTGTTTCCCCACTACTCCATTCTAACTATCTTAGGAAGGTAATATTGGAAAGCATAGGTGTTATGACCACTTGGAGAATGTTTTCAGAATCTTCTTTAATCATCTGATTAATTTTGGCAGTAAACTTACTTCAGTGCATCTGGCAATAAAATGACTTTGATCAACCAAAATCTAATTACCACGATCATATTTTTACTACTTTAGACTATGTTTAACATATGCTATTTAAAAAGATTATATAAGATCTACTCAATGACATTTGAATCATAATTTCTAAAACTCCTAATTAATTAAAATAAGTGATATTTATATTGAAATCTGACCTTGGCTGTGGTGAGATGATTCAGTCACTTGCTTTACTGACTTTTCCTGAGTAATTAGGGTCTTGCTTTGAAGTTAAGCTTTCACTGCTGGTGTCACAACTCTTTTGCCTGGTGAGACATGTCAAATAGGGCCACCATATCTCTGTTCATGCTAGGCAAATATACATTCCTCATCCAAGGGGAAGCCAGTGTCAGGACATAATCTCATAAGAAGCTCTGGTTTGCAGAAGAAGGGATGGGTAGAGCTTGGTGTCTCCCACTTGGAGTTCTCTTCAGGCGGGTTCCCAGTTGGACTCGCTGTAGATCACTGGATGGAGGAGAGACTGAATATTAAATGAAGAGAACGGTTTCATAAGAAAATCTCTTGGGATACTAAGACCAAAGACGCCCACAGAACAGTGGATGTCTTAAAGGGCGAGAGATATTCTTCCCCATTTCTCATCAGTACACATCTACAAGCACATCTGTATCTCCAGGACACCAGTGTATTGGACACTGTTGTGCTCTGAGGCCCTGTATGATATGGCAGCTGAGTCCAGATAACAGCCCCAAGCTAATATGGCATCCTCAGAAGTTCTCAGAGTGGCAATGTCTGATAAAAGCAGCAACAATCCCAGGCTAGGAGAGGTAGAGTCTAGGAGAGGAGACTGGGCACAGAGGAAAATTTAAGAAACCACAGACCTCCAGGGCAACTGACCTGGTCATAGTTGCTTGAGATCGCTGGGATGATGCCCTATCAATATCCCCTTAAGTCTCAGTGAACGCCTTAGGGCTTTCTCCTGGGCTTTTGACCTTCATTAGCAATTCATTACATGGAATTTTAGGTTGCATTAAATAACTTTATTTTTGTGTTATTTTCCTTCAAAAGTTAACAATATTATGGCTTTGGGCTTTTGGGGCCGTCTTTTTCTTTTGCTTTAGTTTTTAAATGCAGTCAATATTTCTGAACATGCCCCAGAGCACTGAATGCATTTACTGTATATGTTGTAGCCCAAGCCTCATTTCCAGTGTAGAATTTATGATGTTATTTCAACCAAAATACAATTTTAGAAAATACAGACTTTTAGAAGTTAAAAATGAGCTGAGGGCCAGCAATTGGTTTTATATCACAGGGTACTGTGTCACAGTTCGCCATCCTGTCCTGCTTGAGTGGAGGACAGTGGACTCTAAAGCACAGTCCTGGGACCATGACTGGATATATTTCATGCCCATGAATTGGGGCGGGGGGGGTTCCTGCTTATAAGGCTATACACCAATACCAAGAAGAATAATCTGTAACTGGTTATAAAATTCAAATGGGACAAAGGAACCATGGGGAGCCATGACATGTGAACTATGGATGTGGGCAGAGGAAAAGAAACCTGGCTGAATTCTCTGGAGATCAGTTATCGACTGCAAAATATCGATCATCTGTAGGTTCAGCTGAGTGAAATAAGCCAATTGGAAACTGCTAACAGTGTGTTTAGGTACAGGAAAGTTAAACAGCATTACTCAAAGTATCTGATTCCAGCTCAATATGCATTTGACTCTTTCTTTCCCTGTAAAAAATTCCATCCTTAGTGCATTTTCCATTTCTGCAAAAACTCATGGGCTATTAACTGATTTACACATACTTTCCTGGAGCAAAGTGACTTGGAAAGAAAACCTTTAAGCCAAACTTCTCTGTCGGATATGCTAAAGTATTTTCCATACCAATAAACTACTGTGTGTCCAAGTAATTTCCTCCATGCAGCTTTAAGGTGCTCTAAGATAGGAAAGATAGTGATTTCCAGCCAGATGGATGTATAGTGATAGTAATCACCTCACGAAGATTAAACTCACTAGGGCTGCAGGGTGCTTGGTTAGAGGGTGAGTAATCCTTACTGTCACTCAGTGAAAAGATAAAGAGTAGCTGGAAGCAGGAATGGCTCAGGATCCATTACCACCCTCCAAAATCTCTGCTCTTCCTACGTCTTCCCTATTTCATTAGTAGTATCAGCTCCCGCAGTCTCCAACCACAAATCCTGCTGTCATCCCTGTTTTCTCTGTCACCCTTACCTGCTCATCTAATGGGTCTCAGGTTGATCTGTAGCATGAAGAGAGCTGTGGAGTTTTAAATCATTTGGAGAGATGAGTGTTACGGAGTTGATGAGCCAGAAAAACAAAACAAAACAAAAAACATATATTAAAAGAAGAATTGACATAATTACCAAGATTGGAAGGCCTTAGTGACCTTAGTTATGCACCTCAAACACCTCAAAACATCTGTGCAGTCATATCCAGATTTATGTGGCCTATTTCAGTCTTCATCATTTATCATTTCCCAATGCTGCCAGATCCTTAAAAATCCAAATCTAAGTTAGATCATTCAAAAAAAAAAAAAAATCATCCAATGCCTGTCATTTTCACACAGTGTATGGCTTCTTAGCTTCAACCCTATTCATCGTCCTATTTTCCAGGCATAAACGTTTATATATAGTTTTTAAGACAAGTAATTAGTTTTCATACTTGAATCATGCTGTTTCAGCTCCATGCAGTTTTCTCCCTTCCCAATCACCCCTATTCACCTACCATCCTCATATCATCTACCTTTTGCCACCTTCTGCTAGTTGACCTTGAAATTCTCTTCTCAACATTAGAGTCAATTCCTGACTCAATTTTTCCCCTAATTCTTCATGCAGAATTAAGGACTTCCATATTTCTGGTCTGATGATCATTTTATTGAAATTGCCATCACCATATGTCATTCACTGTAT